>NC_041382.1:259948516-260124013 GCF_002162155.2 Triticum dicoccoides | reverse complement strand
TTGCGTTTCCCCTTCATCTTACCCTACGCTTGAATCTCGAGACGAGATTCTTGTTTAGTGGGGGTGAGTTGTCACATCCCTAGCTTCAGGCATTGCTCTAGGTTAGCTTCATGTGTGCATCATGTCTATATTTTTGAAACTTGAATTGAGGAATATTGGAAGCCTCAAAACCCTAAATAAAAGAGGGGCAAAAACCCTAGAAATCTCATTCATTGCTCCAAAAAGGGCTCTTCATAAATGTTTGATAATTTTTGGTAAGGGTTCTGGTCCCAACCAAAATATTGAACATTTTTAAGGATTGATTTTTGGGACTTTGAATTTAAATCATTAGCTATTTGAATTTGAATTATATTCATATAATTAGAATATAATTTAAATACCCCTGAAATATTTTATAAGCTTTTGGAAAAGTCCATCTAGCACTATAAAATATTCAGAGGAGTTTTTGGCATTGTTTGAATTAGTTTTAAAATTCAAAATAGTGGCAAAATAAATTAAATAAAACAAAAACAGAAGAAAAATATAAAACAGAATAGAAATAAAAGAGAGAGAGAGAAGGAAGTACTTGGCCTCACCCGTGCAGCCCAGCCGGCCCAGCTCCCCCACCTGGCCCGCCCAGCCCACCTCCTCCCCTTTGTCTTCTTCCTCCCCTCGCACCGAAGCAGCTCGGTGGCGAGCGCCGATGCCGCCTCGGCCACCTCCTGCCTCCCTGCTTGCCTCCGCTACTCCCTGGAGACGCCACGCGGCTCCCTCAGGCCTCTCTCAACTCCCTCCCGTGCTCATCCCCTTCTCCTGCTCTCCCTCTCGCTCCGCACCTCGGACCCGAATGGAGCCGTCGCCACCGACGCCGTTCGCCGCGGCCACCATCCCCCTCTCGCCTCCCCGACGCCTCCCAGAGCTCCGCAGTGCCTCCCTCGACCTCCTCGACGTCTCACGCGACCAGAAGGGCCCCGAGCAGCCGCCAACGTCATCATCCCCAAGCTTCGGCCCCGGCGCCGTTCTCCGTCGAATTCGGCCACTCCGGCGCGCCCCCGAGCTCGCTGACCCTCCCCGCACGATCCCCGTGAGTCCCTGCTTCGTTTCCCCCTAACCCCAAGTCCGATTTCGAGCTCTAGCCGCCCCCTCTACCGGAGCCGAGACGCTCCGCCGCACGGACTCGTCGCCGGCGAAGCCCCGGTGACCAAATGGCCCCGCGCGTGCGTCCGTTGCACTCGCAACGACCCGTGGAGCAACGCTAGCGTGGCAGCTAGCTTGTTTGCAAGCCGCAACACTAACCCCGCACCCACCCGAGCTCCGGCCGCCGCCTCGGGCTCCATTCCGGCGAACCCCGGCCACCCCCGCACCTCCCGTTGGCCCCCCTAGATGCGCACGGGCACGGGCTACCTTCTGGTGCCCTTCGCGCGTCCAGCCGCCGCCCGTAGCGCAACCCCGGTGAACTTCCGCCGCGTTTCGGGTCGCCGCCGGCCGAACTCCGGTGGCCAGTGACGTGGCGCTGTCATTAGCCACTAATGACCACGCTAAACACCCCCCCACAGACACTGACAGCGGGCCCCGTAGCGGGTCAAAGCCGAGTCAACGCGGGATTAGCCCCTGTTCCGCTGACGTGTGGACCCCGCGTGTCAGATTTGACCTGGACCTGGTCGTTGACCCGCTGACGTCATGCTGGCGTCAGGCTGACGCAATTAAATCATTTCTGGATTTAATTTAATTCTGAAATTCCAGAAAATGCCTAAAACTTCTAAAAATCATAGAAAATTAACCGTAACTCCAAATTAAATAAATTATATATGAAAAATTATCAGAAAAATTTAAGGAATCCATCTGTACCATGTTCATGCATGTTAGAACAACTTATAGCTGCTTTTTAGCACAAATCAATTACATGGCATTTGAATAATCACATATGGAGTTTGAATTTGAATCTTGGATTCAAACCAACTTCATTTAATCTGGTTTTAGTTGCATTAGCCCAAAACATATTCATTTTGCCATGTCATGATCATGCATCATATTGTGCATTGCACTGATCGTGTTTTTCTGTATTTGCCGGTATTTGTCCCCTCTCGATAGACGTGTACCGACGATGTGATCGATGACACCGATGAAGAGCTATATTATCTTCAGAAGTGCCAGGCAAGCAAAACCCCCTTGTTCATTCCGATAAAATCCCACTCTCTCGCTCCTGCTCTCTTTTACTGCATTAGGACAACATCGATTCATCTGTTACTTGCTGCGGTAGCTGAACCCCTTTATCCTTTGCATGACCTGTCATTCCACAGTAAATAGATGAAACCCACTAGCATGAGTAGGAGTTGTTTGAGCCCTGTTGTGCCTACTCATTCATGTTTGTTTGTCATGCCTGCTACTGCTTAGAGTTGAGTCAGGTCTGATTCATCGGGGATGAATCAGAGGTGTGTGAACATGTCCTACTGTGTGTGAGCTAAGTGTGTGAACACGATTTGGTAAAGGTAGCGGTGAGAGGCCATGTAGGAGTACATGGTGGGTTGTCTCATTGCAGCCGTCCTCAGGAACTGAGTTCTGTGTTTGTGATCCATGATTCAGCTACTACCACGCACATTGGGCCCGAAACCAATGGACCCTCTCGGCTTCTTAATCACCCTTGTCCTCTGTCCAGGAGTTGCAAGTAGTTTCTGGTGTTTGTAGTATGCTGGAGGCCGTGGACAGCGCTGACCGTAGGGGTGGGCTGTGATGCGGTAGGCACGTGGCCGGGTAAACCGGGCACCCGTTTGGTGTCACGGAACCCTGTACACATCGTTTGGGGCTGTGAGCGAAACTCCGGCCGGATCTCCTCATGGATGGAACCCGAATAGGCGATAAACCTGGACTAGAGACTTGAGTGTTTAGGCAGGCCGTGGCCGACACCCACGTTGGGCTTCCGCTTGAAGGTTGCCGAGTACATGTCGTGTAAACGGCGGTAAGTGGTGAGAGCGTGTGTGAAGAAGTACACCCCTGCAGGGTTAACCTAATCTATTCGAATAGCCATGTCCACGGAAAAGGACCTCTGGGTTGCTTATATCAGTTCATAGACAAGTGAAAGTGGATACTCTAAAATACGCAAGATAAGCGTGAGTGCTATGAATGGCGTTCTCGTAGGGAGACGGGAGCGGATCCATAGTGGTGTATTGATATGGTGAATATGTGGACTCGTGTGCGCCACCTCAAAAGAGTTACTCGCTGTCGTAGTTCAGGATAGCCACCGAGTCAAAGCTGGCTTGCTGCAGTTAAACCCCACCATCCCCTTTGTTGATAATGATGCATATGTAGATAGTTCTGATGTAAGTCTTGCTGGGTACATTTGTACTCACGTTTGCCTATTTATGTTTTTGCAGAGAGACTTCTGTCTCGCTAGTAGTTTCGCGTGGACTTCGACGTTTAGCTTGTTACCTCAGCTACGATCTTGTGCCCTCGGCAGTATCTGGCAGATAGTCAGGCTTCTCAGCCTTTTTCATTTATAGTGGTCTGTACTCAGACATGATAGTTTCCGCTTGTGCTTTGACTTGTATACTCTGAATGTTGGGTCATGAGACCTATGTTTGTAATATCTCGCTCCTCGGAGCCTAATGAATAAATACTTGATTTGTAGAGTCATGTTGTGATGCCATGTTGTATTTGCACATATCGAGCATATTGTGTGTATGTTATTGAAATGCTTGGTATGTGTGGGATCTGACCATCTAGTTGTTTATCTTTAGTAGCCTCTCTTACCGGGAAATGTCTCCTAGTGTTTCCACTGAGCCATGGTAGCTTGCTACTGCTCCGGAACACTTAGGCTGGCCGGCATGTGTCCTTCTTCGTTCCTGTGTCTGTCCCTTCGAGGAAATGTCACGCGATGAATACCGGAGTCCTGTTAGCCCGCTACAGCCCGGTTCACCGGAGTCCTGCTAGCCCAGTGCTACAGCCTGGATTCACTCGCTGATGACCGACACGTTCGATGCTGGGTCATGGATGCCTGTCCCTGTAAGTCTGTGCCACTTTGGGTTTACGACTAGTCATGTCAGCCCGGGCTCCTTATCATATGGATGCTAGCGACACTATCATATACGTGAGCCAAAAGGTGCAAACGGTCCCGGGCAAAGGTAAGGCGACACCCGTGGGGATACCGTGCGTGAGCCCGCAAAGTGATATGAGGTGCTACAGGCTAGATCGATGTGACATCGAGTCGGGGTCCTGACAGCACCTGAATCAGCTTCGACCCTTAATTCGGAGCCAACTGCGCCGATCGAGGATGGGCAGTTGGTCGCCACCTCGGGGGCTGCGACCCCAACAGCGATTGAGCCGAACACCAGCCCCGTACTCTGCGAGACTCGTGACTTCAAGGAGCCGGACTCCTCTCCGAACTCTGAACCCTCCGTGCCCCTCGAATCCGATTGGGCACCGATGATGGAGTTCACTGCTGTAGACATCTTTCAGCACTCGCCTTTCGGTGATATTCTGAAGACGCTAAAGTCTCTCTCTTTATTAGGAGAGCCTTGGCTGAACTACGATCAGCAAGGTTGGGGTACGGACGATGAAGAAATTCAAAGCCCACCCACCACCCACTTTGTAGCCACTGTCGACGACCTAACCGACATGCTCGACCTCGACTCCGAAGAGATCGACAGTATGGACGCTGATGAGGGAGACGATGAAGAACCAGCGCCTATTGGGCCCTGGAATGCCACCTCGTCATTTGACGTATACATGGTGGACGCACCAAAAGATGACGACGAGGAGCGGAAGGACGCACTGAAGGCTTGTTCCCTCGAAAAGCAGTCAAAACGGCGACGCAAGCGCCGCCCCAAATCCCGCCTCGACAGAAATAGCGATCACACACACCCAGCACTGGAGTAGGGCGAACCGCTGCCGGACAACGGCAATCCGGATATTCAAACCAAACAAACAAATCCTATCAAGGATAATGGTCCGGACGACATAACACCGGACAGGCACCCGGAGCATCAGAATGCCCGCAAAAGGCTCGTTGCCACCGCGAGGAGCCTTAAAAAGCAGAAGCGAAGGCTCAAGGCCGCGCAAAACACACTCCAATTCAGATGGAGTATAATACTCAATACAATAGCAATGTACGGCGACGATCGCCCCTCAAAGAGCTACCCAAAGCGGAAGCTGCTACCTGAATTCGATGAGGAGGCCTCCGACCCCCACAACCAAATATCAAAGCAGCCACCTGGTCGGATAGACGACCCCTCTATCAACACAGAACGGCATACAACGCCGCTCACAATACAACACGCGACCCATGCGAGGGCTCGCACTCAAAGGACGGCGCAACAAGATCCATCTATGGACCAGGCAAGTGCGCCCCAGCATACAATGCAACACAACAAACATCCGAACAACGCGGCACACCCAGCTATAGGGGTGCCGCACATCCCCTGTGTTTCACCGATGAGGTGCTAGACCATGAATTTCCAGAGGGATTCAAGCCCGTAAACATAGAGGCATACGAAGGAACAACAGACCCGGTGGTCTGGATTAAGGACTACATCCTTCATATCCATATGGCTCGAGGAGATGATCTCCATGCCATCAAGTACTTACCCCTCAAGCTCAAAGGGCCAGCTCGTCACTGGCTCAAAGGCCTCCCCGAAAGCTCCATTGGAAGTTGGGAAGAGCTCGAAGACGCCTTTCGGGCAAATTTCCAAGGGACTTATGTCCGACCTCCAGATGCGGATGATCTGAGTCATATAACTCAACAGCCCGGAGAGTCAGCCCGAAAGCTTTGGAATAGGTTTCTTACTAAAAAGAACCAGATTGTTGACTGTCCGGACGCCGAAGCCTTAGCGGCTTTCAAGCATAGCGTCTGTGACGAATGGCTCGCCGGACACCTCGGCCAAAATAAGTCGAGAACGATGGACGCATTAACAAACCTCATGACCCGCTTTTGCACGGGTGAGGACAGCTGGCTAGCCAGATGCAGCACCAGCGATCCCAATACATCTGAAGTTAGAGATGGAAACGGGAAATCACAGCGCAACAGCAATAACAAACGCCGGAATAAAGAAGACAGCACGAAGGGCACGACAGTAAATGCCGGATTCAAAGTCTCTCAGCCAGGTCAAAAGCCGCCCCCTAAAGGCACCAGGGATGAACTGTCCAGCCTGAACAAAATTCTATACCAAGTATGTCAGATCCATAGTACCCCTGGCAAACCTGCTAATCATACCCACAGAGAATGTTGGGTCTTCAAGCAGTCCGGCAAACTCAACGCCGTACACAAGGGGGAGGATACACCAAGTGAAGACGAGGACGAACCTCCCAAGCGAGACACGGGGGAACAAAAGAAATTTCCACCCGAAGTGAAAACAGTAAACGTGTTACACGTGATCAAGGGAAAAAGCAATGCGGCACTGCCAGAAAAATATACCCAAGTGCCTATCACCGCGAAGTCCCGCCACTGGTCATCTCAACCGATCACTTTCGACCATCGCGATTACTCAGCAAGTATCCGACACGCAGGATGGGCCGCCCTGGTGTTAGACCCAGTAATTGCTGGATATCACTTCACACGAGTCTTGATGGATGGCGGCAGCAGCCTAAACCTAATATATCAGGATACAATCCGTGGGATGGGGTTAGACCCAACACAAATTCGCCATAGCAACCCTACCTTTAAAGGAGTAACGCCAAGCCCAGGGGCTCGTTGCATGGGCTCCCTCCTACTACAAGTTATATTCGGCTCCCAAATAACTTCCGTCACAAGCATTTAACTTTCCACATCGCTCCGTTTCAAAGTGGCTATCAAGCACTGCTTGGACGCGAAGCCTTCGCTCGCTTTAATGCAATACCACACTACGCCTCCCTCACACTCAAGATGCCCGGTCCACGAGGCATCATTTCAGTGCACGGAAATGTCAAGCGATCTCTGCGCGCCGAAGAGAGTGAGGCTGCCTTGGCAGCCGCACACTAAAGGCGCTCGGACCAGCGAAAGCATCCAATAGGTCGTAAAGACCTCAGACACAACTAATCAAGTCCGGC
The DNA here is from genome assembly GCF_002162155.2 of Triticum dicoccoides. Lineage (NCBI taxonomy): Eukaryota > Viridiplantae > Streptophyta > Magnoliopsida > Poales > Poaceae > Triticum > Triticum dicoccoides. Next base: position 260,117,017 of record NC_041382.1, on the reverse strand, counting down.
ACCACTACTTATACCGAATAAACGGTCACACCCCTATTTTTCAATACAAGGGGCTCCACGCATGCAGACAAGTGGCAATTTCTTCTCATCTTGAATTACACATGGTTTCTTTAAAAAAGTATCTTTTTGCACGACAACCTTTTCACCCAAACTCCTCTCTTTTACAGACGATCATCGTGCTACACCCGTCCAGGATACGGCACAATGGACACACAGGAACAGACATGTAGTAGGGACCCGCCCAAAGGATTCTTTTTAGATTAAGACCCTGCGTAAACATTTTTTACTGTCTCTTGTTGATACATATCCACCGTTGAGAAGGATGCTGACATATTGGCATGTGGCCACGCCAGAAGAATGCACGTACCTGGACACAAGGGGCTTCTTACAAAGGCCATTCTTTAGGCTCGGTTTATACCACAAAAGACCGAATACCTTAGGGAGTGTTCGGCGGCGCGAGTTTGGCCCTATATGCATCAGCTCCGAGTCATTATCTTTGGTCAAATGTTGGGTTTGCCCGGCTCCTGTGTTTTGGTGCCTTACGTTCTGCTTTACCGGCTAAGGTAGCACCAGGAGAACTACTGCGATTGTGCCCTGGTTCATCCAGACGAGCACCTCAGTAGAGAAAGCCGAAAACTGACTGTCATGATATAGCGTGAGACTGGTCAACCACTCGACGACCTATGGGAATGTTAGAATTCCTCCGCCTTAATGAAGGGTCGTTTCCCGGCCAGGCATGTAGGCACCCCGGGATCGGGAGAGTGCGGAGCCACCAGGGGATATCTAGTAGCCCCACTGTCAAACTCCTATGGCTAAGTGAAAGTGCTAAAGCATTATAGTCCGGTTGCCTCGCTTGCTCCGCTATCACCTCCTTTATTGGACCAAGACGTTGGGTTAAGTGTGAACGTGTGTCTTTGCGAGCACCTCTGCATTATATGCGTGGGGGGTGAAGCCGACGACTGCAATCTTTCACGTTATACACATGTATACATAAACAGCCGCCCAGGAGGCATCATATTACTTTCAGGCAAAAGTATAAAAGTAGCCTCATGAAAATTTATAAAAGCATTTCACTTACAATGAGATTACATATCACTCAAACATAATATTTTTTGAGCACTGGGTCTCTATCAAACGAGCACCCTCAAGAACTTCCTCAAAGTAGTGCTCATCAGCCCTTCGACCTATGGCCGAATCCTGTGCTGCAACAGTGGTAGCATCCATCTCTGCCGAGTGTGCTTTAACACGGGCAAAGGCCATTCGTGCACCTTCTATGCACGCCGATCCCTTCATCGCATTTATGTGCGGCACCACGTCAAGGAACTGCTGCACCAAGCTAAAATAGCTGTTCGGTTTTGACCTTTCCGACCATAGCTGATCCACAACAGACCTCATGGAGAAACCGGACAACCTATTTAGTTCGGCCTATTCAGCTAATTGGTCAGTGAATGAAAGCGGACGCTTGGGAGAATGGAATTGTTTCCAAAACAGCTGGTCTACTTCACGGTTCGTCTGACTCTGGATGTACTTGGCCGCATCGGCAGCGCTCGCCGCCAAATCCATATACACATCCTCGGAACTCCACATCCGATCCAGAGGGGCATACCGTGGATCTCCAAAATTCCTCTCCAACATAAAGGATTTCCCAGCTACAATATCCCTGGCTTCCCGCAGCTCCTCCTTCTTTTCCCTCATAGCAGAGCGGAGGTCTTTTCCCGTTGCAGCAGCCTTCTCAAGGTCCGATGCCTTCGCCTGGTTTTCCTTTTCAAGAACTCGGCAACGGTCGATGGCGGCTTTTAATTCTATGGCCATATTGGCCATCTTCTCTCGGCTCTCGCCATGCGCGGCCTTCTTGGCTCGCAACTCTTCGGCCGCCTTCAAAGCAGCCGCATTACCCAATTTCGCTTGTTCCTTGGCTCGGGCAAGTTCCGCCCGCAAGGATTCAACAGTGGCGGCTCCATCTGCAGTCATAACATGTTAAATATACTGGCTTCATGCTGCTCTTACTATGCGGCGTTTACCAGATAATAACACTTACCCTGTGCCTCGTCAAGCCTTTTGTTAACAAGCTCGATGTCAGCGTGTGCCGCATCCAACTACCGTCTTAAATGGGCAAACTCGCTAGTCCAGCTAGCCACCAGAGCTTCCATCACCTGCTCATAGAGGCAGTATGGTTACTACCTGGGATTATGATCCTTTGATCATCATCGTTCCCGACGACAACCAGAGTCTCAGGGGCTACTATCTACACAGGGCACACTTAGCATGTGCAGGATTGTCATACATTATTTTACGTACCTCAAAACCTGTCAGTAGACTCATAAAAGCTTTATGCAATCCGCTCTCGGCGGACGAGATTCTCTCCATCACCGTATTCATCAGCACACGGTGTTCATATGAGATGGCCGCTCGCCCCACCAACTCCCTCAGAACATCCGACTGCACACTAGACAGTGCCGGACACTTTTGTCTGCTCTCTTTGGGAGCCGGACATTGGGAGCTTCGGGGGTCAACGGGATTATCTTCTCGCCTCGCCGGACTCGGAGAGGCCCTCCGCGACGAGACTTCAGGGTCGCCTGCTTCCGGAGCGGAGGAGTCTGGAGGAGGCGTTTCGCTCTCCATCATCTCTGGAAGAAGATCCCCCGAAGACGAGCTCAGTTGAGAGGGGCTAAGGCCCGAACTACAAAGATATATGCGGTGGTTATTTTCTCAGAAGAAAAGATGGCATATCTGTACTATTAAGGTATTTTGGGTCACTTACGACTCGTGGGAGAATCGATCCCCCCGCGGACTTTGTGCGACAACCGCACCACCCGGGATAGGACACTGTGTGGGAGACTTCTTCTCCCGTTTGGAAGCTCCGGCTTCTGAATCCCCGGACACAATCCTTTACCTCTTCTGGTCGTCTTCCTTCATGGAGACGCTCGCTCCCTCGGCTAGAGTGGGCAGCGTTGGGGGCCCGCGACCTCCCGCATTTTCCTTCAAAGTCTCCGGGCAAGGTGCGGTCTGGAGCATCTTTTCCAATATCGGATTTTCCAAACCCTCGGGGAGGGGGGCCGAACACCGAATCAACTTTGCCTTCGTTAGCCAGTCCTGGTCAAAAAGCGAACTCTCAGAAATAACTTCGTATCGAAGGAGAGGTAGTACGTTTGGTCGGAAGGTGCCTTACCTGTTCGGCGGCGCGGTTACTACTCAGGCCCACGTCCTCGGTGATTTCCCGACACTCCACTTGAGGTCCGAAGAACGACTTGTACATCTCCTCGTGCGTCAGACCGAGGAAATTTTGAATGGTGCGCGGTCCCTCGGGATTGAACTCCCACAAGCGAAGGGGCCGGTGTTTGCAAGGCTGGACTTGACGAACCAGCATAACTTGTGTTACCGCAACCAAACTGAAATCTCCATTGAAGAGATCTTGAATGCGTCTTTTCAATAGAGGCACGTCCTTGGCTGGACCCCAGCATAACTTGGACATCAGTTGTGGTGGAGGGCCCGGGCGGAAAACAGGGGCGGCCGCCCACTTGGCACTTCTAGGAGCCGTGATGTAGAACCACTCCTGTTGCCACAATTCAGACACCTCTGGAATGGAACCTTCGGGCCATGAAGCTCCCGTCATCTTGCGTATTGAGGCACCTCCACATGCCGCATGTTGCGCCTCGATCATCTTCGGATTTACTTCAATAGTCTTGAACCATAGGCCAAAGTGAGGGGTAACCCGGGGGAAGGCCTCGCACACAACAATAAATGTCGTGATATGAAGAAAGGAGTCCGGAGCTAGATCATGGAAATCTAGCCCGTAGTAAAACATCAAGCCCCTGAAAAAAGGATCCAAAGCAAGGCCTAGACCTCGGAGGAAGTGGGGGATGAACACGATGCTCTCATTGGTTTCGGGGGACGGAACGGCCTGCCCCCGGGGAGGCAGCCGATGCAGAATCTCGGCGGTCAGATATCTAGCCTCCCTCAACTTTTTGATGTCTTCTTCCGTGACGGAGGAAGGCACCCATCGGCCTTGAAGGCTAGATCCGGACATGATTGAAGGTTCGGAGCACCTGACCTGAACTTTGGGCGTTTGAGCTTGAGGTGGGGGAAGGATTCGATTGAGCACGGGAGGGAAAAATAAAAGCATCATCCCTTTATAAAGAGGGTGAATATCAAGCGTCCTCTCCATGTCCATTTGCACTTTCCTATAATCTAGGAGTCCTAGAAGTGGTTGGGTTACCCACGCCCGTATTAATGAGAATCCCGGAATAAGGGGACACGATCTCTGCTTTAACAAGATGTGCCAAGGAAACCGCCTCGCATGACGCACTGAGGCGGGGTAATAAAACGACTCGGATAAAGGCTTAGCCGTGGTGTGTCACACTACGGAATATGTCAGCAAATTAGATTTGTGTAAATATAATTCTCTCTATGGCAATATGTGGAAAACTTATTTTGCAGAGCCGGACACTATCTTTGTGTTTAAAATCTTCTATGAAGTACTTGGAGGAGGAACCCGCCTTGCAATGCCGAAGACAATCTCCGCGCCAGACTCGTCGTCATTGAAGCGTGGTTCAGGGGCTACTGAGGGAGTCCTGGATTAGGGGGTATCCGGATGGCCGGACTATACCTTCAGCCGGACTCCTGGATTATGAAGATACAAGATTGAAGACTTCGTCCCGTGCCCGGAAGGGACTTTCCTTGGTGTGTAAGGCAAGCTTGGCGATACGGATATTCAGATCTCCTACCATTGTAACCGACTCTATGTAACCCTAACCCTCTCAGGTGTCTATATAAACCGGAGGGTTTTAGTCCCTAGGACAACATACACATCTACAATCATACCATAGGCTAGCTTCTAGGGTTTAGCCTCTCTGATCTCGTGGTAGATCTACTCTTGTACTACCCATATCATCAATATTAATCAAGAAGGACGTAGGGTTTTACCTCCATCGAGAGGGCCCGAACCTGGGTAAAACTTCGTGTCCCTTGTCTCCTGTTACCATCCGGCCTAGACGCACAGTTCGGGACCCCCTACCCGAGATCCGCCAGTTTTGACACTGACACCTTTCCTTATAAGGCTTTCCTTAAATACGGCGGTTTACAATGTTGGGTCTTAAGCCGCGTCTAGGCATTTAGGCCTTCTATTAGATTTAATAAACTATCACCTTGAATGTTTACTGGGTTTCCTTTGTGACCCGCCATTGGGGCTGACCCGGCCCCTCCTGGGCGGGTCATAACTAATAGCTATATCCCCAACATTAGGCCCCAGGTTGACTTTCAACTTTGTTCTTTGTCAATCTTCAACACTTAAACAAAATCCATCTTCTTATCCTCGCAGAAGTTTTTGTAACCCACCATGACATCATCTCTTGAAAGCACAAAAAACATTTATGACATCACCTCTCAACGGATCTTCATCTTTAATGCCTCCCGAGAATTGAGGCGTTCGTTTAGTTGGATAACCATTATACGGGTCTTCCTCGATTTTCGCGCCTGTCTGTTCGCTTATCCCCTTATAAATGGGCACGCACCCGGTTTTTCTCATTCTCCTCTGTTATTCGTCTTCCTCCTCTCGCGACCTTCGCTGGTGCTCAAGCTTCGTGGCCGTCAGAGAGCACCTCCCCTCCGTCGACCTTGGCTTCTGCATCGACCGGAATTAGTCCAGAAAACGGCAGCGACTTTCCGCGGAGGATCTATGGCTGTAAGTGTTTCCCTTCTTGCTCCTCAGATCTGCATTAGGACTTTTTAGGTTTTCCGCATGTTCTTCGTAGTTCATTGCAGTTCTTCGTAGTTCTTCCGCTTCAGCCTCTTCTTGATTCAAAAAGAGATATATGTTTGTACGGTAGCTGTTTGGCACCTACTCTTGACACTGATAGATCCCTTTTCCCGTTATAAAGGCCTCATTAGGACTCACAAACTCATATGTGCAAAACTTTTAGGTCTAGATTTTTTTCCATTTTGAATAGCCATTTGATCAGGAATAATATCCAACAATTAGGAAACTTGTTTGTCTCAACACTTAGCTGAAACTGCTTTCTCAAATATCTGTAGTCATGGCGGCTTATTTGCCAGATTACTTTTCCTTATATGACATTAGCACTTACTTAAGCCGCCATTACTCCCATGTACCATTGTCATTGAATTGAACCGACATGTTGCATTCTTTTCAGTTCGTCTTTTGAACATCATGCTGTCCAAAGCACCGATTGTTTGCAACTGGGTTCCCTCAACAGTAACTGAGGACAATTTGAAGGAGTTCTTCTCCATAGGATTTTTGCCAGGGAAGAATGTCATGTCTTACCGTGCACCTGACCCGGACGAGGAACGGCCCAATCCAAGAGATGGTGAAGTCATTGTCTTTTTTGACCACATGAACCGTGGTTTTTCCCCACCCGGCTCAAAGTTCTTCAGAGAAGTCCTCCATATTTTCAACCTCCACCCTCAAGATATCGGGCCCAATTCAATATCCAATATCTGCAACTTCCGAGTGCTCTGTGTGGTTTACCTTCAAGAAGAACCGACTGTGGAACTCTTTAGAGAGTATTTTTATCTGAACCACCAGAACGAGTGCACCAATGGCCTTAGCTTGGAACTTGGAAGAATCTCTATTCAATGCCCACAGGGCGCCGTCTTCCCCCTCATAGTCTTTCCGAGTCATCCCAAAGACTAGAATCAGACTTGGTTTTATTGTCAAGACACTTCACTAGCAAATGAGAAGCCACTGCCAGGTTATCGCGTCGAGCGTCTTGACTCCAAATTTGCCTCCCTCACAAGGTTACTGCTGCCGAACGTAAGAAGCTAATTCCATCAATCAAAAGTATTAATGCTTTATTAGGGAACGGCTTAACCGGGGTTGATTTGGCCCGTTGCTCGATCACAAGGCGGGTTATCCCTCTAAGCCGCCGATCCAAACTGATTTATGAATATGGTAGAGGTCCAAATGATTCTCTTCTTACAGCTCCGTTCAGTTACCCGAAGAAGATATTGTTGCAATGTCAACTCTTCTGGTACATGGCAAATATGAAGACTGTAGTAAAGTTCGGTTAAACCCCTTCTGCAAACTTAACTCGGCGCCATAGGTGAAGAACCTCTGATCTCTCTCTTTTGTATTTTTCTCAGCCGGTTTTTAAATACTTACCTGACCTTTATTCTTGGTTTACTTGTTTATAGGCCCTGATTTCTGGAAAGCCAAATATGACCACGAAGCTGCCAAGAAGGCGAGAGCCGCCGCCATAAACGCCAAGAAGATGACCCGGAGATCTAAAAATAAGAAGAAGAGCACCGCTGAAGACCTAATGAAGCTTGATGATACTTCTGAGTCGGAGGTAGCCCTTGACTGCCTTGGCCAACTTTTTAATAATCTTATTAACACTGATCATTACCAGGACGACACTGGGGCCAGTCAGGCCGTGGAAGAAGAGGTAACTATTTCCTCCCACTCAGCCCATTTGCCAACACAGAAACTTCGAGTCGTAACCTGGAGAGTAAGGTTTTCACACCCTTTGGCTTATCTGGATGCTCACTTTCTTTTGAAAAAGCAGCAACATGAGAGCCGCCGTCAAGCCCGGAACGAAGATGAACCGCCTGCTGTTCTTCAACAAACTCCTCAAAAGTGCCAGAATGAGGTTTACTTCTTTGCCTTTTATTTTCCATTAATGAATCTTCTCCCTTGCATTACTGAACTTTATCTTATCTTTGCAGGAGGTATCTCGCTCTTCTGGCGACTCATCTCAAACTCAATTCCCGGCCTTTAAGACTGCCCCAGGGTAAGGAAGAAATCATCTTTCCATCGTGTATTTCAAACTGCTTCTTTATACTAACTGTTCCATAATATCTTTCTTAGTGGCCAAGCTAAGTCCAAGAAGGCTAAGGTGACTATGCCGGCGGAAGACCCACCAGTCCTTGCACCTGAATCGGCCATGCCACCTTCTCCATTAAGTGAAGCACCAGAAGACCCGGCCGCCAATGCTGAATTAAATCCTCCTGATCCATCAGCTGACGATAACATCGTCAACCCTTCTTCTACCGGACCATCCAGCTCGGCCAACCCGCCATCCCCGTCTGCTCAGGACGTTCTAATCACCATAAGCCACTTTGTTGAACCGGGGAATCCCACCGTGTTGGCTCGTCACTCCGCAAAACAAGAGGCGTTGGAGAGACAAAAAGTGTGTTTTGATATTTCGCATTACGGCCATCTGAACGCCAATGATATATTGTCCGGCTATCTCAGCCATGTGCACTCCAGCCGTGACTTAGAAATTGAAATGGTCAAGTAGTTGCAGCTGAAGTATGAGGTATGTTCTTCCGACTTACTTATATTCTGCCAGCCCCCAAGTCTTTAGATTATGATAGAACCTGAATGATCTGTAGACTTATGATATAGGCTAAAGCTTTACCTTTAGATATTTTTGGAATCCAATGAAATAGAATAAACTTCACCGGTAGTCCCCAAGGGCCGGTTCATTTGACCATAAATGAGCCGGTACTTTGTATTTCATAACTGTCTTTTGTCGGACTCAAAAAATATTGTAATCCGGCTTAACCTTGAGAAACTTGTTGAATAGCATACATTAGCCCCCAAGTGCCAAGTGTTGTTACTTTGTAAAGTACTTGGGACTTGATTTATGCTAGAGTCATAAGAAATTGTTTTGGCATACATTAGCCCCCAAGTTTCAAGTGCTTTTGCAGTGCAAAGTACTTGAGACTTAAATCTTGACTCTTGAACTTTTATTGAAATCTTGACACACCTGGGTATGTTTTGTAGAATGCCTTATCTGAATTGAGCTAGCAATTAACTGATGTGAAGACTCGGTTGTCGGATCAGGAGGCAGAAATCAATTATGCTGACTCCAAACTGCAATTGAATCTTGTTGAGATGGAGAAATTGAAAACTAGCTTTACTGCCAAGAAGAAGACCTGGGCCAAAGAGAAAACACTGCTGACACAATGCGCCGAAAAGGCTGAAGCAGCTCTTGAGGAGGTTACTACGGAGCTGACCGGTTTAAAGGACCGGATATCTCAAATGGTTTCCGCCATCTTTGGTAAGCCATCTATACTGACCCCTTTTTTAACCTTCTTTTGACCCGGAACACAAACCTCTAGCTGACCCTTTGTTTACAAAACATGTGCATGCCCATGAAGCAAGAATCTGAGCCAAGACAACGTGACTAAACTGAAGGCAGTTTATATCTTGGTGGAGCAGTTGTATATTGTCACACAATAGGCACTTTCTGCGATCTCTCCTGCTAATCAAGGACCTAACCGGCTCAGTGATGTTTTGAAAAAGCTGTCAATCTTACCCGCCAGGTTCCAAGAAGTCAAGCGATCATGTGCCAGAGCCGGAGCTTTGACTGCCTTCAGCCGCTCCAAGGCTTGGGAGCCAGATCTAGACCTGGCGGATGTTGCCAGAGGGTACCCTACGGTGAAGGAATACGGGTCTCTGTTTGAACAGGATGACTTCGTTGCTTGCGTGAGGGAGGTGCGACCTCAGGCCACCATTCTCCGAGATGAAACAAATATCGATAAATACCAGCCAGGTTTTGATTTGGAAAATAAGAAGATGGAGACTCCCTCCTACAAGGTAACCGACCTTATCCCGCCGGTTCGTCAACATACATTTGCTCCGGATGTTGATCCAGCCGGCTTGATTGATGAATAATTAGCATTCATCACCGTGAACGGCTTCGACTGGTCCAACCCTAGCTTCCAACTAACACAAGGAAGTGAACCGGCGAGGGAGGAGTGAGAACCATCCTTGTGGGCTTTTTAATAGCCTTGTAATGGACTTATCTTTGAAAACAACTTCATTTTTTGCATATGCCATCGCGCATAAGATGCCGCGTGTGACTCTTTGCTTCACGATGTCAATATATGCGTCACATTCATGTTTATCTTTGCAATATTTCAGCTCTGTTCTTGTAGCAAAAGAAAAAACTTGCTTGGTGGTTTAACACCGAACGGGTCAGCATATCCGGTACATGACCGATAGCTTTATCATAGTAGAGAACAGAACCAGACTTGAAAAGAAAAAACAAGGTTGAAATAACCTTGGATTAATACAGAAGAAAATTGTTTATAAACAATAGTCATACCTGTATCTTTGACCTCTAGACCACTGTTTTATATGACCCGTGTGATGAGGTTGATGATCTAGTATTTTTTGAGAATTCAATGCTTCTGTATAACTGATGACTATAATGCCTTGGTGGCTTACTGTCAAATAGTTTACGCCGGTAAAAAGACCATGCTGATTTCTTTAAAATTGAGACAACAAAGGATCAATAAGACAAATGAGACAAATAACAGTTGGTAATCAATATAAATTAACCTTGTAGTTAAAAGCTGGGGGTTTTTGATTTGAATACGATCGGTAAACCGGACCAAAGGGGTTAAGCTAAGATTCGAATACGACCATATAGCCCCCAGTGGCTTTGGTGTTGCGCCGATCAAGAGGGTACCGATAGCTATGTTCTTTTTGGTTCGGATATGACCTATGTTTGAACAGGAAGCCCCCAAATGACCTTGAGAGGTTTTAAAGACCCTGATTCGAATACGATCCAAGTTGAACCCAAAAGGGGTTAAGCTATGATTCGAATACGATCAAGAAGCCCCCTAGTGAGTTTGGATTTTGAGCCCATCAAGATGGTTACGACAGCTATGTTCTCTTTGGTTTGAATAATACCTACGTTTGAACAGGAAGCCCCCAAGTGATCATGTTAGTTTATAGCTAGATTCGAATACGATCATAAGCCGGACCAAAAAAGGTTAGACTTGATTCAGATATGATCAGCTCCTTAATAGTCAAATTAAATAGTAAAAAATTGGAAAGACATGCAATCTTTGAAAAGGAAAAAGACCGAGGTCCTGCTTTATTACTTATCATAGTATATACAACGTCAAAGTATGTACATGATGAGAGTCGGTGGCTCAGTTGTAGTATGGCCGAAGTTGAGCAATGTTCCACGGCCGGCAGGTCTCCTCCTCCAACTTATGTGAGTCTTTGTGCTCTCGAACGTCAGGGATAGCTTGTGTGCATCTGACATATCCTGGATGAGCCGGAGCACTAGGTCACCTTCTTGAAAAGTCCTGGACTTAACCCCGCGGCTGTGATAGCGGTGCAAGTCCTGTTGCTAAATCGCGGACCGAGCTGCTGCTAAGTCTATTTTCTCATCTAACAAGTCCAGCGCATCCTATCTGGCTTGTTCACTATTAGCTTCAACATAAGCCGCCACATGGGGCGTGTCATGACGGATGTCACTAGGTAGCACGCTTCCGCCCCATAAACCATGAATAAAGGTGTATAACCTGTAGACCTGTTAGGAGTGGTGTTGATACTCCACAACACCGAGGGTAACTCCTCTACCCAACAACCCGGCGTTCGCTGCAAGGGAACCATAAGCCGGGGCTTGAGACCTTTTAAGATTTCCTGATTTGCTCTCTCAGCTTGACCATTGGATTGAGGATGAGCTACAGAAGAAACATCAAGCCGGATATGCTCACGTTGACAAAACTCCTCCATAGCCCCTTGGGATAGATTAGTGCCATTGTCAGTGATAATGCTGTGTGGAAAACCAAAACAAAAAATCACCTTTTTCATGAACTGAACTGTCGTGGCCGCATCACACTTACTCACTGGCTCTGCCTCGACCCACTTTGTGAATTTGTCAACTGCCACTTAAAGATGTGTCTTTTTATCCTTAGACCTTTTGAAAGGTCCAACCGTGTCAAGCCCCCAGACCGCAAATGGCCAGGTGATTGGAATCATCCGCAACTCTTGAGCCGGCACATGTGCTCGCCATGCGAATTTTTGACATCCATCACACCTACTGACCAGATCTTCTGCATCAGCGTGAGCCGTCAACCAGTAAAAACCATGACGAAAAGCTTTGGCCACCAGAGATTTTGACCCGGCGTGATGACCACAATCGCCCTGATGGATTTGACGAAGTATTTCTTGGCCTTCTTCAGGAGAAACACACCACTGAAATGGTCCGGAGACGCTGCGATGGTATAATTCTCGATCAGAAATCGTCGTTGATTTAGAACGCCGGGTTATCTGTCGGGCCAGGGTCTCATCCGCTGGCAACTCGCCCCGGGTCATATAAGCCAAGAATGGGACTGTCCAATCTGGGATGACGTGAAGAGCCGCCACCAACTGTGCCTCCGGGTCAGGAACGGCCAGATCTTCTGTAGGTAACTTAACAGACGAGTTATGCAAAACATCAAAAAAGGTGTTAGGTGGCACCGGCTTACGCTGAGATCCCAACCGGCTTAAAGCATCAGCCGCTTCATTCTTCCTACGGTTAATGTGTTCCACCTGATAAACTTTAAAATCTCCTGCCACAACATCAACTTCAGGGTGATAAGCCGCCATGAGAGGGTCCTTGGAATCCCACTTGCCTAACACCTGTTGAGCCACCAAATCTGAGTCGCCAAGGCACCGGACCCGTCTTAGGCTCATTTCTTTCGCCATTCGGAGACCATGGAGCAAAGCTTCATATTCTGCCGCGTTGTTACTACAAGGAAACATCAAACACAACACATAACAAAACTTGTCACCTCGAGAGGAGGTTAAAACAACTCCAGCCCCCCAGCCTTCCAATTGTCTGGACCCATCAAAGTGAATCGTCCAATACGTGTTGTCCGGTTTCTCTTCTGGCATCTGCATCTTTGTCCAGTCATTAATAAAGTCAACCATTGCTTGAGACTTGATCGCAGTATGTGGCACATACTTCAACCCATGAGACCCAACTTCAATGGCCCACTTGGCGACTCGTCCAGTAGCCTCTCTATTCTGGATGATGTCTCCCAAAGGCGCAGAGCTAACCATAGTGATTGGGTGACCCTGAAAGTAATGTTTGAGTTTCCGCCTTGCCATGAACACCCCATACACGAGCTTCTGCCAATGTGAATATCTTTGTTTAGATTCAATCAGCACCTCACTGACGTAATAAACCGGCCGTTGAACCGGATGTTCCTTGCCAACCTCCTTGCGCTCCACCACAATTGCCACACTAACAGCTCGTGAGTTAGCGGCTACGTATAATAATAGTGGCTAGTTCTCAACCGGAGCAGCAAGAACCGGCGGCTCAGCAAGCTGTTTCTTCAGATCCTCAAAAGCAAAGTTCGCAACATCGCTCCAAACGAAATCATCCGTTTTCTTCATAATCTGATACAAAGGCATCGCCTTCTCCCCTAACAGGCTTATGAACCGGCTCAAAGCATCAACACGACCCGCCATCCATTGAACGTCATTGATGCATATTGGTTTGGCCAGGGATGTGTTTGCCTTAATTTTCTCTGGGTTAGCTTCAATACCTCGGTTGGACACTAACAAACCCAAGAGCTTGCCTGCTGGGACTCCAAAAACACACTTGGTTGGGTTAAGCATCATTTTGTAGACCCGGAGGTTATCAAAGGTCTCCTTCAGATCTGTTATCAAAGTTTCCTCTTTCCTGGACTTTACCATTATGTCATCCACATAAGCATGAACATTACGCCCAATCTGATTGTGAAGGCAATTCAGCATACGCCGTTGATACGCTGCCTGGGCGCTCTTAAGTCCAAAGGGCATAGACACATAGCAGAAGGCTCCAAACGGAGTGATGAAAGCTGTCTTCTCCTTGTCCTTGACTGCCATCTTGATCTGATGATAACCTGAATAAGCGTCCAGAAAACTCAAACGCGCGCAACCCGCCGTAGCATCAATGATCTCATCAATACAGGGAGAGTAAAAGGGTCAGCTGGACAAGGTTTTTTTTAGATCGGTGTAGTCTACACACATACGCCAGGTGTCGTTCTTCTTGAGTACAAGCATCGGGTTGGCCAACCACTATGGGTGAAATACTTCCACAATGAACCCGACCGCCAAGAGTCGGGCCACCTCTTCTCCAATGGCCTTGCGCCTTTCCTCGTTGAACTGTCGGAGAAATTTCCTGACCGGCTTAAACTTTGGATACATATTGAGAGTGTGCTCAGCGAGTTCTCTCGGGACACCCGGCATGTCAGAAGGTTTCCATGCAAAGATGTCCCGGTTATCACGGATGAACTCGATGAGCACGCTTTCCTATTTTGGATCCAAGTTGGCACTGATGATGAACTGCTTGGATGAGTCGCCGGGCACAAAATCAACCGTCTTGTTGTCATCACTAACTTGAATTTCAACACCGGTTCATGCTCCGTTGTTGGCTTCTTTAAAGACGTCAAGTCTGCCAGGTCAACATTATCTTTATAAAACTTTAGCTCCTCTGTTGCACAAACAGACTCAGCATATGCAGCATCTCCTTTTTCACACTCCAGGGCTATTTTCCGGCTTCCATGTACTGTAATGGTGCCCTTATAACCCGACATCTTGAGCTGCAAATACACATAACACGGCTGAGCCATGAACTTGGCGTAAGCTGGCCGTCCAAACAAAGCAAGATATGGGCTTTTGATCCTAACCACCTCAAAGGTTAATTTCTTTGCTCTGGAATTATATTCATCCCCAAAGGCTACTTCAAGTTCATTCTTACCAACTAGGTATGCCGACTTGCCAGGTACCACACCGTGAAAAACAGTGTTGATTGCTTAAGACTCTTATCAGTCAACCCCATCTGACGAGACGTCTCATAGTAGAGGATGTTGATGCTACTGCCTCCATCCAAGAGCACTTTACTGAATTTACATCCACCAACCTGAGGCGCTACTACCAAGGCCAAGTGACGGATTATCAACCCGGGGAGGATGATCCTCTCTGGTCCACACAATAGGTTGTTCTGACCACCGTAAGTAACGCGGAATCGCCGGCTCAATGGCATTGACAACCCTCTTGTGAAGCTTCTGGTCCCTCTTGCACAAGCTAGTGGTAAATACATGATATTGCCCACTATTCAACTGTTTTGGGTTGCTCTGGTATCCAGATTGCTGTTGATTACCTTGGCCGGGTTGTGGATTATAACCTCCTTGGTTACCAGCATGTCCCTGACCGTGAAAGCCGCCTCCACCTGAGCCGTCGCCCGGGCCATGAAAGTCGCCTCCACCTGAACCGCCGCCAGGGCCGTGACTTCCATCAAATGCATTTGAAATTTTAAACGCCTTCATGATTGTACAGTCCTTCCACAGATGGGTGGCTAGCTTCTCCCGGGTGCCATGTCTTGGACAAGGTTCATTCAATAATTGCTCAAGGGTGGGACCTGACCCGCCCGGCCGAGGGGGTTGCCTACCCTTGCACCGTTGATTGTTGCCCTGCGCATTGGTGTTAGCCAAAAATTCGTCAGCCTTACGTTTATTACCTCCTTGATTTGCCGGGTTATGCTGGTGACCCTTGCCGTTGCCGTTCTTCTTTCCCTTCCCTGTCTTTTCTTCATCAGACACAGGGTCCTTGGTACTATCAGAATTAGCATACTTGACGAGAGCCGCCATCAACTGGCCCATATCATTGCAGTCATGTTTAAGCCGCCCCAGCTTCTGCTTCAGAGGTTCAAAACGGCAATTTTTCTCCAACATTAAGACTGCCGAGCCGGCATCCATCTTATCAGATGAATGAATTATCTCCTTGACCCGGCGCACCCAATGGGTTGTGGACTCACCTTCCTCTTGTTTACAATTAGTCAGGTCCATGATTGACATAGGTTGTTTGCATGTGTCCTTGAAGTTCTGAATGAACCGGGCTTTTAAATCCGCCCATGAGCTGATTGAATTGGGGGGCAATCCTTTTAGCCAAGTGCGAGTTGTTCCATCCAACATCATAGTGAAATACTTAGTCATTGCCGTGTCGCTGACCTCCGAAAACTCCATTGCCATCTCATAACTCTCAATCCAGGCCCCAGGCTGCAAGTTAGCCGTGCAATTAGGCACCTTACGAGGCCCCTTGAAGTCTTTTGGCAAGCACCCATTACGTATGGCCGGGACCAGGTAAGGGACACTTCCGGTTCTCGTGGCCACTCCCGCCTCAATCGAGGTTGCTGGATAAGCCAGAAAAGTTTGATGAGCTGCCTGCTTAGCTGCCAGTTGAACCGCGCGCTCAGCTTCTTGTCAGATCCTCTCCTGATCCGCTAAGTTAAGGGCTCCGGCTTGTATCGGCTGCTTACGGTGTTGAGCATTGCTTGACATATCAGCTCATGCCATATGCCTGCTGTAGCTCGGGCTCCAGCTCGGGGGAGGGGTTGAATGGATCCTATCTCGACTATAAGAGTATGCATTCTGCTGCGCCAGAGCCGTCTGGAGAAGTTCTGTCACCCTTCGTGTTTCGATTGCTGTTGGAGAGTCACCTTCCATCGTGAGAGCCGCCAATTGAGTTGATGCAGCAATGAGGTTTTCCAAAGGATTGGAGAAGTGACCCAGTGGTGTGGGCATATAATGAGGCGGAGCGGTGTACATGCGAGGTTGCACCATGGTCCGCGGCTGAACTGGTTCCCCGGGCGGCGTGAACTGGTTTGCCTCCAGCGGGTTACTTGTCCCGGCCCCGGGTGTATGGAAAAGGTTCCTAGGATCGAGTGTCAGAGGTAGACGTGACTGAGTTTTATGATGCCTCGTCCTCATGACCTTGTTTGACGCATTCAGATCCACTGACAGCCGGAAGGTCTCCGCTTGAAGCTGCTGAGGACGAGCGTCCAAAGCCGCCCGTTCCGCGGCCATCTTAACCTCTTCAGCTGCTAAATTGTCTCTGGCTTGCACCATCTCTTCGCGTACCCGTGCAACCTCTGCGTCATGCTGAACCTTATCCGCCGGCTCCACCACGGCAGTCAACAGAATTGTCAGCTTATCCGTGGGATCCATTAGTATCTGAGCCCGGGGGCGCGCGGGGTCTCCTGACTCGGCCGCTGCCAACCCGGTGGTTGTTGCTGCTGCAGCCGTGGAGTTCCGCCCGGGCTGAGTGCCTACCATGAAGACGCCGGCTCGATTCGGCGGCTCAAAGGGGTCCGGAATACTGCTGCCATCGGAACAGCCCCCGAGCATGCCATCCTGCAGCTGATAGAAAGAATCCGTCTTGCCGGTTGATGAAGTAGCGCCGGAACAGATGGCCGTCTCACCGCCATCCACTGATTCTTCCGAGCATTCACCTCCGTGGATGCAACCCACAAAAGCACGCTTTACGGTGGGTCAGGCCCGGGCGGTTCTCGCAAGCTGAGCCGTCTCGATGATGTTGGTGGAGATGTCCGGCTCAGGGCCCGATTCACCGATTTGGCCAATGAAGACATGAATCCCGCCGAAGGGGACCCGGTACCCGTACTCTATAGAGCCGACCTCGGGGCCCCAGCCTACGTCGTTGATGTATATCTTGCCGCGACGACTCTTGGTCATCCGGCCCACAACGTATCTCTTGAGCCCGTCGAAGTTGCCCTTCAAGAACTCAAATCCACCGTGCCCTGGCCCCACGGTGGGCGCCAACTATCATGGAATTGTCACGGCAGATGACCTAGCGAAAGGACTAAGTCGTAGGGCCATTGCAACTAGGAAGCTTAAAGGGGTTAATCGGTACAAACGACATGGGAGATTTTATACTAGTTCTGCCCCTTACGATGAAGGTGAAAGCCTACGTCTAGTTGTGTTGATATTGCTGGGGTTTCGATCACTAAGAGGCTAGTTCACTGGCTTGTTTATCGATCTCTTGTTGTTTGCCCTAAGACGCCATCGGGTCGTCCCCTTATATACACGGGTTGACGCTTGGTGGCCTACAGAGTCCCGACTGGCTCAAAAATCATGGCCAGCTCGGTGACTTCTTTTACATGCCTTTCCTTACAAGTATTTCCTTACATACGACGATTTACAATATTGGGCCTTAAGCCGCCTCTAGGCCTTTAGGTCTTCTATAAGATTTAATAAACTATCTCCTTGAATGTTTACTAGGCTTCCTTTGTGTCCCGCCATTAGGGCTGACCCGGCCCCTCCTGGGCGGGTCATAACTAATAGCTATATCCCCAACACGTACCTAAGTACAAGGTCACCTTCCTTAAAACACCGGGCATGGACCCTGCGGCTATGATAGCGTTGCAGGGCCTGCTGGTAACGTACATCGCGCGTAGTAGCCCGGAGACGGATCTCCTCGAGTAGCACAGCATCGTTACACTGGTGCTGATCTTGTGCTACTTGATCATAGGCAAGCACTCAAGGTGAACCGTAAATGAGTTATGTGGGGATAAATGCTTCTGCCCCGTTGGCCAGGGAGAAGGGAGTTTGCCCGGTAGCTCGGTTTGGTGTCGTTCACAGGGACCAGAGAACTACCGGCAGCTCATCGATGATGAACTTGAAGATGTGGGTCGAAGGAATTTCAGTATTCTTTCTGCTATATAGACGAGAGGGTTAAAACCATAAATTCTAGCATAAAGTAGGATGAGTATGCTCGTGTAATGCATGACAGGGCGGCATGCAAATGGTGCACATGGGACATAAGGAGACGGCGTAATCCAAGAATTCAGAGGTGTTCTAATGACATTCCAATGGCGTCTTGAAGTGAGAGCTAGACGTGCGTTCATAGATGGAGGCATCGGGGAGCCAAGATGTCGGGACATCAAAGAATGACGATGCTGTGGATGGCTATCTTGGTGCGCATTACTGCCTATCCCCAGTCTAGTTCCACCACATTGATGACCAAGTGAGGACCATGAATGCTCGGTGTGCAATAACTGGATGACTAATCGCCATTTTGTTATTGTTTCTTATTCGTTGGACCAAATAATTCTTTTCATAATGGTTCTTTTGCATTATTCGGGCATGGCCTAAACACAAGTACCTCACTTACACAACACACATGCATTTTTTCTCTCAAAAAATAACACGCACGGAGAGAGCTGAACCACACACATCTCTCTTCCCGTTCCCTACTCTAAACAATAGTTTCTTTCGAATGCATCTCCCTCCCGAGTAAACGCCGTCATCAGCTGCCATTCTCGACTGACGCTGTTCATCCGCCACGCCGCTTTTCACCAGCGTAAATCAGTCATTTTCTCCTTGGCAAATCCCCACACATTCTCTATACACTGCATCAAAGCTAACCTTATCCACTCGGGTTTCTAGCGCATAGCCTTAATTAGCGTAAATAAGTCATTTTCTTCTCGGGTGAATCCACATACATTCCTTGTACATAGACTTGAGGCTAACCTTATCCACTTAGGTTTCTTGCGTGTTGTCTCCTTGGATGACGGTATGGTTTTCCCTAGTTGTAATTCCATGACGCCATCCACATGGTTTAGGCCATGCTTATTAGGATATGGAGTGTGATTTTTTTCTCCCTTTGCAACACATGGGCATTTTTGCTAGTCATATCTATCAGATCACACTCTCGTAAGTGACCGTGAAGGGATTGACAACCCCTTTATCATGTCGGTTGCGAGGTTCTTATTTGTTTTTGTAGGTGCGTGGGACTCGAGCGTGATCTCCTACTGGATTGATACCTTGGTTCTCAAAAACTGAGGCAAATACCTACGCTACTTTACTGCATCACCCTTTCCTCTTCAAGGGAAAACCAATGCAGTGCTCAAGAGGTAGCAAGAAGGATTTCTGGCGCCGTTGCCGGGGAGATTCGCGCCAAGTCAAGTCAAGATTTGACTCCCCACAATGAGCCATTTTTGGCGCCGTTGCCGGGGAGATTCGCGCCAAGTCAAGTCAAGATTTGACTCACGACAATGAGCCATTTCTGGCACCGTTGCCGAGGAGTCTATGCACAAGTCAAGACATACCAAGTAACCATCACAAACCCTTATCCCTCGCATTACATTATTTGCCATTTGCCTCTCGTTTTCCTCTCCCCGACTTCACCCTTGCCGTTTTATTCGCCCTCTATTTTCCGTTCGTCGCTTTCTTCGTTGTCTCCTGAGAATGAAGTTCTTAATTTTAAGCAAAGGGAGGGATAAAATCTAAAAGACGCTTTGTATAGAATTTGTAATGCTCAAAATAGATCTACCAAGAAGGAATCTACTTCCGTTCTTCTCTGCAATTTTTCTGTAGGTGCTACTCCTTGGTACAGATATATTCTTGATACCATTACCGGAGGGAATTTCTTGGGTAGCCATACTTTTGATTCTTATAATGCTATGATAGATTTGTTTGGCTCACCACCTCTTTTGGTTAATGGAACTATGTTAACTTTGGAACATGTGATGCAAAGGCTTGAAATTATTGAGAATAAAGTTGCTACTATAGAGTTGATTGAGAATTTGGATAAAAAGATCCACAACCAAATTACCCAATATGGATCTAAGGTGGGAGTTACTCTGAAAAGTTTTAAGGAAAAAGAACCCATAGTTAATGAAAGAATAGATCAAGATTCTACTAGAATCGACAAACTTGAGGGAATTATCACCAACTTGGGGTCCAAATTTTCTTCCATTAAAAATACTCCAAATCCTCCTACAAAAATTGCCAAGCTTGTTTATGTTCCTAAAAATAAGGGTGAATCCTCTAGTAAGGAAACTGCGGATTTAAAATCAATAAGTGTTCATCCCAATCTTTTTGCTGTCATTAAGGAACCGTTTGCTGCAAAAGATTTTCTTGATTTTGTGCCCAGGAGTTTGATGATCAATAAAAATAAAGAAACTCCTAGGGGTTATAGGTGTCTTATTGAAGAATTTCCCAACAAACATGGCAATACCTAGATCCATCGTCGCTTTTATGCCTAGCTAGGGGCGTTAAAAGATAGCGCTTGTTGGGAGGCAACCCAATTTTATTTTTATTCCTTGCTTTTTTCTCCTGTTTAGTAATAAATAATTTATCTAGTCTCTATTTTGGTTGTTCTTCTTGTGTTTAATTAGTGTTTGTGCCAAGTAGAACCGTTGGGAAGACTTGGGGAAAGTCTTTTTGATCTTGCTGTAAAAAACAGAAACTTTAGCGCTCACGAGAATTGCTGCGATTTTTATTTGGAGAGTGATATTTAGTTAATTATTTTTGTAGATGATTAATAGATAAATTCCTCACGTCCAGAAATCTATTTTAGAATTTTTGGGGTTCCAGAAGTTTGCGTTAGCTAAAGATTACTACAGACTGTTCTGTTTTTGACAGATTGTGTTTTTCTTGTGTTGTTTGCTTATTTTGATGAATCTATAGCTAGTAAAAGCGTTTATAAACCATAGAGAAGTTGGAATACAGTAGGTTTAACACCAATATATATAAAGAATGAGTTCAATACAGTAACTTGACGTGGTGTTTTGTTATCTTTCGCTAACGGAGCTCACGAGATTTTCTATTTTGAGTTTTGTGTTGTGAAGTTTTCAAGTTTTGGGTAAAGATTTGATTGATTATGGAACAAGGAGTGGCAAGAGCCTAATCTTGGGGATGCCCATGGCACCCCAAGTTAATCTAAGGACACCAAAAGGCCAAATCTTGGGGATTCCCCGGAAGGCATCCCCTCTTTCGTTTTCGTCCATCAGTAACTTTACTTGGAGCTATATTTTTATTCACCACATGATATGTGTTTTGCTTGGAGCGTCTTGTATGATTTGAATCTTTGCTTTTTAGTTTACCACAATCATCCTTTCTGTACACACCTTTCAAGAGAGAGACACACATGATTCGGATTTTATTAGAATACTTTATGTGCTTCACTTATATCTTTTGAGCTATATAGTTTTTGCTCTAGTGCTTCACTTATATCTTTTAGAGCATGGTGGTGGATTTGTTTTATAGAAACTATTGTTCTCTCATGCTTCACTTATATTATTTTGATAGTCCTACAAAACATCATGGTAATTTTCTTTAAAAATAAAAATTAGTCCTAAAGTGATAGGCATCCAAGATTAGTAATTCTTTTCTTATGAGTGTATTGAATACTATGAGAAGTTTGATGCTTGATAATTGTTTTGAGATATGAAGATGGTGATATTAGACTCATGCCAGTTGAGTGGTTATGATTTTGAGAAATACTTGTGTTAAGGTTTTTGATTCCCGCAGCATGCACGTATGGTGAACCGTTATGTGATGAAGTCGGAGCATGATTTATTTATTGATTGTCTTCCTTATGAGTGGTGGTCGGGGACGAGCGATGCTCTTTTCCTATCAATATATCCCCCTAGGAGCATGTGCGTAATACTTTGCTTTGCTAACTTGTAGATTTTTGCAACACGTATATGAGTTCTTTATGACCAATGTTGAGTCCATGGATTATACACACTCTCATCCTTCCACCATTGCTAGCCTCTCTAATACCGCGCACTTTTCGCCGGTATCATACACCCACCATATACCTTCCTCAAAACAGCCACCATACCTACCTATCATGGCATTTCCATAACCATTCCGAGATATATTGCCATGCAACTTACCACCGTTTCGTTTACTATGACACGCTTCATCATTGTCATAATTGCTTTGCGTGATCATGTAGTTGACATCGTATTTTTGGCAAAGCCACCGTTCATAATTGTTTCATACATGTCACTCTTGATTCATTGCATATCCTGGTACACCGCCAGAGGCATTCACATAGAGTCATATTTTGTTCTAAGTATCGAGTTGTAATTCTTGAGTTGTAAGTAAATAAAGTGTGATGATCATCATTATTAGAGCATTGTCCCAAGTGAGGAAAGGATGATGGAAACTATGATTCCCCCACAAGTAGGGATGAGACTCCGGACGAAAAAAAAAGAAAGGCCATAAAAAGGGGAAGTCCCAAAAAAAGATAGTAAAAGAGAGAAGGGACAATGCTACTATCCGTTTCCACACTTGTGCTTCAAAGTAGCACCATTATCTTCATGATAGAGAGTCTCCTATGATATCACTTTAATATACTAGTGGAAATCTTTCATTATAGAACTTGGCTTGTATATTCCAATGATGGGCTTCCTCAAAATGCCCTAGGTCTTCATGAGCAAGCGAGTTGGATGCACACCCACTTAGTTTCTTTTGTTGAGCTTTCATATACTTATAGCTCTAGTGCATCCATTGCATGGCAATCCCTACTCACTCACATTAATATCTACTCATGGGCATCTCCATAGCCCACTGATACGCCTAGTTGTTGTGAGACTATCTTCTCCTTTTTTGTCTTCTCCACAACCACCATTCTATTCCACATATAGTGCTATGTCCATGGCTCACGCTCATGTATTGGGTGAAGATTGGAAAAGTTTGAGAACATCAAGAGTATGAAAAAATTGCTTGGCTTGTCGTCGGGGTTGTGCATGATTTAAATATTTTGTGTGATAAAGATAGAGTATAGCCAGACTATATGATTTTGTAGGGATAACTTTCTTTGGCCGTGCTATTTTGAGAAGACATAATTGCTTAGTTAGTATGCTTAAAGTATTATTATTTTTATGTCAATACTAAACTTTTGTCCTGAATCTTCCGGATCTGAATATTCATACCACAAATAAGAGAATTACATTGAAAATTATGCTAAGTAGCATTCCACATCAAAAATTCTGTTTTTATCATTTACCTACTAGAGGACGAGCAGGAGGTAAGCTTGGGGATGCTTGATACGTCTCCAATGTATCTATACTTTTTGATTATTCCGTGCAATATTATATTCTGTTTTGGATGTTTAATGGGCTTTATTGTACACTTTTATATTATTTTTGGGACTAACCTATTAACCGGAGGCCTAGCCCAAATTGCTGTTTTTTTGCCTATTTCAGTGTTCCGCGGAAAAGGAATATCAAACAAAGTCCAAATGGAATGAAACCTTCGGGAACGTGATTTTCTCAACAAACATGATCCAGGAGACTTGGAGTGGGCGTCAAGAAGCAATCGAGGAGGCCACGAGGCAGGGGGGCGTGCCTACCCCCCTAGGCGCACCCTCCACCCTCGTGGGCCCCTCATTGCTCCACCGACCTACTTCTTCCTCCTATATAAGTCCACGTATCCCGCAAACATCCAGGAGCACCACGAAAACCTAATTCCACCTCCGCAACCTTCTGTACCCGAGAGATCCCATCTTGGGGCCTTTTTCGAAGCTCCGCCGGAGGGGGCATTGATCATGGATGGCCTCTACATCGACTCCATGGCCTCTCCGGTGATGTGTGAGTAGTTTACTTCAGACCTTCGGGTCCATAGTTATTAGCTAGATGGCTTCTTCTCTCTCTTTGGATCCCAATACAAAGTTCTCCTCGATCTTCTTGGAGATCTATTCGATGTAATCTTCTTTTGCGGTGTGTTTGTGGAGATCCAATGAATTGTGGGTTTATGAACAAGTTTATCTATGAACAATATTTGAATCTCCCCTGAATTCTATTATGTATGATTGGTTATCTTCGCAAGTCTCTTCGAATTATCTGTTTGGTTTGGCCTACTAGATTGATCTTTCTTGCAATGGGAGAAGTGCTTAGCTTTGGGTTCAATCTTGCGGTGTCCTTTCCCAGTGACAGCAGGGGAAGCAAGGCACGTATTGTATTGTGGCCATCCAGGATAAAAAGATGGGGTTTATATCATATTGCATGAGTTTATCCCTCTACATCATGTCATCTTACTTAAAGCATTACTCTGTTCTTATGAACTTAATACTCTAGATGCATGCTGGATAGCGGTAGATGTGTGGACGTGATGCCTATATACATGATCATACCTAGATATTCTCATAACTATGCTCAATTCTATCAATTTCTTGACATTAATTCGTTTACCCACCGTAATACGTATGCTCTTGAGAGAAGCCACTAGTAAAACCTATGGCCCCCGGGTCTATCTTCCATCATATTAATCTTCCAACACTTAGCTATTTCTATTGCAGTTTATTTTACTTTGCATCTTTATATCTCTTTATCATAAAAATACCAAAAATATTATCTTATCATATCTATCAGATCTCACTCTCGTAAGTGACAGTGAAGGGATTGACAACCCCTTTATCACGTTGGTTGCGAGGTTCTTATTTGTTTGTGTAGGTGCGTGGGAGTCGAGCGTGATCTCCTACTGGATTGATACCTTGGTTCTCAAAAACTAAGGGAAATACTTATGCTACTTTACTGCATCACCCTTTCCTCTTCAACGGAAAACTAACGCAGTGCTCAAGAGGTAGCAAGGTCCTAATTTGGTCGCACTCGCGCTGGCTGCCGCGGTGGGGACTCTACTGTGGGGATGGCCCCCCTCTGTACAGTCAGCAGCATGGGCCGTTGTTGTCGCTTGAGGAATTCATGGTGGACCAGCTCACCGTGAGCCCCCATCTTTGGCGAAACCTAGAAGGCTTTGGATGGTGGCATGCCATTCGTCCATCTGCTCGGCCACCGGCGGAAACCTCAGCAGCAGGTGAGGTCGCACCATGGCCTCCGAAGCCGTACTTGGCATGGATGTTGATGAAGTCGATCATACCGTCGCTCGGCTCTGTTGGGCACAGCGACTTGGTCGGCCTGTCCCGTGGGAGGTGCACACACTTCAACCACACCCGTGGTGGGGGCGGCCGGAGGTCGGCAGTTCACCCTAGTCCGAGCGCCGTTGGTGTAGTTGTGCTCGTCGGTGGGGGAGAGGGACGCAGATGTAGTGACGCCCTCACCCGTATCTCGGGGAGCACGGCCGTCCGGGTGGTACTGCTGCGGCTCTCCTCCTGCACCTCCCGCTCCTACGTCGGCCGCGGGGGAAGTGGTGATGGCGCTGCCTACTCCAACCGCTTCCCTAGCAGCGCCCGCGCCCTTGTGTGCCTCCGCACCCCCCGCAGCGTCAGAGGCCTTGGGCGGTGGAGCCTTCGAGGTGGATGGATGAGATGGAGGACCGGGCTTCTTCTTAGGCGCCATGGTCAATGGCATCGCCGAAGATGAAGATGATGGTGAAGATGACGCGCTGCGCATGCCTTTAGGTTTGCACAAGTGAGCCCCCTACCTGGCGCGCCAAAGATGTCGTGGGAAACCACGGCCACCTATGGGACCAAGAGGTCCCTTTGCTGGTTTGGCAGGGGGCGACGCGTTGCACAAAGAGCGGATGAGCGTGGGACAGCGCGACAGAGATCGCATGGGCAATTTACCTAGGTACGGGCCGCCGTGAGGCGTAGAACACTACTCCTTCTTTGGTGTATTGATGGTGGAAAAGGTGGTGGCGAGCGTAGTACACTTGGCCGGTAGGGGTCGCCTTGGAGCAGCAACGACTACGCGCTTATGGGCGTGTGAGTTACCCAACCTTCTAACCCTTTCTACGGTTGCCATGGGCCTCCTTTTATAGATCAAGAGGTAACCACAGTGGCAAAGTAGTCATTACACATAGATAAGATATCAAATAGTGCTATCATACCTAACTCTGCGGGCTGACAGGGCGCATTAAATGCACCGCTTAACGTCACATCGTTTGTTGCCTGGCAGGGCTTGCCGGACTATCTTGCTAGCTCTGTGCCTATTCTCTTGACACTCGCATGACGGGTGTCATCTGTGGGTTTCTTTTGTAAGAAATGGCTGCCATGTGGCGAATGTCTGCCACCTAATCACCTTGCGGCTCGACACCGCACTGATTGACAACGTGGGTCATGGTGGAGTGGTTGGTGAGGTAGATCTGCCTCCGTGAGCCCCGGCAGGCTCTGCCGGGGCGCCTTTGTTGTCTGCTTCTGGGATGGCCTGGCCTTGCCAGGCTTGCCTGCCCGGCAAGGGAAGCTTTTCTATTGATGATATCCTACTTCCTTGGCTCGTCCTTGGTCCCTCTGATCTGTATGTTGGTCCTTCGAACATCTGGGGTTCTTGTACTCTGACTTGGGCTGGCGCTTCATTCTTGCTCTCGTGCCTGAGCACAGTCTGGGCAACAGACCCAAGGTTTGTTGCACTGACACTCCGGATATGATCAGATTAAGATGAAGGAGTCCGACCAGGCCGCAATGACATTTATTACATCGTACGAGCCTTTTTGTTCCAACACTATGCCCTTTGGGGTTAAAAACACCGATGCCAGTTACCAACGCATGATTCAAACATGCTTGGAAAAACAAACCGGCAAAGTAGTGGAAGCATATGCGGACGACGTGGTCATCAAGACTAAACACGTCGAATCATTGGTGGACGATCTCCGCCTCACATTTGACACCCTCCGAACATATGACATATGGCTTAATCCAGAAAAATGTGATTCGACGTTCCAGCTGCGGAACATCTCGGATTCATTGTTTCAAGTAGAGGAATTGAGGAGAACCCAGCCAAAATTCGGGCCCTATCACAATTGGCCATGCCAACAGACCTAAAGCAGGTCCAAAAACTAGCTAGGTGTGTGGCAGCCTCAAGCCGCTTCATCTCTAGATTGGGAGAAAAGGCACTACCACTTTATCGACTGCTCCGACGCACCGATCACTTTGAATGGACAGATGCGTCCATAGCCGGATTGGAAGAAATAAAAACCTTGTTAGCAGGCAACCCAATCCTTGCCACCCCGAGTGTTGGTGAGCCTATGTTACTCTACATATGCGCGACTCACCAGGTAGTGAGCATCGTACTCGTCATCGAGCGAGAGGAAGAGGAACACAAATTCCCAATCTAGAAACTAGTATACTACATAATCAGCGGTTCTTACACCATGCAAATCCCGATACCCTCACTACCAGAAGATAGCTTATGCGGTCTTTATGGCATCTCGAATGATGCGACACTATTTTCAACAGTGTTCGATCATAGGGGCATCCGAAGTGCCACTCAATGACATCATAAATAATCAGGATGCCACCAGTCGCATAGCCAAATGGGCCATCGAGCTCCTACCATTTTAAGTAACATAAAAGCCGCGTCGAGCTATTAAATCTCAGGTGTTGGACGACTTTGTCGCCGAGTGGACGGAAGCCGAGCTCCCTAAAAAGTATAGCAGATACTCCAACTGGATCATGTACTTTGATGGCTCTAAAATGCTAGCTGGACTGGGGGCTGGTGTCATTTTGACATCCCCTATGTGGGACGTTGTCCGCTATGTGCTGCAAATCATGTATACGGACTCTAATAATGCAGCCGAATACAAGGCACTCCTACACGGCCTTCGAATGGTTGTCTCCATGGGCATACAATGCCTAGAGGTGCACGGAGATTTAAACCTCGCGACATCCCAAATAAATGGAGATTTCAACGGGTTGAACGGGCCAACGGTCTAATAATGAGCGGCATTAAGCCCAGGCTGGTGTGCTCCTTGCAGGTTTCAAATAAGCATTGGGTCGAGGAACTCAATTCCGTACTTTGGGGGTTGCGAACTATGCCTAACCGCACGACCGGAGACACACTTTTTTCATGGTGTACGACGCAGAAGTTGTCTTGCCCTGTGACATTATTCATGAGTCACCTCAAGTGCACATGTATGAAGAGAGAGAAGCCAAGCTCAATCGGCAGGACAACCTGGAGGGCCTTGAAGAGGAGCGCAATATTGCACGAGCCCGTTCCGCATTTGATCAACAACAGGCCAGGTGATACCAAAGCAGAGATGTGTGGGCCAAGACTTATAATGTTGGCGAATGTGTTATGTGCCTTCCTGAAGAGAAGAAGAATAAGCTCATACCAAAATGGGAGGGCCCCTTCATCATAGACAAAGTTCACACGGGAGGAGCCTATCGCCTTCGTAATGCATCAGACAATCGCCTCAAGCCGAATCCTTGGAACGCTGCTCGGCTCCGAAGATTCTATGCATAGTTCGGCCACATCCTTATCTTCGTCCTTTTTGTTTTCCTTCTCTTACTCTCCTCTTCCTTTTTCTCTTATATTCGTTCCCAGTGTATGTTTGGATATGCCGAACTATTCGGGGTACACATCTTTGATGAAGCTTCTATTTAGAATCTTAGAGCTTACATGAAATATGTCGTTTGTTATATACACCTTTTTGCCCTTATATGCACCTCTATGACTTAAGTTTTTGCCAAGCTGGGTTGCCTCGCTCCTATGTTTATACCCTACATTCCCGATTGTTCGGCTAGGGTGTAAATGGAGCACCTTTGCAATTGTTACAACTGGGTAATCCGGACCATTACCTCAGACGGGTGAAACCGATAGCTAGCGTTCTTAAGGTAATAAATGGTCGAAAAGTAATGACAGAATGTATATGTTTCTGTAACTCTTCTCAAAAGGGAAAATATATGGGGTTGGCTCCCCGTAATTTGGATCAAAGCCTAGGCATGCATATTAAGCATGCCAAACCCAAGTAAAGGAACCCCTAACGGAACTATTTTCCTTGGAAGATGTTTCTTACGATAAATAAGTAATATAACATAACTCCCCGAACAAAAATTGATCTGTTTGAGCAATATGGCCGGATTGCTTGGTTTCCAAACATAGTGCATGTTTTTTGTATTCCTACATAATATCCGAAAACAATACACCTCCCTCGTTCGGAGGTTAAAGCCGAAGGCCTATGATGACAATTTTTTTGAAATGTTCGGCAGGAGATAAGGTTGAGCATAAAGTACATTGATACATTGAATTAAATGCCTAGTCCTTATCTATACCATCTATAATACTGTCTAAACTAAAGTCTTCGTGTGAATACTTCACAACTATCATTACTTGATCGTACACCAAGTTCATTGGAATCTCTTTCCTGTCTGGTCCCTACGGTCCAACTCAGGCCATATGATTTGGATCCAGCTTGGTATAGCATGTTTTCACCATCGCCCAGGCTTCTCGTGTGCCTTCGCGGCATGCGAATGCCTTCCATAGCTCAAAGCGGGACCGGGCACCTTTGAACAGGCCCAACAAACCCACCATACTTTCTGGAGGTGTATCGGATGGCCACAAATCCTTGGCCACACTTCTCATGGCTTTTCGGGCCCTCTCATACACCATGAATAGCTCATTAGGCACTTCACCTCGAAATTGGGATACTTGTTCTTCAGGCTGACCAGTTAATAGACCTGCAGCAACAGAGTTATGACATTCCGAATTGTGGAATAATATGAGTCTCTCTGATGGTTCTAAAAGTCATACCGAATATGCCGCCTTTCAACCTCTCATTCTCTTTTTGTGTGGCTGATAACTGGCCTTTAAGCTCTCTATCTCTTTGGATTGTTTTTATTTTTCCTCCTCATGTTTATTCTTCTGACCAGTGGTCTTTGCAGCCATTTTAATCTCCACAAGTTCAGCATTGATGGCATTAAGCTGTGTCTAGTTTGTTGTCAGTTCCTGGGACAATGTAGTGTTCTTCTCCATGAGAACCTGCAGGTCATATCGATCCTGAAACCGGTTAGCCTCACCGCTTCAAGTCTTGGGGGCTACTAGCATATATCTATTAAATTTGCACAAACTCTTACCTGTATATCATTTGAGAACAGTTGAGTAACTCTGGCAAGTCCGTCTTGAGCGGCTCAGATATATGCATCCATAGAGCTAAGTGCGGTAAATTCCTGCTCAGAAAGTGACAGAGCACACATGGCCTCTTTTAGTCGACGGTGATTCATTATGCTCTCCACCTTGGAATTTGTGACGAATACATCATCTGAATCCTCATGAGGGGGTGGACCTAGCACTGCATCATCCCTCGTCCCGGTTGGCGAGTCTGGCACCAGATTGGCTGGCATTCGGCTAGCCGGGCATTTTCCCACTGTCTGCCGCCTGCTCCTCCTGAAACAAAGGTAGAAGGAAACTTCAACAATCCTAACTCGTGCTTAGGCACATATCGGACATACCTCTTTGAAGACAGAGGGAGCTCTACAGTGCTCCCGGTTTCCTTTTGTTTTGAACGATTACCCTGCGTAGAGGCCGCTCTCGAGGGAGTGCGGCATGCCGAGCGCCGATCCTATGAAGTACAACTTAGTAGAATGGATAAGGTGCAAGTAGGGACCTCTTTTTGAGAAAGATATTTGAATACTTACAATGGAGAAGGGATAAAGGCTTGGGTATTCAGCCATAATCGACACTTCCGAGCCATCAAGGCTCGCATGATAAAATACTCCAACATCGAACTCTATGTATATATCCAGATCCTCGCAGAAGCCAGGGTCTTTGGTGCGATTATGATCCTCTGGTTGTGGGGCAGGACAGTGAATGTCCTCGATCATCTTCCTCCATGACTGCTTTAAGACAACAAAAAACTAATTTTAATAGCATGCCTGGGTAATGAAAATATTACCCATTCAATGGGTTTGTACATGGAATAACCGTCTCGGCAGTTCAGTGGAGGAAGTCTTCTTTTTCCCCTTATATAGATCGGCCAGGATAATTCCAGTTCAGCCGTGGTGTCTAGACCCTTACGCCTATAATGAGAGGTGTCGTCTTCTTCATTATAGCACAATAGAGTAGTTTCTCTGGACTGAAGGGGCTGGATACATTGTTTTAATGCAATGGCCATGATTTCGATTATTGAGAGCTCGGAATGAGCTAGTAATCTGAACTTGCTGACCAGCCTTGGGGCTGCGGGGACGCCAATTGAGGCATTTCTTCAGAGGAGCACTGGAAAATTCGAGGAGGCTGTGCCAAACTGGATCCTGAAGTGGGACATCCTTGATATAAAACCACTACGAAGACCATTCAAGAGATAGATCTTTGGGAATTGCAATAGGAGACCATCCTTGATCCGGCTATACGCCATACTTCGGTGCTGCCCACTTCAAATATAGACTCCCCTCGATGGAGGGGGACAAGGCAAAAAGAACTACCTCCATAGTTTGAAATGGGCCTCGCAGCCTAGAAATAGTTCGCAGAGAGCAACGAAGCCTGACATATGCAGAATCGAACCTCGGGTAACGATGTGCAGCTGGATGCCATAAAACTCCAATAGACCCCTGAGGAAGTGATGGATTGGAAATCCCAAGCCCCGTAAGAGGAATGAAATGAAGCACACCCTCTCCTCCTTATTGGGGTTGGGGAAATTTTGTCTAGTACATCGTTGCCAATCGAAGCCAGTCCCGCTCGTACAGGGACTAGATCTGCGAGGGGGAGATATCCCTGCGTCTGGAGTCGACTCAACTAAAGATGAGACACTGAACAACTCTGCTAATCTCCCTCTTGAGGGCCATGGGGGCGTGAAGAAGATCCTGGGGCGCTGGCCATGTTTTCGAATTTTTTTCGTGGCTAGTCTTGATGTTTTCCGCACGATGTGGATGGCACTTCGGGATCTAGCCTCTTTATATAGGCGTTGTCTGATACGTCTCCATCGTATCTACTTTTCCAAACACTTTTGCCCTTGTTTTGGACTCTAACTTGCATGATTTGAATGGAACTAACCCCGACTGACGCTATTTTCAGCAGAATTGCCATGGTGTTATTTTTGTGCAGAAATAAAAGTCTTCGGAATGACAAGAAAATCAACGGAGAATTATTTTGGAATATATAAAAAATACTGGAAGGAAGATCCATGAGGGAGTCCTGGATTATGGGGTCTCCGAACAGCCGGATTATATCCTTTGGCCGGACTGTTGGACTATGAAGATACAAGATTGAAGACTTTGTCCTGTGTCCGGATGGGACTCTCCTTGGCGTGGAATGCAAGCTTGGCAATATGGATATGGAGATCTCCTTCCTTGTAACCGACTCTGTGTAACCCAGCCCCCTCCGGTATCTATATAAACCGGAGGGTTTAGTCCGTAGGACCAACAACAACAATCATACCATAGGCTAGCTTCTAGGGTTTAGCCTCTTCGATCTCGTGGTAGATCAACTCTAGTGGCCAAGTCGAGAGAGTCAATCAAATTCTTGAAGATAAGCTCAGGGCATGTGTCATTTCTTTCGGTCTGAAGTGGGAAGATTGTCTTCCATATGCCGAGTTCTCCTACAACAACAGGTTTCAAGCGAGTTTGGGCATGGCCCCATTTGAGATTCTCTATGGCAAAAAGTGCCATACTCCTCTTAGCTGGTCAAAGACTGAGCCAACTTCTTGGCAATGCCTTGATCACAGAGGCTGAAGAAATGTGCAAAGTCATTCGTGAAAATCTCAAAGCCACGCAATCACGTCAGAAGAGTTACTATGATAACAAGCATCGTGACTTGGCTTTCGAGATCGGAGACCATGTCTATCTCCGCGTCTCTCCAATGAAAGGTACTCGTCGCTTCGGTATCAAAAGGAAGCTTGCCCCTACATACGTGGGTCCTTTCAAGATCATTGGAAAAAGAGGCGATCTCGCCTATCAACTTGAGCTACCATCCAACTTTGCAAACGTGCACGACGTGTTTCACATGTCTCAACTCCGCAAGTGTTTCAAGACTCCTGTCCGCAGCATCAACTTCGAAGAGATTGATCTCCAAGAAGTCCAGTCTTATCATGAGCATCCCATTGCTATTCTTGAAGAAACTGAGCGCAAGACTCGCAACAAGTCTATCAAATTCCTGAAAGTGAAGTGGTCACATCATTTCGACCGTGAAGCCACCTAGGAATGCGAGGACCACCTCCGTTCCGAATATCTGGAGTTTTTCCAGTCCTAGATCTTGGGACGAGATCCTTTCGTAGTGGTGGAGTGTTGTAATGCCCCGTATGTGACCTACCATATTTGTATTCCAACTCTTGCCATTTCCGACACTAAGTTATGATATTTCCTCATTGTCGGGTTTTTGTATCCGTGTTGCTTTTGTCTTTGTCATGCATCTCATATCAGGTCATCATGTGCATCGCATTTGCATACGTGTTCGTCTCATGCATCCGAGCATTTTCCCCGTTGTCCGTTTTGCATTCCGGCGCTCCTATGTCCTCCGGTGTACCCTTTTACCTCTTTTCGTGTGCGGGTATTAAACATTCTCGGTTTGGACCGAGACTTGCCAGGCGGCCTTGGTTTACTATCGGTAGACCACCTGTCCAGTTTCGTGCCATTTGGACTTCGTTTGATACTCCAACGGTTAACCGAGGAACCGTAAAGGCCTTGTGTGTGTTGCAGCCCAACACCTCTCCGACATGTCCCAAAACCCACCTAATCCCCCTCCATCATCTTGGTCGTTCGATCACGATTGCGTGGCCGCAAACTGTGCTCAATTTGGAGCCTCCTAGCTCCTCCTATGTATAAAAAGGCATCTCCCCCCGAAAATTCCGGATCCATTCCAACCCTAACCCTAGCCCCCGCTCCATCCGCGCGCCGGACATGTCCGGGTCGCAGCGGACATTTCGCGCCGCCGCCCTGCAGCCATTGCTATTGTGCCACGTGGCCCGCCGGCCGCCTCCCACGCCGCGGCCTGCCTGGGCCCGAGGAGAGCCCCCGAGGCCCATCGCCGCCACTGTGCCTTCCCGCTTCGCCACCGCCAGCGCGCCGCCTCGCCGACGTCGATGCTCCTCCGCGCCGCCATTTGCCGCCGTCGCCGGTCCACCGCGCCGCCCTGCATTGCCTCGCCGCAGTCCGCCTCGCCTCGCCGCCGTTCGCCTCGCCTCGCCGCCGCCATCGCCGTCCGCCGGAGCCGCCCCTGAGCTCGCCGCGCCAAGTCCCACTCCGGTCGGCCCCGCTCGTTCCGGTCATCTCCTCCCACTCCGGCACTGATTCTGGCGAGATTCGCCACCGCCTCGAAGTCCGTGCCCGATCTAGATCGGCTACAGTAAACCCTAGAGTTGACTTCGTCCCAGTTTTCCATTACTTTTAGCATTTTTTATCGCATCATAACTTTGCACCCATGGCTCTGTTTTGGGCGTGTAGCATATCAAATTGTTCGTCTCGGTGAATACTTCATTTCATTCCATTGCACCATGTTCATTTCAGTTCTTCTTGATGCCCTAAATGCTGTTGCAAGAGTGCTATGCAATGTTAGTGTCAGATTCTTATCATAATTTGGACATTTGTCATTTTTGCCATGTTTAATGTGCGCCTCCTATGATCTTGAGCCCTTCATGTGTTTTGAAGTATGCCATGCCATCTTTACAGGGGTGTATGCCATGTATTTTTGTGATCTCTGTGGTGACTAGCACAAGCATGCAAAGTAGGTCTCGTAATGTTGCTGATTTCATGCCTCTTTTACAGGGGTCTTTGCCCTGTTGATATTGTTATGCCATGTATTCTTGTTGCTACAGAGTGATCCATGCCTCTTTTGAGCATGTTCAATAAGGATGATTTTGAGATAATGTTATGCTCTATCCATCCATGTCTTTGTTTGCAACTATGGAGTGCTCTAGGTTGACTCAATCGAGCTCTACTTTTGCTATAAAATGTTCCTGGTAGAATGTTTACATGTAAAGCATTTTTGCCGAGGTTGTTATAGTTTATCCTCACATGCTATGAGTGTGTTGTTTCCATGGTTAGCTTATTTATCATGTCTACGTGCTGGGTGTATGCTTAGTTTGTCATGCAATGCCTTGTTGTGAGTGCATCGAGCTCGCAAACATGCCTACATGAATCTGTTTTTGCCATGTTCCAGTTTTCTGCCAAGTCTGAATCTGTTAATGATACTTGCTATGTTCACATGGTTGCCATTGTATTTTCTGATCCCTTTTGGCTTATGGTCAGTAAGGGACTTTTGTTGTATGCTTTGTGTGGCTTCATGCCATGCCATGATATGTTCCTATAGCATGTTGTTATCTTACTGTAAACATTGCTTCCTAATGTTAAATTCCTGACATGTGGTTATTTTCACTAAGTGTGTAACCTGTTATCTTTTGTACTTTTGCCATGCTTGTTTGAACCTACTATTGTGTGAATTAGCCGTAGATCAGTGTTCATATTTTGTCAATAATCTTGAGTGGATCACTGCCATGTTCTTTGTTGTTCTTGATGTTCTTGATGTTAGAGTGCAGTAACTTGTTGTTCTTGATGCATTTAGATGGCCTCGTGCTGTTAATCGCAGCTTTGCGCCATATTTGTTTTTCTTGCCATTTCCAAACCGTGCATCCGATTCCGGTGATCTTTATATCGATTTCGACCGAAATCAACTCATCTTTCCAGTGGCACTCTTGGTTTTCCAAGTTGAGGCCTGGTTCAATCTTTCCTTTCCGAAGCATGCATATGCATCACATATCACATCCCGCATATCATGTCATGTTTTGCATCATGTTGTTTGTGCATTGCACCGTGGTTGATTGTGTCTCCCTTTGCTTGTGTTCTTGCTTTGGGTAGAGCTGGGAGACGAGTACGTGATCGAGGAACCCGTTGAGTACCTTACGAGGATCAAGCTAACCTCAACTCGGAGAACTTTGCAGGCAAGAGTCAACTTGGAGAACTTTGCAGGCAAGATGACCATACCCTCGAAATCACTTCTATATTTGCTTGCTAGATGCTCACTCTATTGCTATGCCTATGCTATGATACCTACCACATGCTTTACCATGTTCCCCCATATTGGCATGTCAAACCTCTAACCCACCTTGTCCTAGCAAACCGTTGTTTGGCTATGTTATCGCTTGCTCAGCCCCTCTTATAGTGTTGATAGTTGCAGGTGAAGATTGGAGCTTGTTCCTTGTTGGAACATGTTTATTGTTGAGATATCATTATCATATCTTGTCTACTTTGATGCATCTATATACTTGGTAAAGGGTGGAAGGCGTGGCCTTATGCCTGGTGTTTTGTTCCACTGTTGCCGCCCTAGTTTCCGTCATACCGGTGTTATGTTACTTGATTTTGCGTTCCTTACACGGTTGGGTTATAATGGGAACCCCTTGATAGTTCGCCTTGAATAAAACTCCTCCAGCAAGGCCCAACCTTGGTTTTACCATTCGCCACCTAGCCTCTTTTTCCATTGGGTTCCGCGAACTCAAGAGTCATCTTGATTTTAAACCCCTGGGCCAGTGCTCCTCTGAGTGTTGGTCCAAACTGAGCTGCCTGCGGGGCCACCTCGAGGAAACTTGAGGGTTGGTTTTACTCGCAGCTAGTCTCATCCATTGTGCCCTGAGAACAAGATATGTGCAGCTCCTATCGGGATTTGTCGGCACATTCGGGTGGCTTTGCTGGTTTAGTTTTACCATTGTCGAGATGTCTTGTAACCGGTATTCCGAGTCTGATCGGATTGTCTTGAGAGAAGGATTATCCGTCGTTGACCGTGAGAGCTTGTGATGGGCTAAGTTGGGACACCCCTGCAGGGATTTGAACTTTTGGAAGTCGTGCCCGTGGTTATGGGCAGATGGGAATTTGTTAATGTCCGGTTGTAGAAAACCTAAAACTTAACTTAATTATAATGAATCAACAGAGTGTGTGGCCGTGATGGTCTCTTTTTGGCGGAGTCCGGGAAGAGAACATGGTCTCGGGTTATGATTGAACGTAGGATGTTCTAGGATCACTTCTTGATCATAGTTGCTCGACCGTGCCTTCCTTCTCTTCTCGCTCTCATTTGCATATGATTAGCCACCATATATGCTAGTGCTTGCTGTAGCTCCACCTCATACCTTTTACCCTGCCTATAAGCTTAAATAGTCTTGATCGCGAGGGTGTGAGATTGATGAGTCCCCGTGACTCACAGAATACTTCCAAAACCAGATGCAGGGACCGATGATACCGCTCCAGGAGATTCGACTGAGCTCCAGTGGGAGTTCGATGAGGACTCAGGACGATACTACGTTTCCTTTCCAGATGATCAGTAGTGGAGCCCAGTTGGGGCGATCGGGGACATTATGCATTTGGGGTTGTCTTTATTTTGGTTCCGTAGTCGGACCTTGATTGTATCTGGACAATTGTAATGATATATTTATGCTATTGTATGACGTGGCGATTGTAAGCCAACTATGTATCTCTTTCCTTTATTTCAGTACATGGGATGTGTAAAGATTACCCCTCTTGCGACATTGCCTACAATGCGGTTATGCCACTAAGTCGTGCTCCGACACGTGGGAGATAGAGCCGCATCGTGGGTGTTACATTTTGACACCGACATTGGTGCTTTCGTTGAGAGTTCCTCTATGTCGTCATCGTTAGGCTTGATGGCTCTTTCGATCATCGATAGTGATGCAGTCCAGGGTGAGGCTTTTCTGCGCGGACAGATCTTTGTATTCGGCAGCTTCGCACTACGGGCCAACTCGCTTGGCCATCTGGAGCAGATTGAGAGTTACGCCCCTGGGCACTAGGTCAGGTTTGGAAGCTTAAACTACACGGCCGACATCCACGGAGACTTGATCTTCGACGGATTCGAGCCCCTGCCGAGTGTGCCACACGGTCATGACGAGCATGATTTAGCTCTACTATCGGACAGTGTTCAGGAGACCACACCGGCAACCGCTCCGACCCTGAATTCGGAGCCAATTGCGCAATCCATGGACGGGTGGATAGACCCCACCACGGAGGCCGCATTCTCAGCGGCGATCGAGCCAAGTATCGACCTTACCCTTCACGAGAGCCGTGACGCCAAACTGCCGGATTCTTCCCCGGCCACGGACTCCGGACCGCCTGTGCCCGTACCTATCGAATCTGACTGGGCGCCGATCATGGAGTTCACCTCCGCGGATATCTTTCAGCACTCGCCCTTCGGCAACATACTGAACTCATCAAGGTCTCTCTCCTTGTCAGGAGAGTCCTGGCCGAACTATGTCTGGCAGGATTGGGATGCGGATGCCGGAGAAATTAGCCACCCACTCACCCCCCACTTAGTAGCCACTGTCGATGATTGACCGACAAGCTCGACTTCGAATCCGAAGACATCAACGGTATGGACGACGATGTAGGAGACGAACAGGAACCACTGCCCACAAGGCACTGGACAGCCACCTCATCATATGATATATACATGGTGGACACACCCCAAGAAGGCAATGGCGACGGGACAGCGGAGGATGACCCCTCAAGAAGCAACCCAAGCGCCGACGACAGCGGCGCCGCTCTAAGTCTCGCCAAAGCAAAAGCGGTGATACCGGCACAGGAGATAATAGCACTCCAGACAGTGCCAAAGATGATGACAATCCCCTCCAGCAACATTTAGAACAGGAGTATGGAGAAGCCAGCCCTCCCGAGAGAGCGGCAGATGGAGAGGCGGAGGATGATAATTACATGCCTCCCTCCTAAGACGAGGCAAGCCTCGACGATGATGAATTTGTCATGCCTGAGGATCCCGTCAAGCAAGAGTGCTTCAAGCGCCGGCTTATAGCCACGGCAAATAGCCTTAAGAAAAAGCAACAGCAGCTTCAAGCTGATCAAGATTTTCTAGCTGACAGATGGACTGAAGTCCTTGCGGCCGAGGAATATGAACTCGAACGCCCCTCCAAAAGTTACCCAAAGTGCAGGTTGCTACCCCTACCGGAGGAGGAAGCATTAAAACCAACATCTCCAGCGTATGACGCGGCTAATCGGCCACCTCGTGGCCGCGATAGAGAGGCATTTCAGCCAAAAGCTCAGCCCGCACCCCGACGCCACTCAAATAAAAATGTCAAGGCATGGGGAAACACGCTAGACCTGCGAGATGTATTGGAGGACAAAGCAAAACACGCAAGATCGATCTACGGATCATGAGGGAGCGCCACTACATGAGACGATAACCATCACGCTGGATATAGTAAAAGTAAATCCGGACGGGTCGAACACAGCGGACAAGACTCATTTGAGCTGGGTCGCGATATAGCCCAGTACAGAGGCGCCGCACACCCCCTATGCTTCACAGACGAAGTAATGGATCACCAAATCCTAGAGTGTCTCAAACCCGTAAATATCGAATCATACGACGGTACAACAGATCCTGCGGTATGGATCGAGGACTTCCTCCTGCACATCCACATGGCCCACGGTGACGATCTACATGCCATCAAATACCTCGCACTCAAACTCAAAGGACCAGCTCGGCTTTGGCTCAACAGCCTGCCAGCAGAATCCATTAGCTGTTGGGAAGATCTGAAAGTCGCATTCCTCGACAACTTCCAGGGCACTTATGTGCGACCACCAGATGCCGATGACTTGAGCCACATAATTCAACAGCCAGAGGAATCGGCCAGGCAATTCTGGACACGGTTCGTGACAAAGAAAAATCAAATCATCGACTGTCCGAATGCAGAGGCCCTAGCAGCTTTTAAG
Source organism: Triticum dicoccoides (assembly GCF_002162155.2). NCBI lineage: Eukaryota > Viridiplantae > Streptophyta > Magnoliopsida > Poales > Poaceae > Triticum > Triticum dicoccoides. Next base: position 260,077,374 of record NC_041382.1, on the reverse strand, counting down.
CACAACATCCGCGACGAGTGGCTCGCCCGGCACCTTGGCCAGGAAAAGCCGAAATCTATGGCAGCCCTCACGACACTCATGACCCGCTTTTCCGCGGGAGAGGACAACTGGCTGGCTCGAAGCAATAACATATCAAAGAACCATGGTACTTCGGATACCAAGGATAGCAATGGCAGGTCACGTCGCAACAAACACAAGCGCCGTATCAATGGTGACAATACTGAGGATACGACAGCCAATGCCGGATTCAGAGGCTCTAAACCCGGTCAGCGGAAAAAGCCGTTCAAAATAAGCACTCCGGGCCCGTCCAGTTTGGACCATATACTCAATTGCTCATGTCAAATACACGTCACCCCCAACAAGCCAGCCAACTACACCAACAGGGAATGTTGGGTGTTCAAGCAGGCCGGCAAGTTAAATGCCAAAAACAAAGATAAGGGGTTACATAGCGATGACGAGGAGGAGCCCCGGTCGCCGAACACCAGAGGACAGAAGAGGTTCCCCCCCCCCCCACAAGTGCGGATGGTGAACATGATATATGCAACACACATCCCCAAGAGGGAGCGGAAGCGTGCGCTAAGGGACGTATATGCGTTGGAGCCAGTCGCCCAAAGTTCAACCCATGGTCCTCCTATCCGATCACCTTCGATCGCAGGGACCACCCCACTAGTATCCGTCATGGCGGATTCGCTGCACTGGTCCTAGTCCCAATCATCGACGGATTTCACCTCACTCGAGTCCTTATGGATGGCGGCAGCGGCCTGAACCTGCTTTATCAGGACACAGAGTGCAAAATGGGTATAGACCCCTCAAGGATCAAACCCACAAAAACGACCTTCAAAGGCGTCATACCAGGTGTAGAGGCCCATTGCACAGGCTCAGTCACACTAGAAGTGGTCTTCGGATCCTCGGATAACTTCCGAAGCAAGGAGTTAATCTTCGATATAGTCCCGTTCCGCAGTGGCTATCACGCACTGCTCGGGCGAACCGCATTTGCGAGATTAAATGTAGTACCGCATTATGCATACCTCAAGCTCAAGATGCCAGGACCTCGGGGGGGTCATCACATTCAATGGAAACATAGAGCGCTCTCTCCGCACGGAGGAGCACACTGCGGTCCTCGCAGTAGAAGCACAAAGCAGCCTCTTCAGGCAATCCACCAGTTCGGTGATTAAACACCCGGACACCGCCAAGCGCGCCTGGAGTAATCTGCAACAAGACCGCCTGGCATGTTCCGAGCTCGCATAGCAATGCGGCCCCCACCCCAGTCCTAGCCAAACGGCGAAATCCGTGCCACACGTACATAATTAAGTATTGAAAATACCATGGGCATAGGTGGGGGGGGGGGGTCACGACTACGGCACGCCCCAAAACGCGGCTCAACCGCACTAGGGGCTTCCCGCTTTGTTATTTTTTTCTCTCTTTCAGGACTTTACTCTCTGAAAACCCTGTCCGGCATTATGATTGCCGGACACACGATACAACAACCAAGGAGGCAGAAAGCTACGTCGCACCATGAAATTCCCAGGTGGTCTCTGGTAATGAGTGAAATACCTGCTTTAAATACCATTCCTCAGCTTTCCCTTGGAGGGGACATGTCAAATAGTCCTACTTTTTGCTTATCGCACTACTTGTATCATTCTGCTTCGACGCACCTTTTTGAATAAACAATGCATAGCACTAGACTATTACCGCATTCTCTATTCTTTTATATATATATAGGTTCATTCATGATATTCAGCACCCGTACACTCTGGTACGGCCAATACACCAGGCGCTTAAGCGTACCCCATAATACGGCGTGAGAAGTCTGAACACTTTTGATAGTGCGGCACCCCGAACTTATAGCATTATATGCATCAGCTCCGAATCATGTCTTGGGTCAATAGTTGGGTTTGCCCGGCTCCCATGTTTTGGTACCTTACGTCCCGCTATATCGGCTAAGTTAGCACTAGGAGAACTACTGCGATTGTGCCCTGGTTCATCTGGGCAAGCACCTCAGTAGAGAAAGCTAAAACTGACTGTCATGATAAGGCGACAGCTGGTCGCTGTGCGAGGAGTCGGCTTTGTCCGGCTTAGGCGTGTATAGCGCCCCAAATTCGGCCCTTCGAATACTAGGGGCTTCACCAAAATTTAAAATTGTAAACTTCTATGGCTAAGTGAGAGTGATAAAGCATTATAGTCCGATTGCCTTGTTCGTTGTGCTGAGCACCTCCCTCGAAGGACCCAACAATGGGAAAAAGAGTGCTCAGATTTATCCTGAACACCCCACCAACACTCGTGGCATGGGGGCAGAAGCCGACGACTGGCCATCTCTCAGATTTGATAAACAGCCGCACAGAAGGTAATATTTTAAACTCAAACAAGCGTTGCATAGAGCATATGAACAAGTTTTCATCATACAGGATCACACGAGCAAGTTCATTCAAAAATTAAATCCTTTGCACACTCGTCCACCACAAGACGGGCACCCTTCAGGAAACCCTCATAATACATTTCAGGGTGGTGATGCTCCTTGTCCTACGGCGGTCCCTCCTTCACCAGCTTCTCATCGTCCATCTTGGCCCAGTGCACCTTCGCACGGGCAAAAGCCCGGTGTGCACCTTCGATGCAGACGGACTGCTTTATGACTTCCAGCCATCGGCAGGCATCCACAAGCCACCTCACCAGGCCGAAGTAGCTGTTGGGAAGGGAGTCGCCAGGCCACATCCGGACTATAAGGCCCCACATGGCCTGTTCGGCCGCCTTGTGTAGCTCGACCAGTTGCTTTAGCTGGTCGCTCACAGGCATCGGGTGTTCGGTCCCAGTATACTGAGACCAGAACAACTTCTCCGTCGAGCTTCCCTCCTCGGCCTGGTAGTACTTTATGGCATCTGACACGTTGTGGGGCAAATCTGCGAATGCTCCTGGAGAGCTCTGGACTCGGGTAAGTAACAAGTAATTTACTTTCACATGCTTGCTTTGCATAATGAATGCCCTACCCGCCGCTATCTTCCTCATCGCCTCAATTTCCTAGAGGACCTTTTGGGCTTCAGCCTTGGCACGTTTTGTGCTCCGAGGGTCGCGACAAGCTCGGACTCTCGCATCTTCGAGTCAAGCTACAAAGTCTCGTTCTTCTTCACGAGAGCTTGGAGCTCTTGCTGCACCTTGCCCACCCGTGCCTCCTGTTTCTCCCACTCAGTGTGCTCCTTGGCCGCTTTGTTTTCGGCCTTGGACAGCGCTTGCTTCAGGGTCGCCACTTCGGTCATGGCCCCTGGCACATCCATGATGATCCTGTCATTTTGCAACCACATCTTTATATATATATAGACAAGGTATTACTTACCTTTGTTCTCCTCAAGCTGCCTCTTAGCAAGGCGAGCTCTTTCTCGGACCGCTCGAGGTTCTGCTTCAGTGCGGCGACCTCCGCAGTCAGTGCGACAGAGGTTAGCAGCGAAGCCTGCATACGCATATAGACATACTTGTAATAGACTCATGCGGATATTATTTTTTCCTCTATTCGGCTTTTCTTTGTGAACACCAAACAGAGCATCAGGGGCTACTGTCTATGCGGTAATATTTTCCTATATTTTAAATACTTACCTCAAAGCCTGTTAGAAGGCTGGCACAGGCTTCAGTTAGTCTGCTCTTGGCGTATTGAACCTTCTTGATCACCGCACTCATAATAGTGCGGTGCTCTTCATCGATGGAAGCGCCGCGAAGCGCTCCAAACAGGTTGTCCAGTGCCTCTGGATGGACAGAGGTCACCGGCATGGGCGGCTTGCCCCTCTTTGAAGGGCGCCGGCTTCTGGAGTCCGGAACCACTGGAGGTTCCGGCGCGGTGTTCCGCTGAGGGCCGAAATTGGAGCCCTTTGGAATCTTGCTTCCTTTGCGTCTGGAGTCCGGAAGGTCACCTTTAGGCGCCTCCAGGACTATCTCCCCCCGGATCGGTGCCCCTTGAGACAATACCTCGACATTATCCGTAGGGCGAGGAGAGGAGGCGGTTTGAAGTGATTCACTATTCATATCCGACGAGTCCAAAGAACCATCCGACGAGGATACCTCGACACGGGCTCGGGGCGGACTGCATAATCATGTTCGACGTTAGGAGAAGCAGTGCAACAAAAGTATGCTATGAGTTACTTTGGTATCCGAATACTTATGACTTTGCGAAGGGCTTGGCCCTGAGTAACCACTCGTGTTCGCCATCAGCGGCGGTGGTGGAATAGTCCGGAAGGAGAGTCCTTCCCTTCTTGGACCCTCCTCCCCGGTTGGGGCGGCCTTCCTTTTCTTGTCTCCCCCGGCTAGAGGGGGAGAATCTTTGTCTTCCTCCCCCTCGTTTTCACGGGAGGAGTGCGTCTCAGAGTTATTGGACGATGAGTCCGATACCACCTGGCGCAGTTGTCACGTCCCTAGTTCTGGTATGATCTAGGCTTACTTTGAGCATCATGTTTAAGTTTCAAATGAAATTGAAATGGGGAATGTTTCAAACCCTACCACCAAAGCAAATTCAAATAGATTCAAATTAAAAATGGAATTTCAATGAACGCAAAATGCATTTAAAAAATGTTCATGGTCTTTGGAAAATGTTGGAAAGAACAACCAGAGGTGATGCACATTTTTGCTAAACATTTTGGATTTTTGAATGAACCCATATGTATTTGAATTGGAGCTGTTTAAATAATATAAATATTTTAAAGGCTCCAAAAATGTTGGAAATTGGTGAGGGCCTCTGGTATATTATAACTAGTGGTCACAAGGAATTCCAACATTTTTTAGAATTGTGCTAGTATTTATTTTAAGTCAAAAACAAATGTCAGAAATAGAAAAGAAAACAAAAAACAGGAAAACTTACCTAAGGCCTGGCACTGTGCGTCCCAGCTGCCGGCAAAGCCAGTTGGCCCAGCCAGGAGGACGCCGGGCACGCGCTCTCCGCACAGGAGGATGAGGGCGAGGGAGAGTGAGAGAGGCCTAGGGGGTGTGTGGCGACGCTGCAGGGGTCGCGGAGCAAGCAGGGAGGCAGGAGGTGGCCGGGCACGTGCTCGCCGCACACGGCCACGCACCCGGCCACCTCCTGCCTCCCTGCTTGCTCCGCGACCCCTACAGTGTCGCCACGCACCACCCCAGGCCTCTCTCACTCTCCCTCGCCCTCAGCCTCTCCTCTGTCACCCTCTCCCGCGATGGCCGTAGCGCTGCCGTCACCGCCGACAAGCACCACCGCGGCCACTGCCTCCCCCTCGCCCCCTGGACATGCCAAGGAGCTCCCCCTGCATTCCCCGTGCCTCTCCGTCAACTCGCGTGACGCCGAACCCTCTGCATCACCATCTGCACCGCCATCCTCGCCGCCTCTGCCCCGAGATCAACGGCGACCTCCCATCATTGTCAGCCCCTCCACGAGCTCGCCAAGACCACTGTCGACTTCGCTGTGAGCTCCTCTTCGTTTCCACTTTCTCCCCACGCGTTTTGCTCTCCCTAGCCATGCCAATCGCCGGAGCCGTGAGCTTCCAGCCGCCGTCCATGTCACCGCGGTTGCCACCATCACCTAGAGCCGTAACCGAGCGCGCCACCGTGCTCAGCACGTTCCCAAGAGTCGACCGCAACCACCCGCGGCTCCTGCCATTCCCTGCAATGTCGTTTCGCTCGACGGCCGAACTCCGGACGCCGCACTCGTCATCGCCAGCGCCACTCCGGCCACTCCCTGGCCACGCCACCACCATGGTTGGATGTGGACGAGCGTCTGCATCCCGTAGCTGCGCTCCGTGCTCCAAATGGCTCCCTGTAAGAAAATCCCGCAGCGCACCGCCGTGTTTGGACTCGTCGGCAACCACTGACCGTTGACCTGCGTGGGCTGACCCCACTGCCCGGTTTCACCTCCCCCTATCTCTCTCACTAATTACTCCAGTTAGCACTAATTAACTAGTTAGGTTAGTTATTTCGGTCACTGACTAGTGGGCCCTGCTAAGTTAGTTAGGACTAACTAACTTAGTTAGTTGACTAGGTCACTGCCCAGTGGAACCCACTGGTCCGGTTTGTCCTGGTCAGCCCTGTTGACTCGCTTACGTCATGCTAACGTAGTGCTGACGTAGTTATTCATTTTCTGGTATAATAATTACCAGGAAATTCCAGAAAATGATATAAACATCTAAAATTCATAGAAATTCAACCGTAGCTCAGAATGAAATAATATATATATGAAAAATGATCATAAAAATGCAAGGAATCCAATTTTGCCAGTTACATGCATGAAAAACCAACTTATACATGCTGTATAAGTGAAAACATAATATCGGCATTTTAAATGCTTCATTTTGAATATGCATTTGAATCTTTGATTCAAATGGGCTTCAACCAACTTGGTAGCATCTTGCATTATCCCAAACACTTCCATTTGCACATGTCATGTTCATGCATCATATTGTTGCATTTGTTTGTGTTTTCATTACCGGCACCATTTATTCTCGATAGGTTCCACTCCATAAGGTGTTCTCGAGTACCTGTCAGAGGAGCAGTGCCCCTTCCTTGATCTATCAGGGAAACAACCCCCCTTGAGCATTTCGATAAATCCCACTCTCTCGCTCCTGCTCCTTATACTTCATTAGGACAACATCGATTCAACTGCTGCTTTTCTGCTGTGGTAGTTGAACCCATTCCTCTGCATGAGCTGTCATTGCCACAGTAAATAGTTGAAACCCAGTATCATGAGTAGGAGTTACTTGAGCCTTGACGTGCCTACTCATCCATGCTTGTTTTCTTTATGCCAGCTATGCTTAGAGTTGTGTCAGGTCTGATTCATCGGGAACGAATCGGAGTGGTGAACATGTCCTACTGTAAAGGCTAAGTGTGTGAACACGTTTTGGTAAAGGTAGCGATGAGAGGCCATGTAGGAGTACATGGTGTGTTGTCTCATTAGAACCATCCCTAAGCACTGAGTTCTGTGTATGTTATCCAAGTCCAGTTACTACCACACATTGGGTTCCGGTTATCCGGCCCCTCTCGGCATATTAATCTACTTGATCTCTGTCCAGCAGTTGCAACTAGTTTTTGGCGTTTGTAGGTAGTGCTAGTTGTCTACCAGGTGGTGTCCGAAGGGACTGGCTTGGGACATACTAGGCACTATGGCACGGTGTACCAAGTGGCACCCGGATGGTGGGCTTGGGAACTCTGCACACATCATTTGGGTCGTACTGGAGACTTTGGCCGGAACTCCTTGCGGATGGAACTTGAACAGGCGATAAACCTGGACGAGAGACTTGTGTGGTTAGTCAGGTCGTGGCCGACACCCTCGCCCGACTTCCGCTTGAGGGTTGCCGAGGTACATGACCGTGTACAGGGTGATAAGTGGCGAGAGCGTGTGTTAACAAGTACACCCCTGCAGGGTTAACATTATATATTCGAATAGTCGTTTTCCTTGGATATGGAAACTTGGAGGACTTATGTAGTACATAGACAACTTGAAGTGGATACTCTAAAATACGCAAGATAAGCGTGAGTGCTATGGATGGCCTTCTCGTAGGGAGACGGGAATGGATCCATAGTGGAGTTTTGATATGGTGAATATGTGGACTCGTGTGCGTCTTCTCACCTCAAAGAAGTTTTTGATACTCGTAGTATAGGTTAGCCACTGAGTCAAAGCTGGCTTGCTGCTGTTAAAACTCCACCACCCCCTTTGTTGACAATGTTGCATATGTAGATAGTTCTGATGTAAGACTTGCTGAGTACCTTCGTACTCACGTTTTCTTATTTATGTTTTGTAGTTGGTTACACTAGTGACTTCGACGAGTAGCTTGTATCCCAGCTACGATCTTGTACCCTTGGGAGGATCTTGTAGATAGTCAAGCTTCTCAGCCTTTTTCTTTTGTAGTTGTCTGTACTCAGACATGTAATGCTTCCGTTGCTTGTATGCTATGAATGATGGGTCAGGAGACCCCTGTTTGTATTGAATGCTTTGTGGCTCTTCTAGGACTTTATCTATATGAGTTTGAGTTATGTTGTGATGCCATGTTGTACAACACATACATGCATGTTATGCGTATGTGTGACGTGTATTGCTATGTGTGGGATCCGACAATCTAGTTGTTTATCCTTGGTAGCCTCTCTTATGGTGAAATGTAGTCTAGTGCTTCCACTGAGTCTTGGTAGTCTGCTACAGCCCGGTTTACCAGAGTCCTGCTAGCCCAGCACTACTACTCCGGAACACTTAGACTGGCCGGCATGTGATTCACTTCCTTCCTGTGTCTGTCCCTTCGGGGAAATGTCACATGAAGACATCCGGAGTCCTGTTAGCCTGCTATAGCCCCGGTTCCCGGAGTCCAGTTAGCCCAGTTGCTACAGCCCGGATTCATATGTTGTTGACCGACATGCTCGAGGTTGGTTCATGTATGACTGTCCCTGTAAGTTAGTGCCACTTTGGGTTCACGACTAGTCATGTCGGCCCGGGTTCTGTGTCATATGGATGCTAGCGACACTATCATATACGTGGGCCAAAAGGCATAAACGGTCACGAGCCAGGTAAGGTGGCACCCGTGGGGATAACATGCTAGATCGGTGTGACATAGGATCGGGGTCCCGACAGTGTTGGTATCAGAGCTTGACTGACTGTAGGATTACCAAGCCAAGCTGGTCGAAGTTGAGTCTAGAAATGCTTTAGTTATATAAGGGAATTGATTGTGGAAGGGAACGTAAGGCTCTTTTTACTCCTTTACCTCATGTCATTCTTTCTGAGTCGGCCTCTTCTTTTCTACGAGGGTTAAGGACTAGGCTTCTCCTCTATCTCTCAAGATGACGTGTTACTAAACCGTAAAGTCTTAGGATTGTTGGGTTTGTGTCTCTGTACAGTTCTACTACTTCCGTGTGTCATCAGTTTGAACAAGAACCTTGATATTATGATGCTGAGTGATTATGCTATTCCTTTGATGAATGTCTCAAAATCCTTTTTGAGCATTTACAGCCGTTATGCTGCCGAAATTGTCCTAGGAATTCAAGAGTTTCCAATGCTTTTGCATTACATTATGTATCCTTATGTCGATGCTAATTCCATCCTTGTTTCCTTGGTTTCTGTGCCAGGATGTCATCTGCTAACCGAGGTTCAGTTGCTCATACCAAGAACCACGGAGATGGTAGGGATGAGGATCCTCCTGACCAGCCTTCGATGGCAGAGTTCTTGTTAGCATCCGAGAGGAACAAGCGTGAGACTAACCGCTTGCTGGCACAGATTGAGCAGAACACCGCACATCACCGTAAGAAGTTGGCTTCCATCACCGACTTCATTAGTCTGAAACCACCCACCTTCCATCATTCCATTGAGCCACTCGATGCAGATAACTGGCTCTGAAGCATCGCTCTTAAGCTGTGTTCTGCGAACGTGGCTAAAGGTGACAAGGTCACCTATGCTACCTATCACCTGGAAGGTCCTGCTAGTATTTGGTGGCAGAGCTATGAGGCTATGCTTACAGCTGGCCAGATTCCTACCTGGAGGGATTTCACTGAGGCTTTTCATGAGCACCACATTCCTCAGGCTCTCAATGACCGCAAGAGGGAGGAGTTCTGTAGTTTTACCCAGGGTAAGCTACCTGTTGATGCTGACAGTAGAGAGTTTGGAAACCTCGCTCGCTATGCTACAGAAGAAGTGTCCACGGACGCCAAGAAGCAGACTAGGTTCCGGAAGGGTCAACACACTAAGTTGCATCGTGATCTCCACCTGCATCGTTGTGATACTTTCCAAGCTCTTGTGAACAAGGCCATTAATGCAGAGACAGCTCAGCTCACTTACGAGGAGTCTCGTAAGCACAACCGTGATCTGGGTTCTTCCTCCCGCTCTGGCTCTGAGAAGCAACGGATTTGGATTCCGAGCTCAGCTGTTCCACCTGGATATGCACCGAGGCCATCCGATGTGGCGCCTCACCCAGCTCAGCAACGTGCTCCACCCAGGCCTATTAGTGGACCACTTGCCAATGTAGGTCCACGTCCTACCTCAGGAACTTGCTTCACCTAGGGAGAACCAAGACACTATGCGCGTGACTGCCCATAGTCTAGTTATACTCCACCCCAGTGTGAGAGGTCTGTTGGCCGTGAAAAGCCATCAGGCAAGATGATCAGTACCATGCCAGCCACCACTGAACGAGCATGTGTGCACCACGACTCAGCTATAGAAGCTCAAGATGATCCCGACGTCGTATTGGGAATGCTTCTTGTCAATTGTCACCCAGCTTCAGTTCTGTTCGATACTGGATCATCTCACTCCTTCATATCTAAAGGTTATGCTCGGTTGCACGACATGTCATTTTGTGATATGCCAACTCCACTAATAATCCAGACTCCTGGTTCCAAATGGCAAACCTCCAAGGTAAGCCATGGTACTGAAATCCTTGTTGACAGACTGGTATTCCTTGCTTCTTTGATATCTCTCAAGTCTTCAGATATTAACATCATCTTGGGCATGGACTGGATGACAGCTCATCATGCCAAGATCGATTGTTACACTAGATCTGTTCAACATACACATCCATCTGGCAAAATAGCCACTGTCTACACTAGAGTTGCAAGGTGTCAACTCTATTCTCTTAATGCCAGCCCTCTTCCAGACCTTGAAGATATTCCGGTAGTCCGTGACTTCCCGGATGTCTTTCCAGAAGAACTGCCAAGTGTCCCACCTGACAGAGATGTAGAGTTTTTCATAGAACTTATCCCAGGAACCGTTACAATCTCAGGAGACCATACAAGATGGCACCTTTGGAGTTAGCCGAGCTTAAGAAACAACTTGATGAGTCCTTGCAAAAGGGTTTCATTTGTCCCAGTTCTTCTCCTTGGGCTTGTCCTATCCTCTTCATCAAGAAGAAGGATGGTACGGATCGGATGGTTGTAGATTATCGTCTCGTTAAATTGGTCACGATAAAGAACAAGTATCCTCTCCCCAGGATTAACGACCTATATGATCAGCTCACTGGATCCTTAGTCTTTTCCAAGATGGATTTGAGGTTAGGCTACCACCAAATCAAAATCAGAAATGGGGACATCCCCAAAACGGCCTTTGTCACTCGTTATGGTCAATACGAGTACACCGTGATGTCTTTCGGCCTAACCAATGCTCCAGCTACTTTCTCCCGCTTGATGAACTCGATCTTTATGGAGTACTTAGATAAGTTCGTCGTTGTTTACCTTGAAGATATTCTTATTTACTCGAAGAACGAGGAAGAACATGCCCAACATCTTAGACTTGTGTTAGAAAAAATCAGAGAGTACCACCTTTATGCCAAGTTCTCCAAGTGTGAATTTTGGTTGCCAGAAGTGACCTATCTAGGCCACGTGATCTCTGGTAAGGGCATTGCTATCAATCCCGAGAGAGTTAAAGCCGTTCTCGATTGGACTCCACCTGAAACGGTCAAAGAAGTTAGGAGTTTCCTTGGTCTAGCCAGTTATTGTCGCCGCTTCATTGAAAATTTCTCCAAAGTGGCCAAATCCCTCACGGAACTTCTCAAGAAAGATAAAAGGTTTGCGTGGACCCCATAGTGTGAGCACAGTTTTCAGGAACTGAAAAGACGCCTGACTTCTACGCCCATACTCGTGCCACCGGATTTCACTAAAGACTTTGTTATCTATTGCGATGCTTCACGTCAAGGACTAAGTTGCATTCTTATGCAGGATCAAAGACCTGCTGGCACCCTTCATCCTTTAGCTATTCCCGAGTGGAAATGGGACAAAGTTGGTATGGACTTCATCACCGGCTTTCCCGGGACCAAGAAAGGAAATAATGCTATCTTCATAGTCATTTATCGTCTTTCCAAAGTGGCTCACTTCCTACCTGTTCGAGAGAGTATCACTGCTAGTCAGCTCGCTGACTTATATATCTCCCGAATAGTGTCACTCCATGGTGTTCCACTAGAGATCAATTCAGACCATGGTAGTCTTTTCACCTCTCATTTCTGGGAAAGTTTCCAGCATTCCATGGGAACCCATATTTCTTTCAGTACTGCTTTCCACCCTTAGTCAAGTGGTCAGGTTGAAAGGGTGAACCAAATTCCCGAAGACATGCTTAGAGCTTGTGTTATCTCACTCGGTATGGATTGGGAGAAGTATCTTCCTTTCGTCGAGTTTGCTTATAACAATAGCTATCAATCCAGTCTTAAGAAAGCTCCTTTTGAGATTCTCTATGGACGAAGATGTTGAACACCTTTGAACTGGTCAGAAACTGGTGAAAGACAATTCTTTGGACCGGATATGATCCAGGAGGCATTCGTGAGAATTTGAAAACAGCCCAATCTTGTCAAAAGTGCCAGTATGACCATCATCATAAGGAAGTGGCTTATGAAGTTGGCGACAAGGCTTACCTTCGGATTACTCCTTTGAAGGGTACCCATCATTTCGGTATCAAGGGCAACTTGGCTCCTCGTTACATTGGTCCTTTTCGCATTCTCGCTAAACGAGTAGAGATTGCCTACTAGTTGGAACTACCCCCACATCTTTCTCGAGTTCATGATGTCTTCCACGTCTCTCAACTCAAGGCGTTGCTTCTCGGATCCCATCCGTGGAGTGGACCACCAAATGCTTGATCTCCAAGATAACCTCACTTATCGAGAGTACCCCATTCACATTCTGGATCAAGCAGAGTGTGTCACTCGACGTCATAACATCAAGTTTCTCAAGGTTTAGTGGTCTCATCATTCCGAGAGAGAAGCTACTTGGGAGCGAGAAGATCGTCTTCGGCTTGAGTATGTCGGCGTCCTAGGAACGGGGGTCCCCAGACTTGCCTGCCTGCGGCCAGCGGCGTGGCTCAAAGGGGGGCCCAACACAGCCCATCTTCATCAACACAGACCCAAGACCCTCGCGAGGGGCCAAGCCTCGCGGGGCGGTCCACACGTAGATTCCTCAGGCACGGCCTCATCAGGCTGGCTCGCGAGGAGGCGGAGAGATCAAGGCGGGGTACCTCACGAGGTGCCCGTGACGCAAGCCATGACGACCAAGGGCGCCAGGCGGGCGCCAGCCCGCGCAGTGTCCTCCTTTCCTCTTTGGTGCAAAGGGAGCAAGCGCAGGCGAGAGCATCAAGCAAAGGCACCCGTTTCGGTGCAACGAGACCAAGACCAGCCCAACGGCAGGGAGGAAGTCATTGTGGAGCCCAAGCCAGCGTCACCACCCGAGCCTTTGGCAGGCGAGGACCAAGTTTAGTTAGGGTAAGTGTACCAGATGTTCCCCTTCAAAATGGCCAACTGTTGGCGCCCTTCCCGCTCAATATTTGGGAAGAGGCCCAGGGCCTTTGCCTATAAATAGGACTAGCCACCCCCAGGGTAGAGAGGATCGGCCAATCCAGAAACAAGCTGGGATCGGATCGAGTAGCATCATGTAGAGAGAGAGAGAGAAGGGTGACTGAACTCCTCCTAGCAGTTTATCCCCCAGCCAAGAACAGACCCTCGCGAGGCTGTTCTTCCTTGTATTGCTCATCATCATCAGCCCAAGAGGCAATCCACCACACCACAAACTAGAGTAGGGTATTACACCACAATGGTGGCCCGAACTAGTATAAACCCTGTGTCTCTTGTGCTGTTCTTTCCATAGCTTAGATCTTAGCGAGGCGGTGGGGTGCAGGTAGGTAGAAGGCGAACTCTCCACGCGCACCCTAGTGTTCGAACCTCTAGGGTCTGCCGGAACCCGAAATCTGACATTTGGCGCGCCAGGTAGGGGTGCGCAGGAATCCACCTTCTACCGCTTCGTGTCCCGTCGCGTCGTCATCACCATGTCCGGCGACCAGGCGGGCAACCCAGATCCTTGGGTGGCGTGGCCCGCCCGCGCAGAGCCGCTCGCCTCGGGCGACCCCATGCCCCAGGCAGCTCGCGGTCCGCAGGGCGCTGCGGGCCGCAGGCGACGCGGACAGGCTTCGACAGCTCTCACACCGCGGCAGGCGCGGTCGGCAGCAAGGTCCTCCAATCACGCCGCGACCACAACATCGTACACCCACCGGGAGCTGGCGAACTCGAGGGCCGCGCTCACGGTGGCCCGAGAGCTGCTGCAGTGCAGGCTGCTGGAGGGTGGCCGTGACGTGCAGCTAGAGTGGGTGGCAGAGCTCCTGGGCTTTGCCGCCTCGGGGGCTCACCCCTTCTGCACCCAGCACCCATCTCAAGCCTAGGGCGGCCCGCGTGGGGGCTCCGCGCGCGCCCGCGGGCTCCAAGGCTACTCCAACGCCAGCGAAGCTGTCGGCACCGGACCCGCGGCGGCGCCGCCCCCGCTCCCGGTCCGCGAAGAAGAAGGACTCGACGCGACCCACGGCCCCAGTGGACAGCCGCGCTACCACCCCACGGTGGGCGCGTCAAGCAGAGCCGCATGGCACGTGGAGCACTACGGCGTGGCCATCGGGATGACGGCGCCAGAAGAATACGTGCCCCACATGTTGGACCAAGGGCACCCTCACGAGGGAGAACAAGGCTCACTCCTCAGCCCAAGCTGGGGGACGAGGCACCAGAAGCTGAGCTCTTCCAGGGGCCCCTGGACGGTCCACTGGCCACGCTGGAGGCAATGATTATCGGGTACCGCTAATTCCTCAGGAGCAGGCATACGCTAATCATGGATCGCAGGAGGTGCAGGTCGCCATAGCAAGCAGCTGCCCCACTCCCACAGTCTCCTACCCCTCGGGAGGAGGGCGCAGGGGGCTGCAGGAGAGGGGCCGAGATCCGACATCTCCACCGCGGCGTTCGGAGCAAGGTGTTCTCAGGAGGTAGGCCCTCTGCTGGGGAGGTGCCTCAGGGCCTGCCCCTGGCAGAGGACCCGTGGTCGTCGGGGGAACCGCTGGCGACCACTCTACCCCATCGGCGGCGTCCTGGTTTGCAGTCGTCGTTGATGGCACTAGAGTGTGGCGCAAGGCGGGGCCCTCGTCTGGCGATATGAAGCAAGGCCGGTACCTGTGAAGAAGGACCAGTGCCTGTGAAGCTCGCCGCCCCGTGACACTCTCACGTAATAATGAGTGGGGTTGTACACGCCCTGGAGTCTCAGGGGTGCCGGCCTCAGGCCCTGGGGCTCCCTCCCACGCCCAGTGGCAGCACTTAGCTCCGCGCTGGTGAGAAGACGTCCAAGACTAGATTAGGTGCCGGACGCGGCCTTTTGTCTGCTTTCATTGCTTTTCCCTTTGGTTGTCACTTTCCCCCGCTGGATTTAAGTTGGATTCGAATTTGAGATTTGCGTGTGTTCGGGGAAGGGGTGGTTAGTCTCGTTCGAGCAATTTCTCGCGTTTTGATTACCACTCCGCCTCAGCTGCCTCCCCTCGTGAGCCCCTCGCGAGCCGGGTCAGGCCTAGCTTGCGCGCAGCCCAGACTGCCGCCGCCGCGTCCTCTCGGGAGGGTTTTTTACTGCAGATCATACGGATTCGATCAGGGAACACTCGGGACACCACAGCCTCCAACAGGCTACCTCAGGGCCCGCACGGAAAGAAGGTAAAACTGGCTAACCAGCACGTCGCTTAGCCAACCACTTGGCGCGGGCGCATGGGCAATGTAACATCTACTAATACGATGAACACAAGTTTTACATGAGGGGCTCCCCCTCCCAAAATGCTCTCACAGCCATCAGGCCAAGACCTGAGTTCTATTCATGCAGGGTAAGGAAACAGGAACGATGCATAATCAGTCGGATAAATCCCCGAAAATGCGTCCTCAGGAGCACCTCTCGAACCATTGCTGGCGTTGCTGGACTCGCCATCGCTGTCTGCGTTGCCGCTAGCGGCGTCAGGGTCGTTCAACACGCCGCCCTCGTCGGCGGCCATGATCACGCCGTCGTTTTCCGAAGCGAAGGCCCTGACAAGAGCATCCACATTGTCTTCCACCCAGTGCGCCAGGTCGTCTCGGACGGCCTGGGGGACTGGGGCGATGGCAGCGTCGAAATCGAAGTGGGGATCCATTTTCCGGAGATGGCTGAAGACGCGAGAAAAGGCGCGCCTGAGCAGGGCGTGGTTCCTCTCCTCCACCAACCTGTCGGCCCAGACCGACCGCGCCTCCACCTGCGTCACCACGTCGGTGAAGAACTGAAGGTTGCCGGTGTAGTTGACTGCGTGCGGCTCGCCAATAGCCGCCTCGCAGATGTTGCCCAAGGCTGTGTTGGCTCTCTCCCGGAGCGTGGTGAGCATGGGGCCGTGCTCATGCTCCAGGATCCGCCGCTGATGTATCTCGTCCGCATTCTGGCGCGCAACGGCCTCAGCCTCCTCCCCCGATGGCGAAGAAGGAGCACCTCGGCCTGGGAGGTGGTTGACTCCCCTTGCGCTACCACAAGGGCGGCCCAAAAAGCATCGGCCCTCCGCGTCGCTTCCTCTAGCTTGGCCCTCAAGGTAGCAGTCCTACCTTCAGCCTCGACCCGGATCAACCCCAGCCTCTCCTCGAACTCGCTCTCGAGGTTCAAGCGCGCCATCGCCACCTGACGTCCGACCTCCTCCAGGACATGGGCTTCCCGTGCAGCGACATCATCCTCCGCCTGCGTCACCAAGCGCTCCCTCATCTCCAGACGCTCGTACTTGTGTGCACGTTCAGCGGCTTCCAGCGTCAGCGCCTCCTCACGCTTCTGGAGCTCCGCTGGGTCGCCAGAGGCCACCTTCATCGACGCGAGGGCTGCCTCGCACAGCTCCACTTGCTCCTCCAGTGAGTGCCACCGGGCCAGGAGCTCCCGAGCCCGCTCCTCCGCCACCTCTCGCTGCCGGTCAGCTTCCCGGGCCTCCTCAACGGCCAGAGATCGGGCCTCCCGAGAGGCCACCAGCGACGCCTTGGCCTCTTCGTCGTCAAGATCGCGCTGATGGCGCGCAAGGGCGATGGCACCCTCCAGCTCACGCCTCTCTGCAGCCAGGCACAGGCCCTCGGCCTCAAGGCGTGCATGTTCATCAGCAAGATCCTCACCGAGCAGGTTCACTGCGTCAGCCGCCCTTCGATGGAATCCTTGGCGAAGAGCGCGACGCTCCCAAGCGCGCTCGAGCACGTCTTCCACACCATCATCTGCCCCAAGCAAGCGCCGGGGGCCACGAATCAGCACACCCTCTCCAGGCAGGGGGCTGGGGCTGGCACCCTCGCGACGGCCGAGCACGCCACGCTAGAAGCCCGGCCTGGAGCCAGCCCGTCCCCAGATGAAGAGCGTAGGGAGCGCCTCAGCCAATCACAGTCCACGACCAGGCGAGAAGCGCACGGCAGGCTGGCTATGCCACGAGATGGCCCGCGAGGGAGGATCGCGAGGTGCGCAGGGCCTCGATGCGCCTCGGGACGGTTCGCCTCTCCGATCGCCCTCACCACAAGGGCTCTGCTGATCGGAGTGCTTGAGGACGGTAGAGGGGGCGAAGCAAAGGGGGGAGGCACCTCAGCCATCTCCGCGAGCTCGGCTGGAAGGGGCCTGCGGAGCAAGGATCAGTAAAAGCAACAGAAGGATCGGGAGCTGGAAAAGGAGAAGGCTTACTCTTCAGTGGCGAAGTACTTCCTATGCTTCAGCAGGCGACAAGGGTAATCATCACCCAGGGCCTCCCTTCTCTTCTGGAGGGCCTCAAAGTCCACGCGGAAGCGGCCCAAGAGTTGAGCGCAGGGATCAACCTGCGACAAGGACGAAGCGTTAAGGCGATCCACGTCAGGGGCGCCTGCCTGATGCGCACTGCCAGTCGCCTCGCCAAGAGAAGCGGCTGGGGCCTCAGGGGCCTCTGCCGCAGGCGCTGAGGGAAGCTGCTTGCCGCCGTCAGCCTCAGCGGCACGGGCCCCAAGAGCTGCTCCCCCATGAGCATCGCCCGGTGTTGTCACCCCGCCGGGAGCCCCCTCGGCCTCTGGCGCCTCATGCCTCCCTGCTCTGCCACTTGAGGAAGAGTCGCCTTGGCCAACTGGAAGGGCAGTCACCATCACTGGGTTCTCGCGAGGCCCCTGGAGGCCGGCGGGGCGCGCCCCCACTCATCAAAGGTAGGCATCTGATTCACAAAATCGCCCCTGTTCTGGCATAGGTACAGCAATGCCCCTCCTTGCTGGATGCTGCCAGGGTTGGGGTCCCCAGTTAGGATCAAGAGCACTATCCTCAGCACTTCAGGGGTCAGGTCCTCTTCCTGGAGCCTCGTACGATCATCACGCCCGCTGAAGGCCCACATCCGGCAGGAGTGGCATTGGAGAGGAGCAATGCAGCGTAGCAGGAATTCCTTCACCACCTTGGGCGCTATCACGCCAAGCAACCTCAAGAACGCAAAGCGGTGCCAGACGAAGATGAGCCGGGGGCTGGCACCCCTACATCCACATACAGCCACCGCTCGCGGAACCTAGCCGCAGGCGGAGGGAGCCTGAAGTCAATCCCTGAGGCCGCTGTCTCAGACGCGGCAGCGAAGCTCATGCACGCCGAGCATTGGGAAGGGTCGACAAGGCGCAAAGAGAAGATGTGGCGCAGAAAGGCAACCGAAGGAAGGATGCCCATCATTGCCTCGCAAACAAAGGCGAAGACTGAAAGAAGGGTGATGGATTCAGGGCATTGAAGAAAGGAAGGAAGGAAGGATGCCCATCATTACCTGCATCATGTGGATCTGATAGTAGGAAAGCACGACATTGAAGAAATCAGAAAAGGGGGGAACCAGACCCGCCCATAGGGCGTCGGCGAAATACTGGACCTCAGTGACTATCCTGTCGATGGAGAAGTGAGACGCGGGCCATGCCGTCGTCCTCCCGCATTCGTTGAAGATAGTGGCCAGAGCCGAGCTGACCTTGCCCAAGCCCTCTCGATTGATTATGATCGACTGGTCGACGGCGGGAGCCGCCAACGGCGGCGAGCAAGGTGGAGGCATGAGGGCGCTCGAGCAACAGAAGCTGGAATTCGAGAGGAGGAAGGACAGAGGGCGCTCGAGCAACAGAAAGGGGAGCGGCTGTGTACGACTACGAGTCCGCCTAGCATGGCGCAAAATAAGGGGGCATGGGGGAACAGTGCCGCCCACGCCCAATCAACCGCCACGCGGCGCCCAAGGCCGCAGGCTATTAGGGCCCGCGATGCTTCGCCCTTGCCCTTTCGCCTCCCTGCGCGGCCAAGTCCGGGCGCGCCTTGGGCCCGGGGGCTACTGTCGGCGTCCTGGGAACGAGGGTCCCCAGACCTGCCTGCCTGCGGCCTGCGGCGTGGCTCAAAGGGGGCCCTAGCACGGCCCATCTTCGTCAACACAGACCCAAGACGACACAGAGCTTCCTCAGGCATGGCCTCATCAGGCTGGCTCGCGAGGAGGCGGAGAGATCAAGGCGGGGTAGCTCACGAGGTGCCCATGACGCAAGCCATGACGACCAAGGGCGCCAGGTGGGCGCCAGCCCGCGCAGTGTCCTCCTTTCCTCTTTGGTGCAAAGGGAGCAAGCGCAGGCAAGAGCATCAAGCAAAGGCACCTGTTTCGGTGCAACGAGACCAACAACAGCCCAACGGCGGGGAGGAAGTCATTGTGGAGCCCAAGCCAGCGTCATCACCCGAGCCTTTGGCAGGCGAGGACCAACTTTAGTCAGGATAAGTGTACCAGATGTTCCCCTTCAAAATGGCCAATTGTTGGCGCCCTTCCCGCTCAATATTTGGGAAGAGGCCCAGGGCCTTTGCCTATAAATAGGACTAGCCACCCCCAGGGTAGAGAGGAACGGCCAATCCAGAAACAAGCTGGGATCGGATCGAGTAGCATCACGCAGAGAGAGAGAAGGGTGACTGAACTCCTCCTAGCAGTTCATCCCCCCAGCCAAGAACAGACCCTCGCGAGGCTGTTCTTCCTTGTATTGCTCATCATCATTAGCCCAAGAGGCAATCCACCACACCACAAACAAGAGTAGGGTATTACACCACAATGGTGGCCAGAACTAGTATAAACCCTGTGTCTCTTGTGCTGTTCTTTCCATAGCTTAGATCTTAGCGAGGCGGTGGGGTGCAGGTAGGTAGAAGGCGAAATCTCTGCGTGCACCCCAGTGTTCGAACCTCTAGGGTCTGCCGGAACCCGAAATCCGACAGAGTACCCCCCTTTCTTTCCGCCGACACCTGAATCTCGGGACGACATTCATTCGAGTGGGGGCGAGTTGTCATGTCCCTAGTTCTTGTATGATCTAGGCTTGCTTTGTGCATCATGTTTAAGTTTCAAATGAAATTGAAATGGGGAATGTTTCAAACCCTAGCACCAAAGCAAATTCAAATAGATTCAAATTAAAAATGGAATATCAATGAACCCAAAATACTTTTCAAAAATGTTCATGGTCTTTGGAAAATGTTGGAAACAACCAGAGGTGATGCACATTTTTGCTAAACATTTTGGATTTTTGAATGAACCCATATGTATTTGAATTGGAGCTGTTTAAATAATATAAATATTTTAAAGGCTCCAAGAATGTTGGAAATTGGTGAGGGCCTCTGGTATATTATAACTAGTGGTCACAAGGAGTCCCAACATTTTTAGAATTGTGCTAGTATTTATTTTAAGTCAAAAAAAATGTCTTAAATAGAAAAGAAAACAAAAATGGGAAAACTTACCTGTGGCCTGGCACTGTGCGTCCTAGCTGGCCCTGCCAGTCGTCGTCTCCACCGTGCCAGGAGGACGCCGAGCCCGCGGCCACGCGCCCGGCCACCTCCTTCGTCCCTGCTTGCTCCGCGACCCCTGCAGCGTCACTGTCACATCCCTAGTATGGTATGACTTAGACTAGCTAGCTATTTGTGCATCATATTTAAATTTCATTTAAATTTGAAATGAGGATTGGTGGAACCCTCAGAATCATTTTTGAAAATGACCCAAATAAAAATTTCTCCAAAAGGGTCCAAGAAAATGCTCATGATGCCCTCTAAAAATATTGGACAGAGATAAAAATCAAAACAATATTTTTAGGACCTCATGGATATTTATTTTGGACATTTGGAATTAATACAATAATTATTTGCTTGGATATATAAATGTTATATATATTTTATATGTCCAAAAAATTGTGCCATTTGTTGAGGAGCTCTGGAATAATACCATTAGCCCCTACAAAAATTGGCATAATAAAATAAAATGGTTTGGTATTTTTATTAAACCAAACAAATGTCAGAAAATTAGAAAAGAAAACAGAAAAGGGGAGAGAGACTTACCTGGGCCACTTACCCGATCGGCCCAGTAGCTCGGCCCAGCTGACTGGCCGACGCTAGTCGTCCCTCTCCTCGCGCCAGAGGGACAGGGCGCGTGGTCGCCGCACACCGCGCGCATGCGCGCCACGGCAGCTGCCTGCGTGCCCTCCCCCTCGACGCCCTGGCCTCGCCAGAAGCGCCCAGCACCTCCCGGATCCCTCCCTCGCTCTCTCGTTCCTCTCCCTCCCCTGCATCTCTCCCTCTCCCCGCGCCCGAAGCGCTGCCGTCGCCGCCGCACGCCGTGGCCATAGCCACCGCCTCCCCCTCGCCTCCCCGTCGTGCCCAGGAGCTCCGCCTCGTCGCCAGCTACCTCCTCGCCGAGCCACGCAAGCCGGAGTGCCCCGTGGAGCCGTCGCCGTCGCCAAATTCGCCTCCGGCCGCCGTGGATCCTCGCCGGCGATTCGGGAGCTACCGGGCATCCCCGACCTCGCCCTCGCGCTCGCTGGTTCTGCGGTGAGCCCCCGCACCGAACCCCCTCCTCCCCGTGTCCGTTTGCCCCGTCTAGCTAGCTCGCCACAGCGCCCGTAGCTCCTCGCCGCCGGCCATGGCGCCACGGTGGCACGAGCCCAAGCCGGTCACTTCCGCGCGCGTCACCGTGTTCCTGGTGACGCCAGGAGGCCGTAGGAGCCCTCCGCCTCCACTGCCGTGCACCACAACGCCGCGGCCGCAAGTTGCCGAACTCCGGCCGCCGCCCTGAGCTCTGCTCCGGCGAGCTCCGCCGCCCCTGCAGCCTTCCGCGTGTTCCACTGGATGCGCGTGAGCGCGGGCTTCGCGTGGGTGGTCTCCGCCGCCCGAATGGTCGTCGGAACGGCGATCCCGAGCCCCTCCGCCGCGCTCGGCCTCGCCGGCGGCTAAACGCCGGCGAGTTGACCGGGTTTGACCCCCCAGGGTCGCTGACCAGTGGGCCCGACCCCCCCCTAACCTTTTAATTAAACTAATTAACCCCTGTTAACCCCCCTGTCACTGACGTGTGGGTCCCACACGTCAGATTTGACCTGGACAGCCGCGTTGACCCGCTGATGTAGTGATGACGTCATGCTGACGCAATTATATATTTTCTGGAATTAAAATAATTCAGAAAATCCAGAAAATGATTTAAACTTCAAAAATTCATAACAATTCAACAGTAGCTCAGATTAAAATAAGTTATATATGAAAAATTATCAGAAAAATGCAATCTTTCCATCTGTACTAGTTTCATGCATGACAAACCAACTTATACATGCTGAATATGAGAAAACACATTATGGCATATTAAGAGACTTAATTTAGTAATGCATTTGATCCTTTGGTTCAAATGGACTTTAAACCAAATGTTTACTAGATGCATTAGCTCAAACAGCATCACATCTACATGCCATGTTCATGCATCATATTGTTGCATATGATTGTGTATTGATTGCCGGCACCGTTCCTTCTCGATAGGTCCTGCTCCGGAGACGTTCCAGAGTACCTGTCTGTGAAGCAGTGCCTCCTTTGTTGATTTACCAGGCAAGCAAACCCCCTTGTTCATCTCGATAAAACCCTACTCTCTCGCTCCTGCTCTCAGTTATTGCATTAGGACAACAACGATTCATCTGCTACTTTGTGCTGCGGTAGTTGAACCCATTCCTCTGCATGACCTGTCATTACCACAGTAAATAGTTGAAACCCACTAGCATGTGTAGGAGTTGATTGAAGCCACTGATGTGTTCCTACCATGCTATGCCTGCTATTGCTTAGAGTTGTGTCAGGTCTGATTCATTGGGAATGAATTGGAGTGTTACGATATGTTCTGATGCTGAGAGTGAAGTGTGTGAACACGATTTGGTAAAGGTAGCGGTGAGAGGCCATGTAGGAGTACATGGTGGGTTGTCTCACTGGAACCGTCCTTAAGCCCTGAGTTCTGTGTATGTTGTCCAATGACTCGATACTACCACACATTGGGCTCCGGGCGCTCCAAGCCCTCTCGACTTATTAACCAACTTGATCTCTGTCCAGGAGTCGCAACTAGTTTCTGGTGTTTGTAGGTAGTGCTATTTTTCTACCAAGTGGCACCCGGCAGGGTGGGCTTGGGACAGACTAGGCACACGTGGCCTGGTGTACCGAGTGGCACCCGGATGGTGGGCTCGGGAACCCTGTACACATCGTTTGGGGCCGTAAGCGACACCCCGGCCGGATCTCCTTGCGGATGGAACCCGAATAGGCGATAAACCTGGACTAGAGTCTTGTGCGGTTAGTCAGGTCGTGGCCGACACCCTCGCCAGGCTTCCGCTTGAAGGTTGCCGAGATACATGACGTGTACATGGCGGTAAGTGGCGAGAGCGTGTGTGAAGAAGTACACCCCTGCAGGGTTAACATGATCTATTCGAATAGCCGGGTCCGCGGTTATGGACTTCTTGGATGCTTACATGGTACATAGACAACTTGAAGTGGATACTATAAAATGCTCAAGACAAGTGTGAGTGCTATGGATGGCCTTCTCGTAGGGATACGGGGATGAATCCATAGTAGTGTATTGTATGGTGATTAGTGGACTCGTGTTCGTTGTTTCACCTCAAGAGTTTCTGGTAGTCGTAGAACAGGATAGCCACAGAGTCAAAGCTGGCTTGCTGCAACTAAACCCCACATTACCTCTTGATACAGATGCATGTATGATAGGATCTGATGTAAGTCTTGCTGAGTACCTTTGTACTCATGTTGCTTTATTTATGTTTTTGCAGCGGAGACTTCGGTCTTACTAGGGTTCTCATGGACTTCGACTAGTAGCTAGTACCTCAGCTACGATCTTGATCGGATGTTGTAGATAGTCAGGCTCTTCAGCCTTTTTCATTTATAGATGTCTGTACCCAGACATGTAATGCTTCCGCTTGTTGCTTGTGTGCTCTGTATGATGGGTTTTGTGACCCCTGTTTGCAATATATGCTATGACGGCTCTTCTGAGCCTTTATCTATATGAGTTGTTGAGTTATGCTGTGATGCCATGTTGTACAGCACATACTTGCATGTTATGCGTACGTGTAATGTGTATTGCTATGTGTGGGATCTGACTATCTAGTTGTTTATTCTTAGTAGCCTCTCTTACCGGGAAATGTCTCCTAGTGCTTCCACTCAGCCCTGGTAGCTTGCTACTGCTCCGGAACACTTAGGCAGGCCGGCATGTGTCCTTCTTCGATCCTGTGTATGTCCCTTCGGGGAAATGTCACGCGATGAATACCGGAGTCCTGCTAGCCCGCTACAGCCCGGTTCACCGGAGTCCTGTTAGCCCAGTGCTACAGCCTGGATTCACTCACTGATGACCGACACGTTCGATGCTGGGTCATGAATGCCTGTCCCTGTAAGTTAGTGCCACTTTGGGTTTACGACTAGCCATGTCAGCCCGGGCTCTTTATCATATGGATGCTAGCGACACCATCATATACGTGTGCCAAAATGCGCAAACGGTCCTGGGCAAAGGTAAGGCAACACCCGTGGGGATACCGTGCATGAGGCCGCAAAGCGATATGAGGTGTTACATGCTAGATCGATGTGGCATCGAGTCGGGGTCCTGATAGCTTTGGTATCAGAGCCTGACTGCCTGTAGGTTTACCAAGCCATACTGGTCGAAGTTGAGTCTAGAAATTCTTTAGTTATGTAAGGGAATTGATTGTGGGAAGGAACGTAAGGCTCTTTTTACTCCTTTACCTCATGGCCTTCTGATCTGAGTCCTCCTATCTTCCTCCGGGGTTAAGGAAATAGGCTTCTTTTCCGTCTATCAGGATCACGTGTTACTACTCCGTAGTTCCATAAGACTGGTTGATCAGAGTCATACCCCAGTTTTGAGTACTTCCGGTGTAGTCTGTTTAGTACTATCCCAGAACCTTGAGTGGTGATGTTGAGTTGTGGTACCACCCCATTTTTAGTAGGATGTCTCATTCTGAGCATTTTACTGCCGTTATGCTGCCGGATTTTCCCTAGGAGTTCGAGTGATACTAATTCCTTGTCCTACATTCTACAGTCCATAGTTGTTGCTGATTCCGTCCTTGATTCATTTCTCAGGATGTCATCAGCCAAGCGAAGTTCCGTTGCTCGTAACCAGAACCACGGAGATGGTAGGGATGAGGATCCTCCCGACCAGCCTTCGTTGACAGAGTTCATGCTAGAGATGGAGAGGAACAAGCGTGAGTCCAACCGCTTGTTGGCACGTATCGAGAAGAACACCGCACATCAGTTCAAAGGGTCTGCTACCATTCATGACTTCATTCGCTTGCACCCACCTACCTTTCATCATTCCATCGAGCCACTCGACGCAGATGACTGGCTCCGTAGCATCACTCATAAGCTGCGTTCCGTGAGCGTAGCTTAAGATGACAAGGTCACTTATGCCACATATCACCTGGAAGGTCCTGCTAGTCTTTGGTGGCAGAACTATGAGGCTATGCTTCCAGCCGGCCAGATTCCTACCTGGAACGATTTCACTGAGGCTTTTCGCGAGCATCACATTCCCCAAGCCCTCCTTGATCGCAAGAGAGAAGAGTTCTGCAGTTTCACCCAGAGTAAGATGGCTGTTGATGCTTATAGCAGAGAGTTCGAGAACCTCGCCCGTTATGCCACAGAAGAAGTGTCCACGGATGCTAAGAAGCAGGCTAGGTTCCGGAAGGGTCTCAACCCCAAGTTGCGTCGTGATCTCCACCTGCATCATTGTGATACATTCCAAGCCCTTGTGAACAAGGCCATCAATGCAGAGATAGCTCAACTCACTTACGAGGAGTCTCGTAAGCACACCCGTGATTTGGGATCCTCATCTGGCTCTAGTTCCCTGAAACGCCGGATTTGGGTTCCAAACTCCGCTCTTCCTTCCGGTTATACACCGAGGTCATCTCATGTGGTGCCTCCTCCAGCTCAGTCGTATGTTCCACCCAGGCCTACTGGTAGACCGCTTGTTAGTGCGGGTCCCCGTCCAACCTCAGGGACTTGCTTCACATGCGGGAAGCCAGGACACTATGCACGTGATTGCTCTCAGACTAGTTATGCTCCACCCCAGCCCGAGAAGACTGTTGGCTGTATTAAGCCATCACGCAAGATGAATAGTGTTAAGTCAGCCCCCACTGAACGTGGACGTGTGCATCACATCTCAGCTAAAGACGCTCATGATGATCCAGATGTCGTTCTTGGTACACTCCTTGTCAATTGTCACCCAGCATCAGTTCTATTCGATACTGGAGCATCTCACTCCTTCATTTCTGAAGGCTATGCTCGTTTGCACGACATGTCATTTTGTGATATGCCAACTCCGCTTGAAATCCAAACCCCAGGGTCTAGATGGCAGACCACCAGAATCAGCCATGGTAATGAAATCCTTGTTGACAGACTTGTATTCCTTGCATCACTTGTAGCCCTCAAGTCCTCAGATATTAACATCATCTTGGGTATGGACTGGATGACAGCTCATCATGCCAAGATTGATTGCTACACAAGATCTGTTCAGCTTACACACCCATCTGGCAAGTTAGTCACCGTCTCTACTAGAGTTGCAAAGCGTCAGCTCTATTCTCTTAATGCCAGCCCTCTTCCAGACCTTGAAGATATCCCGGTAGTCCGTGGCTTTTCGGATGTCTTTCCAGAGGAACTGCCAGGTGTTCCACCTGACAGAGATGTAGAGTTCGTCATAGATCTTATCCCAGGAATAGCTCCAATCTCCCGGAGACCTTACAACATGGCACCCCTAGAATTAGCCGAGCTTAAGAAACAACTCGATGAGTCCTTACAAAAGGGTTTCATCTGTCCTAGTTCTTCTCCTTGGGCTTGCCCCGTCCTCTTCGTCAAGAAGAAGGATGGTACGGACCGGATGGTTGTAGATTATCGTCCCGTTAATTTGGTCACGATAAAGAACAAGTATCCGCTTCCCAGGATCAACGACCTGTATGATCAGCTCGCTGGATCCTCAGTCTTCTCCAAGATGGATTTAAGGTTAGGATACCACCAAATCAAAATCAGAAATGGGGACATTCCCAAGACAGCTTTTGTCACTCGTTATGGTCAGTACGAGTACACCGTCATGTCCTTTGGCCTAACCAACGCCCCAGCCACATTCTCCCGCTTGATGAACTCGATCTTCATGGAGTACTTAGATAAGTTCGTCGTGGTTTACCTCGATGATATTCTTATTTACTCGAAGAACGAGGAAGAGCATGCCGAACATCTTAGACTTGTTCTAGAAAAACTCAGAGAACACCGCCTTTATGCCAAGTTCTCCAAGTGTGAATTTTGGTTGCCAGAAGTGACCTACCTAGGCCACGTAATCTCTGGTAAGGGCATTGCTGTCAATCCCGAGAGAGTTCAAGCCGTTCTTGATTGGACTCCACCTGAGACCGTTAAACAAGTTAGGAGTTTCCTTGGTCTAGCCAGCTATTGTCGCCGCTTTGTTGAAAACTTCTCCAAAGTAGCCAAACCCCTCACGGAACTTCTCAAGAAAGATAAAAAGTTCGAGTGGTCCCCGCAGTGTGAGTACAGTTTTCAGGAGCTGAAAAGGCGCCTGACCTCTGCTCCCATACTTGTGCCACCGGATTTCACTAAAGACTTTATTATCTACTGCGACGCCTCACGACAGGGACTAGGTTGCATTCTTATGCAGGATCGTCATGTGATTGCCTATGCATCTCGACAGTTGCATCCACATGAGGAGAATTATCCTACACATGATCTAGAGCTTGCAGCCGTAGTCTATGCACTCAAGACCTGGCGACATTACCTCCTTGGTAAACGTTGCGAGATTTACACCGACCACCAGAGTCTCAAGTATATCTTCACCCAACCAGATCTGAACCTTAGGCAAAGACGTTGGTTGGAGTTAATCATAGATTATGATCTAGGGATTACCTACACCCCAGGCAAAGCCAATGTCATGGCTGATGCGCTAAGCCGTAAATCCTATTGCAACAATCTCATGTTGCAGCAAGGCCAACCACTTCTCCATGAGGAATTCTGTAAGCTTAATCTTCACATAGCTCCTCGCGGATTCCTTTCTACCCTGGTGGCGAAACCTGATCTTGAAGATCGGATTATCGCTGCTCAAAAGCAAGACACAGGAATTTCTCGGATCAAGAGAAACATTAAGAAGGGAGTTGGTGGATGTTTCTCTATGGATGATCGTGGTGTTGTTTTCTTTGAGAATCGCTTGGTGGTTCCCAAGAATCAACATCTGCGACAATTGATCCTTAAGGAGGCGCATGAATCTCCTCTCACGATTCATCCTGGTAGTACTAAGATGTATCAGGACCTACACCAGAGGTTCTGGTGGACTAGGATGAAGAGAGAAATCGCTGAGTTCATTGCTAAATGTGACATTTGTCGTCGCGTTAAGGCAGAGCATCAAAGACCTGCTGGCACCCTTCAGCCTTTAGCTATTCCTGAATGGAAATGGGATAAAGTTGGTGTGGACTTCATCACCGGCTTTCCCAGGACCAAGAGAGGGAATAATGCTATCTTCGTAGTCATTGATCGTCTCTCCAAAGTGGCTCACTTCCTTCCTGTTCGAGAGAGTATCACTGCTAGTCAGCTTGCTGACTTATACATTTCTCGAATAGTGTCACTCCATGGTGTTCCACTAGAGATCAATTCAGACCGTGGCAGTCTTTTCACTTCTCACTTCTGGGAGAGCTTCCAAACTGCCATGGGAACCCATCTTTCCTTCAGTACCGCTTTCCACCCTCAGTCGAGTGGTCAGGTGGAACGGGTCAATCAAATTCTCGAAGACATGCTCAGAGCTTGCGTTATCTCATTCGGTATGGATTGGGAGAAATGTCTTCCTTTCGCTGAGTTTGCTTATAACAATAGCTACCAATCCAGCCTCAAGAAAGCTCCTTTTGAGGTTCTCTATGGACGAAGATGTCGAACACCTTTGAACTGGTCAGAAACCGGTGAAAGACAATTCTTTGGACCGGATATGATCCAGGAGGCAGAAGAGCAAGTTTGCATCATTCGTGAGAATTTGAAAACAGCCCAGTCTCGTCAGAAAAGCCAGTACGATCGTCATCATAAGGATATGACTTATGAGATTGGCGACCAAGCTTACCTTCGGGTTACTCCTTTGAAGGGTACCCATCGTTTCGGTATCAAGGGCAAGTTGGCTCCTCGTTACATTGGTCCTTTTCGTATTCTCGCTAAACGAGGAGAGGTTGCCTACCAATTGGAACTACCCCCACATCTTTCTCGAGTTCATGATGTCTTCCACGTCTCTCAACTCAGGCGTTGCTTCTCGGATCCTATCCGCGGAGTGGACCACGAAACGCTTGATCTCCAAGATAACCTCACATACCGAGAGTACCCGGTTCGCATTCTTGATCAAGCAGAGCGTGTTACCCGACGTCAGAACATCAAGTTTCTCAAAGTTCAGTGGTCTCATCATTCCGAGAGAGAAGCTACTTGGGAGCGAGAAGATCGTCTTCGACTGGAGTACCCCGCTTTCTTTCCGTCGACCCCTGAATCTCGAGACGAGATTCTTTCAAGTGGGGGCGAGTTGTCACATCCCTAGTCTGGTATGACTTAGACTAGCTAGCTATTTGTGCATCATATTTAAATTTCATTTAAATTTGAAATGAGGATTGGTGGAACCCTCAGAATCATTTTTGAAAATGACCCAAATAAAAATTTCTCCAAAAGGGTCCAAGAAAATGCTCATGATGCCCTCTAAAAATATTGGACAGAGATAAAAATCAAAACAATATTTTTAGGAGCTCATGGATATTTATTTTGGCCATTTGGAATTAATACAATAATTATTTTCTTGGATATATAAATGTTATATATATTTTATATGTCCAAAAAATTGTGCCATTTGTTGAGGAGCTCTGGAATAATACCATTAGCCCCTACAAAAATTGGCATAATAAAATAAAATGGTTTGGTATTTTTATTAAACCAAACAAATGTCAGAAAATTAGAAAAGAAAACAGAAAAGGGGAGAGAGACTTACCTGGGCCACTTACCCGATCGGCCCAGTAGCTCGGCCCAGCTGACTGGCCGACGCCAGTCGTCCCTCTCCTCGCGCCAGAGGGACAGGGCGCGTGGTCGCCGCACACCGCGCGCATGCGCGCCACGGCAGCTGCCTGCGTGCCCTCCCCCTCGACGCCCTGGCCTCGCCAGAAGCGCCCAGCACCACCCGGATCCCTCCCTCGCTCTCTCGTTCCTCTCCCTCCCCTGCATCTCTCCCTCTCCCCGCGCCCGAAGCGCTGCCGTCGCCGCCGCACGCCGTGGCCATAGCCACCGCCTCCCCCTCGCCTCCCCGTCGTGCCCAGGAGCTCCGCCTCGTCGCCAGCTACCTCCTCGCCGAGCCACGCAAGCCGGAGTGCCCCGTGGAGCCGTCGCCGTCGCCAAATTCGCCTCCGGCCGCCGTGGATCCTCGCCGGCGATTCGGGAGCTACCGGGCATCCCCGACCTCGCCCTCGCGCTCGCTGGTTCCGCGGTGAGCCCCCGCACCGAACCCCCTCCTCCCCGTGTCCGTTTGCCCCGTCTAGCTAGCTCGCCACAGCGCCCGTAGCTCCTCGCCGCCGGCCATGGCGCCACGGTGGCACGAGCCCAAGTCGGTCACTTCCGCGCGCGTCACCGTATTCCTGGTGACGCCAGGAGGCCGTAGGAGCCCTCCGCCTCCACTGCCGTGCACCACAACGCCGCAGCCGCAAGTTGCCGAACTCCGGCCGCCGCCCTGAGCTCTGCTCCGGCGAGCTCCGCCGCCCCTGCAGCCTTCCGCGTGTTCCACTGGATGCGCGTGAGCGCGGGCTTCGCGTGGGTGGTCTCCGCCACCCGAATGGTCGCCGGAACGGCGATCCTGAGCCCCTCCGCCGCGCTCGGCCTTGCCGGCGGCTAAACGCCGGCGAGTTGACCGGGTTTGACCCCCTAGGGTCGCTGACCAGTGGGCCCGACCCCCCCTAACCTTTTAATTAAACTAATTAACCCCTGTTAACCCCCCTGTCACTGACGTGTGGGTCCCACACGTCAGATTTGACCTGGACAGCCGCGTTGACCCGCTGATGTAGTGATGACGTCATGCTGACGCAATTATATATTTTCTGGAATTAAAATAATTCAGAAAATCCAGAAAATGATTTAAACTTCAAAAATTCATAACAATTCAACCGCAGCTCAGATTAAAATAAGTTATATATGAAAAATTATCAGAAAAATGCAATCTTTCCATCTGTACTAGTTTCATGCATGACAAACCAACTTATACATGCTGAATATGAGAAAACACATTATGGCATATTAAGAGACTTAATTTAGTAATGCATTTGAACCTTTGGTTCAAATGGACTTTAAACCACATGTTTACTAGATGCATTAGCTCAAACAGCAACACATCTACATGCCATGTTCATGCATCATATTGTTGCATATGATTGTGTATTGATTGCCGGCACCGTTCCTTCTCGATAGGTCCTGCTCTAGAGACGTTCCAGAGTACCTGTCTGTGAAGCAGTGCCTCCCTTGTTGATTTACCAGGCAAGCAAACCCCCTTGTTCATCTCGATAAAACCCTACTCTCTCGCTCCTGCTCTCAGTTATTGCATTAGGACAACAATGATTCATCTGCTACTTTGTGGTGCGGTAGTTGAACCCATTCCTCTGCATGACCTGTCATTACCACAGTAAATAGTTGAAACCCACTAGCATGTGTAGGAGTTGATTGAAGCCACTGATGTGTTCCTACCATGCTATGCCTGCTATTGCTTAGAGTTGTGTCAGGTCTGATTCATTGGGAATGAATTGGAGTGTTACGATATGTTCTGATGCTGAGAGTGAAGTGTGTGAACACGATTTGGTAAAGGTAGCGGTGAGAGGCCATGTAGGAGTACATGGTGGGTTGTCTCACTGGAACCGTCCTTAAGCCCTGAGTTCTGTGTATGTTGTCCAATGACTCGATACTACCACACATTGGGCTCCGGGCGCTCCAAGCCCTCTCAACTTATTAACCAACTTGATCTCTGTCCAGGAGTCGCAACTAGTTTCTGGTGTTTGTAGGTAGTGCTATTTTTCTACCAAGTGGCACCCGGCAGGGTGGGCTTGGGACAGACTAGGCACACGTGGCCTGGTGTACCGAGTGGCACCCGGATGGTGGGCTCGGGAACCCTGTACACATCGTTTGGGGCCGTAAGCGACACCCCGGCCGGATCTCCTTGCGGATGGAACCCGAATAGGCGATAAACCTGGACTAGAGTCTTGTGCGGTTAGTCAGGTCGTGGCCGACACCCTCGCCAGGCTTCCGCTTGAAGGTTGCCGAGATACATGACGTGTACATGGTGGTAAGTGGCGAGAGCGTGTGTGAAGAAGTACACCCCTGCAGGGTTAACATGATCTATTCGAATAGCCGGGTCCGCGGTTATGGACTTCTTGGATGCTTACATGGTACATAGACAACTTGAAGTGGATACTATAAAATGCTCAAGACAAGTGTGAGTGCTATGGATGGCCTTCTCGTAGGGAGACGGGGATGAATCCATAGTAGTGTATTGTATGGTGATTAGTGGACTCGTGTTCGTTGTTTCACCTCAAGAGTTTCTGGTAGTCGTAGAATAGGATAGCCACAGAGTCAAAGCTGGCTTGCTGCAACTAAACCCCACATTACCTCTTGATACAGATGCATGTATGATAGGATCTGATGTAAGTCTTGCTGAGTACCTTTGTACTCATGTTGCTTTATTTATGTTTTTGCAGCGGAGACTTCGGTCTTACTAGGGTTCTCATGGACTTCGACTAGTAGCTAGTACCTCAGCTACGATCTTGATCGGATGTTGTAGATAGTCAGGCTCTTCAGCCTTTTTCATTTATAGATGTCTGTACCCAGACATGTAATGCTTCCGCTTGTTGCTTGTGTGCTCTGTATGATGGGTTTTGTGACCCCTGTTTGCAATATATGCTATGACGGCTCTTCTGAGCCTTTATCTATATGAGTTGTTGAGTTATGTTGTGATGCCATGTTGTACAACACATACTTGCATGTTATGCGTACGTGTAATGTGTATTGCTATGTGTGGGATCTGACTATCTAGTTGTTTATTCTTAGAAGCCTCTCTTACCGGGAAATGTCTCCTAGTGCTTCCACTGAGCCCTGGTAGCTTGCTACTGCTCCGGAACACTTAGGCAGGCCGGCATGTGTCCTTCTTCGATCCTGTGTCTGTCCCTTCGGGGAAATGTCACGCGATGAATATTGGAGTCCTGCTAGCCCGCTACAGCCCGGTTCATCGGAGTCCTGTTAGCCCAGTGCTACAGCCTGGATTCACTCGCTGATGACCGACACGTTCGATGCTGGGTCATGAATGCCTGTCCCTGTAAGTTAGTGCCACTTTGGGTTTACGACTAGCCATGTCAGCCCGGGCTCTTTATCATATGGATGCTAGCGACACCATCATATACGTGTGCCAAAATGCGCAAACGGTCCCGGGCAAAGGTAAGGCAACACCCGTGGGGATACCGTGCGTGAGGCCGCAAAGCGATATGAGGTGTTACATGCTAGATCGATGTGGCATCGAGTCGGGGTCCAGACAGTCACCACGCACCCCCCAGGCCTCTCCCACTGTCCCTCGCCCTTATCCTCTCCTCTGTCACCCTCTCCCACGATGGCTGAAGCGCTATTGTCGCCACCGACAAGCACCACCGTGGCCACTGCCTCCCCCTCGCCCCCTGGACATGCCCAGGAGTTCCGCCTCCATTCCCCGCGCCTCTCCATCAAATCGCGCGATGCCGAACCCTCTGCACCGCCATCCTCGCCGCCTCTGCCCCAAGATCGCCGGCGACCTCCCATCATCGTCAGCCCCTCCCCAAGCTCACCAAGACCACCGTCGACTGCGCCGTGTGCTCCTCTGCGTTTCCCCTTTCTCCCCACGCGTTTTGCTCTCCCTAGCCACGCCAATCTCCTGAGCCGTGAGCTTCCAGCCGCTGTCCATGTCGCCGACGTTGCCACCGTCACCTAGAGCCGTAACCGAGCGCGCCACCGTGCTTAGCACGTTCCCAGGAGTCGACCATGAACACCCGCGGCTCCCGCCATTCCCTGCAACACCGTTTCGCTCGACGACCGAACTCCGGCCACCGCACTCGTCGTCGCCGGCGCCACTCCGGCCACTCCCCGGCTGCGCCACCACCACGGTTGGATGTGGACGAGCGTACGCATCCCGTAGCTGCGCTCCGCGCGCTAAATGGCTCCCTGTAAGCAAATCCCGCAGCGCACCGCCGCGTCTGGACTCGCCGGCGGCTAAACGCCTGCGACCACTGACCGTTGACCGGCGTGAGTTGACCCCACTGCCCGGTTTCACCACCCCCTCTTTCTCACTGACTTGCGGGCCCCGCCCGACTAATTACTCTAGTTAGCACTAATTAACTAGTTAGGTTAGTTATTTCAGTCACTGACTATTGGGCCCTGCCCAGTTAGTTAGGACTAACTAACTTAGTTAGTTGACTGGGTCACTGACGGTGTCCTGGACTAGGGGGTACTCACCATGTCGTCTCCCGATCTATTAGATTGGGACGAGGCCCCCATGGCCATATACTCATGGGCCAGTTCGGACAACTGCCGCATACAAGGAAGATTCCACAAGACTTGGCGATCAAGACAAGGACTTCTCCCCACCGGCGTATTCGTCTTAGACTCTTGTTAACCTAGGCCTCTGGTGCATTATATAAACCAGGGCCAGGCTAGTCGATAGATCATATATACGTACAATCATACCATAGGCTAGCTTCTAGGGTTTAGCCTCTCTGATCTCATGGTAGATCTACTCTTGTACTACCCATATCATCAATATTAATCAAGAAGGACGTAGGGTTTTACCTCCATCAAGAGGGCCCGAACCTGGGTAAACATCGTGTCCCATGCCTCCTGTTACCATCGATCCTAGACGCACAGTTCGGGACCCCCTACCCGAGATCCGCCGGTTTTGACACCGACATTGGTGCTTTCATTGGGAGTTCCGCTGTGTGATCGACAAAAGGATCAATGGCTCGCCTGAAGATCAACTGCGACTTCGGCGTCTTCGTCACCAGCTCGACTGGTCACCTTGGTTCGACCAAGAACTGCGCCCCGTGTTCGGATCACCATGTTCGGACGAGGGCCTTCATCAAACATCAACTCCGATCTCTATCAAGATCATGGAGAAATCATCCATGGAGCTCGGGGGCTCAACGTCAACATTGCCCTCAAGCGACCGTGCTGTTTTTCTGGACATCGAACTCGTATCTGCCGCCACCACCTCCTCGAGTATCGTTTTGACAATCCCTTTGGTGGAATTGTGCGGAATTGAGTCTACAACAACCCTGGAAAATTTCGTCGAGTTACGATAGAGGAATCTTTGGCAATCCACGATATACCGGAGCCCTGTCAAAACTGGACGGGAATTTGGATGAGTTTAGGGCGAGGTGTCCATCTTCTAGCTCGGACGTCCTTTGGAAGATCCAACCATTGATCGGCTGCGGAATTCCTATATCTACCACCTATCAAAATTTCAGCTCGATCCGACCGTCCAAACTCCGGGAACCTTCCGATTAGTGCATCACTTTTCGGATCTGTTTTCTGCGCGAAAACGAATTCGACCCGAGTTCATCTTTTTTATGAACGGGATTTTGGACATCCCTTTTGAAGGAAGTTTTGTATGGGGTATTGTGTTTTGTTACCGAACACATCCCACTAACTTTAAGATCTTTTGAACATGATCTTCAACATCATGCTGGTGTCAAACCAGTCCAGCAATATTACTCCACGGCTGCCGACCTGCGCTAGACACGGCGTCACTTTGTTGAGCCGAGGTCAACTTCTTCGGATCATCATCTCGGCAAGCCGAACAAGAGTCCGGCATCGTGAAGGATAAATCATCACCAACATCGCCGCCCCACGGATTACACAGAGCGGGCATATCGACATCGTCGCACGGTCGCTTCATCAAGCCGGCATCGACCACGTCACGACCTACATCGACAGGGCCGCACTATTGCTTCTTCAAGATGGTGTCCATCACGTCGACCTGCTTTGACTCATCGGTTGACATCGAGGCTTCGACATCTCGGCTGGACCGGGGGCTTCGCCATCTCTTCATCAACCTAGTCCGGACACTTTGGCGTCACTAGCGGACCAGCTCCGTCACGTTAGCTGGGCCGAGGGCTTTGCCTCGGCGGGCCAACCTTTACCAGCATTGCCATGCCGTCGTTTTATCGCCCATCAGGCAATGGGTGTGCGGAGTGAGTCCCAATTTTGGGAATCACCTTCCTTCAGATTGCTACAACAAATAAACCAGGTGCTATCAATCCCAGTATTTTTTTCTTGTTTGGGTTCATTTTTCCGAAGGAATTATTACTCTGGTTTGTTCATCATATGTACACAGGTCTATCAAATGGTGGCCGCATTAACAACAGTCGCATGGTGGTTCGGTCAGTTTCCGTACGTAGTCCGGCGTACGCCGCATCCGAAGCTCGGACCGACCTGTGAATTCAGGCTTTGCCACGCCTTTACTACATCACGCCGACGCCTTGCATCGACATTGACTTCGGCGCCAGGCCATATTTCTTTTATTACTCACTTTGCATAAATTATTTATTATGCAACGATTTTTTTAATTATTATTATTACTATTATCTCCGGTATGCACTATTTTTTGTGCACAAGAAAATGATTCGGGGACTTCGGCGTCACTCTGCCGGTCTGCATTGACCGTGCTATGTCACCACTTCGGCGTGTCGAGCTCTCCGTTCCGCCACCTCGGGACCGGCTTGGGGGATGGAACCTTGGCCCGCATCAAGCTTGGACCGCGTCATCAATACCGAACACATTAACCAGCTAAGTCGCTTTCATACTCAAAGATTTTAATTTCTAACTTGTGCTCGGTTCGACCAAGCATTATACTTTTTTGGAAAAAACTTGCTTGTAAAAAATTTCCTTGTCCAAACTTTGTTTGTGACGCATAAATTCAAATACCCCGTTTACTTGGGGGCTTCCTTTATGAAGCTTTTCCTGCTGCATATGATTATACTTGTACGGCTTCGTTCCTTGTTCGTGTATTATGCCACAATATGCACCATATTGACTTAAGCGATTTGCAAGCTGGGATGCCTCGCTCCTGTGTTTACCCTACGTTCCCGATTGTTCGGCTAGGGAGTAAAGGGAGCACCTCTGCGATTGTCACGATCGGGTCACCCAAGCCGGACCTCAGACTAGGTGAAGCCGAAAGCTAGCGCTCTTATAGTTTTCAATGATGGTCGGCACACAACGGAACTCATGAGTACAAAAAATCTATTGCACATGTCTCATAATAACAATGAGCACCGAAGAAAGGTATCAGTGGGGGTACTATTTTCTTCGAAGATGCTTATTACACTTCACGGTAATATAGCATAAGTTCCCTGAGCGTGCTTTGTTTGTTACAGCCTTATGGCCTGATTGCCTAGTTATTGGAAACACCGTCAATATTCTCGACCGATGGAGTACATAACACTTTTCGGTCCTTGACCGAAGAGGGAGAAGCTGACGGTCGGTTAAGACGCGTTTAAAGTTCGGTTGAACATAGATATGATATAAGTACTTCGGTACATGCAATCATTCTTCTACCCAAGTGACTTGGGGGCTCTTAAGTTTATTTGAGCCGTTTTATAATAAGTGTTCTTCTTCTTAGTCGTTGCAAAGTTTTATTATTATTTATCACTCCTTGTTTCGACACGAGTGTGCGGTCACTAGCCAGGGAGCCTAATTTCTCTCTCAAAGCCGCTAGATTTTAGTTTGCTAAACTGGCCTGATGAGAAGTATTCCGCCCTCGGGATAGGAGGTTCAAGCCATAGGCTGACCCACTCGAAGTCTTGAGATAGGATGTATCATGTTAAAGCACGACAGAAGCACTTCTTTTTTCTAAGACCAACATTTGGATTGGCACCGAACACTTGATATTGTTCGGACGTCATGTTTTTACTGACGTTTCTTGGTTTTCCAAGCTTTTTGGCACTTTTAAACTATTTGTGCTTTTCCAGCATTGGTCTCGCAGTGCAACGCCTGACACCTTTAGGGATTCGGCAAAAACATTCTCAGATATTGCTATATATGCATCGGTTTCGAATTGTGTCTTCGGTCAATAGTTGGGTTGCCCGGCTCCTGCACTTGCTTCCTACGTTCCATTTTGTTCGGCTAGGCATGCAAAGGGAGAACCACTGTGATTGTGCTTCCAGCTCACATGGTTAAGCACCTCAGTGGAGAGAGCCAAAAACTACTTTCACAATAAGCGTAAACTGGTCAGCGATCCGATGACTATGTTAAATGATGGGCCGTTCATAACATTGGCCGAAGTGTTTACGGCTTGACCCCGACTATCGCCGAACACTACCGGGGGCTATTAACTGGCCTCCCAAACTAAATCCTCAATATTTTGCTCTTACATTAGAGCTGAGGTTTAATGATCATGCTTAGCATGACAACCCAAAGAAAGGAACCGATAGCGGGACTATTTTCTTTGTAAGACATTTCTTTTGTTAAACAGTGATTGCCTTGTTTGTTGTAAATCTTTGCCCTCATAAAGGCTTTATAAAGTAGGACAAACACTCCCTGGCTACTGGCCGAGGAGCTGGAAGCCGATGGTCGGTCAACAAAGTTTTGTACAATGCGGATCCGAGCATTAATGACGTAAAGTACTTGGATACATAGAGTCATTACACATAATTTGTGATTTTACTATGGATATTGATCCTTAATTTGGCCACTCGTGCCCGTATTAGGGCTCGAGGGCTACTGGGCTTCGGGCTTATTATTTACAAATATTAAAGGGGCACATTGATCCCCTGATCTGGTGTTACCACCCGACCAGTGTCTCGGGGGCTACTGCATTGCTTGTCCAATGCAAAAAAATTTATGTGCAATATAGTTTCCGAGGAGATTTTGATCCTCAGGTTGGTCGGCCGCACCCAACCTGAGTCTCGAGGACTGAGCATGCCGCTTTTAGTGTCCCGAAGTATTCGGCCGAGCTTGGACTTGATCCTTAGGCCGATTTTGCAAATCAACCTGAGTCTCAGCGGCTACTGGGATCAGCGGTCTTACGTCATCCTTCAGGTGCATCTCGGGTTTTAGACCGATACACACCTTGAGGGCTACTGGCTATATATCTCGGCAGAGAATAAATTGCACCAATAAAAAATATTCACAAAAATCGGCCCACATTCGGGGTGGTACACCACCTCGGAAGCAGCCTGGCATAAAGCTCGGGCGCTAGTGGCTGGCTCCATAGAGGGCATTTCCGGCATTAAGCTCGGCTAAACTCCTTCAAACTTCTTTGAACCAAGGTGATTTACGACACCTCGGATATAGTCCGGCGTTGGAGCTCGGATACAGTCTGGCGTTGGAGCTCGGATATACAGTCCGGCGTTGGAGCTCGGATACATAGTCCGGCGTTGGAGCTCGGATACATTCCGGCATTAGAGCTGGGAAGCGGTCCGGCGTTGGTACTCGGCTGCAAAAGATACCTTGAATGCAGTCTGGCGTTGGAGCTCGGACGCTAGAGGACACTGCTTCCCGGGAACAACTTCAAACCCGAGGTGTGGCATAAAAATAAACAAGGCATTGATAAAGGCCGGGAAATTAAAAGGGCTCCTCGGATACCCGACGTGTAAACTCGTCAAATGCATTTCGGCGATCGTCAAGATCGAAGATAAAGAAGATTTGTTGAACCAGTTTTCAAGACCGACGACCGAAGATGAAGAACAGTTCGGAAGAATCGAGAGCGTCCCTAACTTGAAGACTGGTTCAGGGGGCTACTGACGGTGTCCTGGACTAGGGCATACTCACCACGTCGTCTCCCGATCTATTAGATTGGGCCGAGGCCCCCATGGCCGTATACTCATGGGCCAGTTCGGACAACTGCCGCATACAAGGAAGATTCCACAAGACTTGGCGATCAAGACAAGGACTTCTCCCCACCGGCGTATTCGGCTAGGACTCTTGTTAACCTAGGCCTCTAGTGCATTATATAAACCAGGGCCAGGCTAGTCGATAGATCATATATACATACAATCGTACCATAGGCTAGCTTCTAGGGTTTAGCCTCTCTGATCTCGTGGTAGATCTACTCTTGTACTACCCATATCATCAATATTAATCAAGCAGGACATAGGGTTTTACCTCCATCAAGAGGGCCCGAACCTGGTTAAACATCGTGTACATGCCTCCTGTTACCACCGATCCTAGACGCACAGTTCGGGACCCCCTACCCGAGATCCGCCGGTTTTGACACCGACAGTCACTGACCAGTGGAACCCACTGGTCAGGTTTGACCTGGTCAGCCCCGTTGACTCGCTTACTTCATGCTGACATAGTGCTGATGCAGTTATTCATTTTCTGGTATTAAAATAACCAGGAA
Organism: Triticum dicoccoides; assembly: GCF_002162155.2. NCBI lineage: Eukaryota > Viridiplantae > Streptophyta > Magnoliopsida > Poales > Poaceae > Triticum > Triticum dicoccoides. The sequence goes on along the minus strand of NC_041382.1, from coordinate 260,036,999 downwards.
ATTCCAGAAAATGATATAAACTTCTAAAATTCACAGAAATTCAACCGTAGCTCAGAATGAAATAATTTATATATGAAAAATGATCAGAAAATGCAAGGAATCCATTTATGCCAGTTACATGCATGAAAAACCAACTTATACATGTTGTACAAGTGAAAACATAATATGGGCATTTTAAATGCTTCATTTTGAATTTGCATTTGAATCTTTGATTCAAAAGGGCTTCAACCAACTTGGTAGCATCTTGCATTAGCCCAAACACTACCATTTGCACATGTCATGTTCATGCATCATATTGTTGCATTTGTTTGTGTTTTGATTGCCGGCACCGTTTCTTCTCGATAGGTTCCACTCCGGAAGGTGTTCCCGAGTACCTGTCAGAGGGGCAGTGCCCCTTCATTGATCTATCAGGCAAGCAACCCCCCCTTGAGCATTTCGATAAATCCCACTCTCTCGCTCCTGCCCCTTATACTGCATTAGGACAACAATGATTCAACTGCTGCTTTTCTGTTGCGGTAGTTGAACCCATTCCTCTGCATGACCTGTCATTGCCACAGTAAATAGTTGAAACCCACTGGCAGGAGTAGGAGTTGCTTGAGCCTTGATGTGCAACCTCATCCATGCTTATTTTATTTATGCCAGCTATGCTTAGAGTTGTGTCAGGTCTGATTCATCGGGAATGAATCGGAGTGGTGAACATGTCCTACTGATAAAGGCTAAGTGTGTGAACACGTTTTGGTAAAGGTAGCGATGAGAGGCCATGTAGGAGTACATGGTGGGTTGTCTCATTGGAACCATCCCGAAGCACTGAGTTATGTGTATGTTATCCAAGTCCAGTTACTACCACACATTGGGTTCTGGTTATCCGGCCCCTCTCAGCTTATTAATATACTTGATCTCTGTCCAGGAGTTGCAACTAGTTTTTGGCGTTTGTAGGTAGTGCTAGTTGTCTACCAGGTGGTGTCCAACGGGACGGGCTTGGGACAGACTAGGCACCGTGGCACGGTGTACCAAGTGGCACCCGGATGGTGGGCTTGGGAACCCTACACATCGTTTGGGGCCGTACTGGAGACTTCGGCTGGAACTCCTTGCGGATGGAACTCGAATAGGCGATAAACCTGGAAGAGAGACTTGTGTGGTTAGTCAGGTCATGGCCGACACCCTCGCCCGGCTTCTGCTTGAAGGTTGCCAAGGTACATGACGTGTACAGGGTGATAAGTGGTGAGAGCGTGTGTGAAGAAGTACAGCACAGCAGGGTTAACATTATCTATTCGAATAGTCGTTTTCCTCGGATATGGAAACTTGGAGGACTTATGTAGTACATAGACAACTTGAAGTGGATACTCTAAAATATGCAAGATAAGCATGAGTGCTATGGATGGCCTTCTTGTAGGGAGACGGGAACGGATCCATAGTGGAGTTTTGATATGGTGAATATGTGGACTCGGGTGCGTCTTCTCACCTCCAAGAAGTTTCTGATACTCATAGTATAGGTTAGCCACTGAGTCAAAGCTAGCTTGCTGCTGTTAAAACTCCATGACCCCCTTTGTTGATAATGTTGCATATGTAGATAGTTCTAATGTAAGACTTGCTGAGTACCTTCATACTCATGTTTGCTTATTTATGTTTTGTAGTTGGTTACACTAGTGACTTCGACGAGTAGCTTGTATCCCAGCTACGATCTTGTACCCTTGGGAGGGTCTTGTAGATAGTTAGGCTTCTCAGCCTTTTTGTTTTGTAGTTGTCTGTACTCAGACATGTAATGCTTCCGTTCCTTGTATGCTCTGAATGATGGGTCTGAGACCCTTGTTTGTATTGAATGATATGTGGCTCTTCTGGGCCTTTATCTTTATGAGTTTGAGTTATGTTGTGATGCCATGTTGTACATCACATACTTGCATGTTATGCGTACGTGTGACGTGTATTGCTATGTGTGGGATCCGACAATCTAGTTGTTTAACCTTGGTAGCCTCTCTTATGGGGAAATGTAGTCTAGTGCTTCCACTGAGCCTTGGTAGTCCGCTACAACCCAGTTTACCGGAGACCTGCTAGCCCAGCACTACTGCTCCGGAACACTTAGACTGGCCAGCATGTGATTCACTTCGTTCCTGTGTCTGTCCCTTCGGGGAAATGTCACCCGGAGACATCCAGAGTCCTGTTAGCCTCCTACAGCCCGGGTTCCCGGAGTCCTGTTAGCCCAGTTGCTACAGCCCGGATTCATACGCTGTTGACCTACATGCTCGAGGTTGGTTCATGTGTGCCTGTCCCTGTAAGTTAGTGCCACTTTGGGTTCACGACTAGTCATGTCGGCCCGGGTTCTCTGTCATATGGATGCTAGCGACACTATCATATACGTGGGCCAAAAGGCGCAAACGGTCCCGGGCCAAGTAAGGTGGCACCCGTGGGGATACCATGTGTGAGGCCGCAAAGTGATATGATGTGTTACATGCTGGGATCGGGGTCCCGACAGCCGGGAACTCTTTCGGGTTCCCGTGGACTTCTTCTTGGCCTTCTTCTCCGGCACCCCATAAGGAGCCGGGGTCCGCATCTCTGTCAAGAGAGTGTTTGCAGGGTCTTCGGGCAGAGGGGCCGGGCAGTCAATCTGCTCCGATGTCTCCACCTAGTCCTGTCAAAGGCAAGGGAGCTCAGATCCCGCACATGGTTAAGCTATGGAAAATAAATACCCTACGAGGTGTACAAAACTTACCGGATTCGCAGGGCGTGTCGCGCTTAGTCCGCGGTCTTCGGTAAGGGGAGGGGGGACCTCGGCGCCCTTGAATAGCACCTTCCAGACATCCTAATGCGTTGTGTCGAGGAGCTCGCGTAGAGTCTGGTGCCGGGCCGGGTCGAACTCCCATAAGTTGAAAGCCCGTCGTTGACACGGGAGGATCCGGCGGAAGAGCATGACCTAGACTATGTTGACAAGCTTGAGTTTCTTGCTTATCATATTCCAGATACACTTCTGGAGTCCGTCCAGCTCCACCGATGAACCCTAGGACAGGCCCTTCTCCTTCCAGGAAGTGAGCCGCGTGGGGATTCCAGATCGAAACTCGAGGGCTGCCACCCAGTTGGTGTCGCGCGACTCGGTGATGTAGAACCACCCCGATTGCCACCCCTTTATGGTCTCCATGAAGGAGCCCTCGAGCCATGTAACGTTCGGCATTTTGCCCACCATGGCTCCGCCGCATTCCGCTTTTTGGCCGCCTACTACCTTCGGTTTGACATTGAAAGTCTTCAGCCACAGGCCGAAGTGGGCCCGGACGCGGAGGAAAGCCTCGCACACGACGGTGAATGCCGAGATGTTGAGGATGAAATTCGGAGCTAGATCATGGAAGTCCAGCCCATAATAGAACATAAGGCCATGGACGAATGGATGGAGGGGAAACCCTAGTCCGCGGACAAAGTGGGTGAGGAACACCACCCTTTCGTAAGGTTCCGGGGTAGGGACGATCTGCCCCGTGGCTGGCAGCCGGTGCGCAATATCCACTGCTAAGTATCCGGCCCCACGCAGCTTTTTGATGTCTCCCTCCGTAACGAAGGAGACCATCCACTTGCCTCCTGCTCCGGAGATGTTTGGAGAGGGTTGAGGAGAAGGATGTGGAGTTGGGCGCTCGAGCTCGAGTGCAAGAGAATGGATGAGCATGGAGGAAGAAGGCGTGGGTAGAAAAAGGTGAACCCTTATCTCTTTATAAGGGCGGACTAAACTATGCGCCCCCACCAGCCTGGTAAAACTCGCTTATCCTCCAAGCGCCGTAATTGATTGCGCGGTTGGGATACCCACGTCCGTATTGATGGGAATCCCGTAATAAGGGGACACGATCGCTGCTTCGACAAGACGTGCCAAGGAAACCGCCTCGCGAAACACGCAGAGGTTGGTTGTGAAAAACGATTCGAATGGTGACCTGCCTGTGGTGTGATGTCACACTGCGGAATGTGTCGGCATATTAGATTTGTGAAAATACTATTCTCTCTCCGGTTGTATGTGGAACTTGTTTTGCAGAGCCGGACACGATCCTCGTGTTCAAAATCTTCTATGAAGTATTCAGAGGAGGAACCCGCCTTGCAATGTCAAAGACAATCTGCGCACCGGACTCATCGTCATTGAAGCCTGGTTCAGGGGCTACTGAGGGAGTCCTGGATTAGGGGGGTATCCGGACAGCCGGATTATATACTTTGGTCGGACTGTTGGACTATGAAGATACAAGATTGAACACTTCGTCTCGTGTCCGGATGGGACTCTCCTTGGCATGGAAGGCAAGGTTGGCAATACAGATATGTAGATCTCCTTCCTTATAACCGACTCTGTGTAACCCTAGCCCCCTCCGGTATCTATATAAACTAGAGGGTTTAGTCTGTAAGACCAACAACAACAATCATACCATAGGCTAGCTTCTAGGGTTTAGCCTCTTCGATCTCGTGGTAGATCAACTCTTGTAATACTCATATCATCAAGATCAATCAAGCAGGAGTAAGGTTTTTCCTCCATCGAGAGGGCCCGAACCTGGGTAAAAACATCATGTACCCCGTCTCCTGTTACCATCCGCCTAGACACACAGTTCGGGACCCCCTACCCGAGATCCGCCGGTTTTGACACCAACAATCCATGTCCGGGGGGCCTCCACCTATCTACGAGGGTGGGGGGCGCGCCCTACACCGCTGGACGCACCACCGACCTCAACCCTGACTCCATATATTCACTTTCGGAGAGAAAAAACCAGAGAGAAGGATTCATGACGTTTTACGATACGGAGCCTCCACCAAGCCCTAAACTCTCTCAAGAGGGCTGATCTGGAGTTCGTTTGGGGCTCCGAAGAGGGGAATCTGTCGCCATCGTCATCATCAACCTTCCTGCATCACCAATTTCATGATGCTCACCGCCGTGTGTGAGTAATTCCATCGTAGGCTTGCTGGATAGTGATGGGTTGGATGAGATTTATAATGTAATCGTGTTAGTTTTGTTAGGGTTTGATCCCTAGTATCCACTATGTTCTGAGATTGATGTTGCTATGACTTTGCTATGCTTAATGCTTTTCACTAGGACCCGAGTGCCATCATTTCAGATCTGAAGCTATTATATTTTCATCAATATATTAGAGTTCTTGATTTTATCTTACTAGTCTATAGTCACCTACTATGTGTTATGATCTGGCAACCCCAAAGTTACAATAGTCGGGACCACTCCCGGTGATGACCGTAGTTTGAGGAGTTCATGTATTCACTATGTGTTAATGCTTTGGTCTGGTACTCTATTAAAAGGAGGCCTTAATATCCCTTAGTTTCCAATAGGACCCTGCTGACACGGGAGGGTAGGACAAAATATTTCATGCAAGTTCTTTTCCATAAGCACGTATGACTATATTCGGAATACATGCCTACATTAAATTGATGAACTGGAGCTAGTTCTGTGTCACCCTAGGTTATGACTGTTACATGTTCGATCGCATCCGGCATAATTCTCCATCACCAATCCATTGCCTACGATCTTTCCATATATTGTTCTTCGCTTATTTACTTTTCCGTTGCTATTGTTACAATCACTATAAAACACCAAAAATATTACTTTTGCTATCATTACCTTTTACCACCGTTACCACTACTATCATATTACTTTGCTACTAAACACTTTGCTGCAGATATTAAGTTTCCAGGTGTGGTTGAATTGACAACTCAGCTGCTAATCGAATCAATAAATTTGGGTTGAATACTCTACCCTTGAAAACTGTTGCGATCCCCTATACTTGTGGGTTATTAAGACTATTTTCTGGCGCCGTTGCCGGGGAGCATAGCTCTATTCTTTGAGTCACTTGGGATTTATATCTTCTTATCATTATGAAGAACTTGAAAGATCTAAGAACCAAGATTTATCCCTCAACTACGAGGGGAGGTAAGGAACTGCCATCTAGCTCTGCACTTGATTCACCTTCTTTTTTGAGTAAACTTGCGACACCTAGACCTTCTTCTCCTATTAATTATGATATGTCACATGTTAGTGATGATGCCACTTCTGCTATGCATGGTACTTATGATGAAACTACTTCTATGCTTGATACTACTGTGCCACTTGGTGAATTTCTTGATGAACATCTTGCTAGGGCTAGAGAGAATGAAATTATTGAAACTGATAATATTGATGAAGTGATGATGAAGATTCTCCCTAGATATGAATTGCCTGTTGTTCCTGAGGTTTATGTTATGGATGAAGAAACTGCTAGAGACATTCTTGCATGCAATGATAGGAGTGATCTTAAGAAAATATTAGCTAAGCTGAAACAAAAAAACTTTGAATGCTAGAATGAAATATGATCCTGCTTATGCAAGTTCACCTATCTTTGTTACTAATAAGGATTATAATTTCTCTATTGATCCTAAGATAATTAGTTTAGCTGAATCTAATCCTTTCTATGGCTATGAATCTGAAACTGTTGTGGCACATCTTGCTAAATTAAATGATATAGCTACCCCGTTCACTAATGATGAGAAAACTCACTATTATTATATCCTTAAATTATTTCCGTTCTCATTAAAGGGTGATGCTAAGATATGGTTTAATTCTCTTGATCTTGGTTTTGTGCGTAGTTCCCAGGATATGATTTATTACTTCTCTGCTAATTATTTCCCCGCTCATAAGAAACAAGCTTCTTTAAGGGAAATATATAATTTTGTGCAAATTGAAGAAGAGAGTCTCCCACAAGCTTGGGGAGGCTTCTCCAATTACTTAATGCTTTGCCTGATCATCCTCTCAAGACAAATGAGATACTTGATATCTTTTATAATGGACTAACTGATGCTTCTAGAGACCACCAAGATAGTTGTCCTGGTTGTGTTTTCAGGGAAAGAACTGTTGATGAAGCTGAAATTCTATTGAATAATATGTTGACTAATCACAATAATTGGACACTTCATAATACAATCCCTGATCCAATTCCTGAACCAACTCCTGAGCCAACTCCGAAGAAAAGGGGTATTCTATTTCTCAGTCATGAAGATATGCAAGAGGCAAAGAAATCTATGAAATAAAAGGTATTAAAGCTGAAGATGTTAAGAATTTACCTCCTATTGAAGAAATACATGGTCTTATTTTACCGCCTGTTGAAGAAATACATAGTCTTGATAACCCGAAACAGGTAGTAAAGGTAAATTCTCTCTATAGATATGATAAAGCTGAAATCCCTCCTACTAAGTTTGCTAGCCAATGCTTAGATGAGTTTGATAACTTTATGGTTAAGCAAAAAGATTTTAATGCTTATGTTGGTAGAGAACTGAAACATAATGCTTATATGATTGAACACCTGAGTGATTATGTGGCTAATGTTAAAGGTGAACTAAAACTTATTAGTAAACATGCTTCTATGGTTACCACTCAAGTAGAACAAGTACTTAAAGCTCAGAATGATTTTCTCAATGAATAAAATAGTAAGAAAAAATGATAATGATGTTAGAGTTATGACTAGAGGTGGTAAAATGACTCAGGAACCTTTGTATCATGAGGGCCATCCTAAGAGAATTGAGCAAGATTCTTAGAGAAATAATATTGATGCACCTAGTCCTTCTAAGAGGAAGAAAAAGCAAAATGATAGGATTTTGCATGCTTCTAGTGAACCTGTTGTTGACACACTTGAGAATCCCAATGATTTTTCTATCTCTGATGCTGAAACACAATCTGGTAATGAACATGAACCTAGTGATAATGTTAATGATGATGCTCATGCTGATGCTCAACCTAGCAATAATAATGATGTAGAATTGAACCTGTTGTTGATCTGGATAGCCCACAATGAAAGAATCAATGTTATGATAAGAGAGATTTTGTTTCTAGGAAGCACGGTAAGGAAAGAGAACCATGGGTTAAGAAACCCATGCCTTTTCGTCCTAAACCATCCAAGAAAAAGGATGATGGCGATTAAAATGAATCCTTATGCTAAATATATGAAGGATATTGTTACAAATAAAAGAAAGATATCGGAAGCTGAAATTTCCACCATGCTTGCTAATTATACTTTTAAGGGTGGAATACCTAAGAAACTTGGAGATCCAGGAGTACCAACTATAACATGCTCCATTAAATGAAACTATGTTAAAACTGCTTTATGTGATCTTGGAGACGGTGTTAGTGTTATGCCTCTCTCTTTATTTGAATAACTTGACACCTACTGAAATATCTTTGCAAACGGACTTTGTTATTCTTGATATTCCCGAGGACGATAGTATGTCTATTATTCTTGGAAGACCCTTTTGAATACTACAGGGGCTGTTATTGATTGCACCAAAGGCAATGCCACTGTTCATGTTAATGGTAATGAGCATACGGTACACTTTCCGAGGAAACAACCTCAAGCCCACAGTATCAATTCTATTGGAAATTTTTTAACAATTACAATTGGAGGTTTTGAATTTCCTCTTCCTACTGTCAAGAAGAAATATGATATTCTTATTGTTGGGGACATGCATATCCCCGTTGAGGTAACCTAGTGTTATTCGAAATTTCTCTGGTTCCATGTTATTCGGAATGAGTTTGTTAACAAGACCTGATCAACCTTGTTAGTGGATTCCTTTTGATGAGAATTAGATGGATGAATTTATAAACCAAAATTCTTTGTACCCTCTTTTTACTTTCTATTATTTATATTAAATAAAGCAAAAATATTAATTTATGTCTCTTTTCTGAATTATCCATGCAATAAAAAATACACTAAAAATAAAAGTCCTCCAAATGCCCTGAAATTTAAATATGATTTTTTCTGGAATACTTGAGAATATCTGGAACTGAGAACACATCAGGGGCAACAAGCACCTGGCCACGAGGGTCCAGGGCGCGCCCCCATGCCTTGTGGGCCCATGGTGGCTCCCCTCCACTTATTCCAGCTACCACACACTCCTTCTTTGTAACGCCCTTGATGCGGCTATATCTCCCACGTGTCTAAGCACGACTTAGAGGCATAACCGCATTGAAATCAATGTCGCAAGTGAGGTAATCTTCACAACATCCCATGTAAATAAATAAAAGGGGGAAGGATACATAGTTGTCTTACACTCGCCACGTCACACAAATACATAAATAACATTACATTCATCCAAGTACACTCAAGGTCCGACTACGGAACCAAAATGAAGATAAACCCCAAATGCAACATAGTCCCTGATCGCCCCAACTGGGCGCCACTACTGATCATCTGGGAAAGACACATAGTAACAACGACAGTCTTCATCGAACTCCCACTTGAGCTCGGTCATATCATCTGGAGCAGTATCATCAGTCCCTGCATCTGGTTTTGGAAGTAATCTGTGAGTCACGGGGACTCAGCAATCTCGCACCCTCGCGATCAAGACTATTTAAGCTTATAGGTAGGGTAAAAGGTATGAGGTGGAGCTGCAGCAAGCGACTAGCATATATGGTGGCTAACATACGCAAATTAGAGCGAGAAGAGAAGGCAAAGCACGGTCGATAAAATATGATCAAGAAGTGATCCTAAAACAACCTACGCCAAGCATAACTCCAACACCATGATCAAGGAGCTGCACATATCTCGTTCGCAGGGCACACTCAGATGAGCTCTCGATACAACCAAAACCAAACCTCGAGTTTCCCCGAGGGGGCGCTGCACAGGGCTCTAGTTTGGACCAACACTCAGAGGAGCATTGGCCTGGGGGGGTTTAAATAAAGATGACCCTTGGGCTCCGGAAACCCAAGGGAAAAAGAGGCTGGGTGGCGAAAGGTAAAACAAAGGTTGGGCATTGCTGGAGGAGTTTTATTCAAGGCGAACTGTCAAGGGGTTCCCATTATAACCCAACCATGTAAGGAACGCAAAATCCGGGAACATAACACCGATATGACAGAAACTAGGGCGGCAAGAGTGGAACAAAACACCAGGCATAAGGCCGAGCCTTCCACCCTTTACCAAGTATATAGGTGCATTAAGATAAACAAGATAATATGGTGATATCCCAACAATAAACATGTTCCAACAAGGAACGATCTCCAATCTTTACCTGCAACTAGCTACGCTATAAGAGGGGCTGAGCAAAGCGGTGACATAGCCAAACAAATGTTTTCTAGGACAATGTTGGTTAGAGGTTTACCATGGAAATATGGGAGGCATGATAAGCAAGGGGTAGGCATCGTAGCATAGGCATAGCAAAAGAGTGAGCATATAGCAAGCAAAGATAGAAGTGATTTCGAGGGTATGGTCATCTTGCCTGCAAAGTTCTCAGGGTTGCCTTGATCCTCGTAAGCGAACTCAACGGGCTCCTCGTTCACGTACTCGTCTCCCGGCTCTACCCAAGCAAGAACAACAAGCACAAAGGAACACAATCAACCACGTGCAATGCTCAAGCAACATGATGCAAAACATGGTATGATATGCGGGATGCGATATGTGATGCATGTGCATGATTTGCAAAGGAATGATAGAACCTGGTATGCGATATAAAGATCCAAGAATTCCACAGGAAAGGGGAGTTGATTTCGGTCAAAATCGATATAAAGATCACCGGAATCGGATGCACGGTTTGGAAATGGCAAGCAAAACAAATATGGCACCGGTCTGTGATAAACAGCAAGTGACCATCCAAATGTATCAAGATAAATATGCTACAGCACCCAAACATAGCGACAAAATACATGGCAGGGATCCACTCCTGATGCTTGACAAAAGATGAACACTGAGCTACAGCAAATTCACTCATTAAGAGGTTTAAACAAGCATGGCAAAAGTGCAAACGATTACTGGTTTCAGACTTAGTGAAATTAACAGCATGTCAGGAATTTATCATCAGAAAGCAATGTTTAGAGAACGAAAACTACATGCTACAGGAACATATCATGGCAAAGCAAGGCATGGCATGAAGCTACTCAAAGCATATAACAAAATCCCCTTAGTGACCATGAGCCAAAAGGGATCAGAAAATACAATTGCAAGCATGTGAACGTAGCAAAAACATAAACAGATTCAGACTTGGTGAAAAATTGGAGCATGGCAAAATAGATATCAAGTAGGCATGTTTACGAGCTCGATACACTCACTACAAAGCATGGAATGATAATCTAGGCATACACCCAGCAAATATACATGGCATAGAAGCTAGACATGGCAAGAACAACAACATAGAATGCACAGATCAACTACAACAAGCTCGGCAAAATTGCTAAACATGTTAACAATCTGCCAGGAACATTTTAAAGCAAAATGCAAAAGTAGAGCTCGATTCACTCAAGCTAGGCTGCTCCATAATTGCAAAAAAACACGGATGGATAGATCACAACATTATCTAGAAAACATACTTACTGATCATGCTCAAAAGAGGCACGGATCACTAGGAAACAACATGAACATATGGCATAAAAATAATGACAGGGCAAGGACTTAGTGAAATTCTAAGTCCTTGAAATCAGCATCATTGAGTAAGCTACTTTGCATGCTTGTGCTAGTCACCACATAGATCACAAAAATACATGGAATACACCCCTGTAAAGATGGCATGGCATACATCAAAACACATGTAGAGCTCAGGATCATAGCATGCACACATTAATCATGGCAAAAATGACAAAAGAGCATTTGATGAAACAAATTTGAAACTATCATCACATAGCCCTCTTCCAACAGTATTTCGAGAATCAAGATGAGCTCAAATGAAAATGAGACAATGAGGTGAAATGATGTACTCGTCCAGACGAACATTTTGATATGCTACACGCACGAACCGGAGCTACGATGATGAGGTTATGGCATGTCAAAATATGCAAAAATGCTAGGGTTAGGGACGAAAAAGTCAACCGAGTTCTTCTCAGATCTGGATCCAGCCGGCGGCACTGTTCACCGGAGGAGTCCGAGGTCGCCGGAGATGGGAGGTTCGCCGGAGCACGGAGAGGCCAGGGCGTGGGGAGGCGAAGGCGGCGGAGGACGTCGCCGGAGATGCGGCCGCAGATGGCGCGGCCGGGCGCAGTCGCCGGAGCAAGGATCTCTGCTCCCTGGCACGGGCGCCGGTGAGGTAGGCCGCGGTGGCGGTCGGCGTTGAGGGCGGTGGCCGGTGAAGGAGACGAGAGGCGCGGGGCGGCGCGGTCATCCCAGGCGGCGGGCGCGGTCGATGGGCCTCGGGGGCCTGGGGCGGGCTCCGCAGGCCGGCGGGATCCGCGGTGAAGTGGGGCGCCGGGCGGCTGACGTTGCGGCGTCCTACTGGTCGGCGGCGGCGGTGCAAATTGTCCGGCTAGGAATGGACATTGTCCGGCGGCTGGAGAGGGGATTTTTCTAGGGTTTGGAAGAGGAGATCCGGGATTTCATGGAGGGATCTATTTATAGAGGTAGAGGGAGCTAGGAAGCTCCAAATGAGGTGCGGTATTCGGCCACGCGATCGTGATCGAACGATCTAGATGATAGAAGAGGTTTAGGTGGGTTTTGGGCCACTTTGGAAGGGTGTTGGGCTGCAACACACACGAGGCCTTTTCGGTCCCTCGGTTCACCGTTGGAGTATCAAACGAAGTCCAAATGGCACGAAACTTGACATGTGGTCTACCGGTAGTAAACCAAGGCTGCTTGGCAAGTATCTGTCCAATTAACACCCACACACGAAAAGAGGTAGAAAGGACCACCAGAGAACATAGGAGCACCGGAATGTAAAACGGACAACGGGGAAAATGCTCGGATGCATGATACAAACACGTATGCAAATGCAATGCACATGATGACATGATATGAGATGTATTACAAAGACAAAACACACGGAGACAGAAACCAGACAACGAGGAAATAAAATAACTTAGTGCCAGAAACAGCAAGAGTTGTAGTACAAATAAGGTAGGTTACATCCGGGGTGTTACATTCTTCTTCCCAAAAACATCACTAGCCTGCTCAAACCCGAGCCCAAGCTCATCCTACTGCCATTTTCGATCTCCTTGATCGAAGCTCCATTCACAAAACTGCTTTGGGGGATTGTTCTTTAGTATGTGACTCCTCCAATGGTCCAATTAGTTTTTGTTCTAGTGCTTTATTCATTGCATAATTTTGCTGCTTAGGTGACCCTGTTCTTGAGCTTGCATGTCGAATTTGTATGGTCAAAAGTAGTTTTGATGCATGATATTGCCTCTAGGCACTTGTAGGAGTAGTTGTTATTAATATTGTTGAGTTTGGTTCACTTCTATTTTGAAGTTACTAAAAATTTAAGAAATTTTTCAGAGGAAGAAATATGTTTAGGAAAATGTACCAAGGTGGTCCTTCAAGAAAGCAAGGACCCAGGCTCGCAATATGCGATGCCGACGATGAACCACCGAGATTAGCTCAGGTGCAGGCTTGTCAATGGCCATCGGAGAACTTTATGGATCGAGCAGGAATCAAGGGAGAATTTAATGCGTATGTGCTTTAATGCCGATCTTGAGAGCTTCGAGGCAGATAAGTGCCGCCAATACCACTATCTCACTGATTCCTTTGTGAGACGGTTTGAATTTTCATCATCACGCAATTCTCAAACTGTTCTATCTAATCTTTATGAAAATTCTTATACTATGGACTTAGAGGATTTTAACACTGCTTGGAAACTTCCACAATGGGGCAGCACTAGTGAACCTCGCAAATCTAAAGATTTTCTTGCTAGTATAACTATGGGGGAATCTAAAGATATAACACAAGCTACCATAGGGAGCATTGATTTTCCTGCTATACATTATTTTCCTCTCTTCATAGGTAGGTGCATAAATGGTAAGGATGAAGCATGTCACATGTGTGTCCCTCACCTCAGTGTTCTCAGGAGTGCTGTATTAGGAGATAAACATTATAATTTGGGAGCCATTGTTGCACGTAGGTTGCATAATAACAGATTTAATGGAGATTTCTTTGGTGGAATTTATGCAACCCGTCTAGCTAATTTTCTTGATATACCCATACATGTGTATGATATTGAGCTGCATCTTGTTTATTTAGATTATGAGGCTATGGTTCGTCATCACTTTGTTGAGAGGAACGATCAGTTTCTCCAGTACCGACTAATCTTTAACAGACAACACACCTATTATGCCTCTCTCCCTGCTCTTACCTTCTTTGACTTTCAGTCAAAGGGGAGATATGTTATAACTAGGTAGTAGGTGACCGAGTAGGAGAGGAGGGCAGAGACAGCTCGCCTCCAAGCTGCAGCTCATCAGGCAATTGCCGCTGCATCTCAATACGACCCCAGCTACAACTTTGGATATCCGCCAGGCCAGCCGTGGCCATAGACCAACTTAGGCCAAAAGCCTAAGCTTGGGGGAGTACGTATTTCACACCGACATTACATTCATGTTCACACACTCATTGCTAGTTGTTGGTGCTCATACTTTTTCATTGTATTATCCATGCTAGTTTGTTTCCCTTCTTATGCTTTCTTCTTGTGTGTTTGATAAACCTTAAGAAAAAAAAATACTTGTAGCTTTTAGTTAGTTTACTTTTCATGCTGTAGTAGTAGTAATTAAAAAGAAAACCCGAAAAGATTTCTCGTTCTTCTTTTGCTTGTTGAGAGCTTTCCCATGTAAATAGTTTTATTTCTTTCTTGTTCTTTGGGTGTCGAGAGGAGAAGACCATAATGAAAATGTAGAGTGGCTCTTATATGCATTATTGTTGATCTAACAAAGAGACCATATTACCTCGTCTTCTCTCTTGAATTGAATGCTTGCAGATTCCAACTTAGTCCAATGCACATATGCTATTATTATTTTCCACACTATTCGGTCCTGCAAGTGAAAGGCAATAATGATGATTATATGATGAACTTATTGAGATGAGAAAAGCTGGTATGAACTCGACCTCTTTTGGTTTTGTAAATATGATTGGTTCATCGTTCCTGATTCAGCCTATTATGAATAAACATGTTTGCAATGACAATTAGCGATTATAGTTGCTTATGCCATGCTTAATTAGCTAGGAGCTTATAATGGTTTACCTTGCGTGCCAACATGCTATTAAAATGGTTGTGATGTGGTATGGTAGGGTGGTATCCTCTTTTGAACAATTCGAGCGGCTTGACTTAGCACATGTTCACACATGTAGTTGAAACAAAATCAACATAGCCTCTACGATATTTATGTTCATGGTGCATTATATCCTACTCATGCTTGCATTAGGTGTTGATTAATTTTAATGTATGTTCATGACTGTTGTCGCTCTCTAGCTGGTCGCTTCCCAGTCTTTTTCTAGCCTTCACTTGTACTAAGCGGGAATGCTGCTTGTGCATCCAACTCCGTAAACCCCAAAGTTATTCCACATGAGTCCACCATACCTACCTATATACGGTATCTACCTGCCGTTCCAGGTAAATTTGTATGTGCCAAACTCTAAACCTTCAAATAAGCATTCTGTTTTGTATGCTCGAATAGCTCATGTATCAATGAGGGATGTCTGTATATTCCATGCTAGGCGGGTTATTCTTAAGAGGAGTGGACTCCGCTCCTCAATCACGAGAAAGTGGCTGGTCACTGGGATGCCCAGTCCCATGCTTTATGCAAATCAAATCAAAGTAACTGCAACCAAAACTCCCCTGGGACTCTTGTTAGTTGGAGGCACTCGTTGTTTCGAGCAAGCCATGGATTGACGCTTGTTGGTGGAGGGTTAGTATAAACTATACCATTCTGTTTGGGAACCACCTATAATGTGTGTAGCATGGAAGATATCGAGATCTCTCGGTTGTTATGTTGACAATGAAAGTATACCACTCAATATATTATTCATATCTATTTCAAAACCGAGCTCTGGCACCTCTACAAATCCCTGCTTCCCTCTGCAAAGGGCCTATCCATTTACTTTTATGTTGAGTCATCATCCTCTTATTAAAAAGCAACCGGTGGAGAACACCGCTGTCATTTGCATCCATTACTGTTAGTCTACATTGAGTATGACTTGACTGGATCTCTTTTACCATGAATTACAATGTCTAGTGAGTCTGTGATCTTTAAAGGTGCTCTGCATTTATGTTTTGCGGTCTCAGAAAGGGCTAGCGAGATACCATCTTGTTATAGTATATCTTGATTGTTTTGAGAAACTGTTGTCATCCGAGATTTATTATTATTGCTCTCTAGTTGATTATGCCATTCATATAAGTAAACATGAGACCTAAGTGTTTTTGTGAATATGGTTAGTTCATAATCTTTGCTGAAAACCTGATTGCTTGCTTTATATATTTACAACAACAAGAGCAAACAGAGTATTTAAAAGTTTTTCTTTATCACTTTCAGTTTATCAACTGAATTGCTTGAGGACAAGCAAAGGTTGAAGCTTGGGGGAGTTGATACTTCTCTGTCGTGTCTACTTTTCCCAACACTTTTGCCCTTGTTTTGGACTCTAAGTTGCATGAATTGAATGGAACTAACCCGGACCGGCACTGTTTTCAGCAGAATTGCCATGGTGTTATTTTTGTGTAGAAATAGCAGTTCTCGGAATGACCTGAAAATCAACGGAGAATTATTTTGGAATATATAAAAAATACTAGAAGGAAGATCCACGTCAGGGGGGCCTCCACCTGTCCACGAGGGTGGGGGGCGCACCCCCTACCTCGTGGCCCCCTGACTCAATATATTCACTTTCGGGCAGAAAAAACCAGAGAGAAGGTTTCATCGCGTTTTACGATATGGAGCCGCCGCCAAGCCCTAAACCCTCTCAGGAGAGCTGATCTGGAGTCCGTTCGGGGCTCCGAAGAGGGGAATCCGTCGCCATTGTCATCATCAACCTTCCTCCATCACCAATTTTATGATGCTCACTGCCGTGTGTGACTAATTCCATCGTAGGCTTGCTGGACGGTGATGGGTTGGATGAGGTTTACCATGTAATCGAGTTAGTTTTGTTAGGGTTTGATCCCTAGTATCCACTATGTTCTGAGATTGATGTTGTTATGACTTTGCTATGCTTAATGCTTGTCACTAGGGCCCGAGTGCCACGATTTCAGATGTGAACCTATTATGTTTTCATCAATATATGAGAGTTCTTGATCCTATCTTGTAAGTCTATAGTCGCCTACTATGTGTTATGATCCGGCAACCCCGAAGTGACAATAGTCGGGACCACTCCCGGTGATGACCGTAGTTTGAGGAGTTCATGTATTCACTATGTGTTAATGCTTTGGTCCATAACTCTATTAAAAGGAGGCCTTAATATCCCTTAGTTTCCAATATGACTCCGCTGCCACAGGAGGGTAGGACAAAAGATGTCATGCAAGTTCTTTTCCATAAGCACCCATGACTTCGGAATACATGCCTACATTGCATTGACGAAATGGAGCTAGTTCTGTGTCACCCTAGGTTATGACTATTACATGATCGATCGCATCCGACATAATTCTCCATCACCGATCCATTGCCTACGAGCTTTCCATATATTGTTCTTCGCTTATTTACTTTTCCGTTGCTATTGTTACAATCACTATAAAACACCAAAAATTTTACTTTTGCTACTGTTACCTTTTACCACCGTTACCACTACTATCATATTACTTTGCTACTAAACACTTTGTTGCAGATATTAAGTTTCCAGGTGTGGTTGAATTGACAACTCAGCTGCTAATACTTGAGAATATTCTTTGGCTCCCCTTGTGTCGAATCAATAAATTTGGGTTGAATACTCTACCCTCGAAAACTGTTGCGATCCCCTATAATTGTGGGTTATCATGGTCCCCGTGTGGCCAAAGGTTTTATTTTAAAAAAGAAATATTATGGACTGTTCGCATTCGCCCAACGCATGGAAATCGAGGTGACATGGAAGGAGTCATAAAGGCAGAGCAAGGAAGTCAGGGCTGGACTGTTATCCACCCGATGTACAATGAAGAACTAACCTTGCAAAAGTCGAAGACATAAGCCAGATACTGCATCGTCATTTGAAGGCCAGGTCGGGGCTACTGAGTAAGTCCTAGATTAGGGGGTCCTTGGGTGTGCGGGCTATTTGGTATGGGCTGGACTGATGGGCCGAGAAGATACAAGTAGAAGACTTTCACTTGTGTCCGGGTAGGACTCCCCTATGCGTGTATGGCAAGATTGGTGTCTGGATATATTGTTTCCTTCCCCCACAAAACCGACTCTGTAAAGCCCTAGGCCCCTCCAGCGTGTATATAAACCCGAGGGTTTAGTCCATAGAGGCTATCATAACTCTCATAGGCTAGACATTAGGGTTTAGCCATTACGATCTCGAGGTAGATCAACTCTTGTAACCCCCATATTCATCAAATACAATCAAGCAAGACATAGGGTTTTACCTCCATTAATAGGGCCTGAACCTAGGTAAACATTGTGTCCCACTTATCCCTTGTTACCATCAATCCTCAGACACATAGTATGGAACCCCCTACCTGCGATCTGCTGGTTTTGACACCGACAGCCGCCCCGCCGGCAATGAGGCAGAGGACATTGCCGGCTCCATCAAGGCCCTAACCCGCTGCCAACTAGGTCGCGCCACACAAAAAACGAGGAAGAGTAGAACACGGTAGGTCACCGCCGCTCAGGTCCATGTAAGGCCATCGCTGCTACCCTCCAGTTGAAGCTAAGCTTAACGGGTTCACCATTGACGGTCGATTAGCTTCTTGGCGGCTATGTGGAGTCGGAGAGCTGTGCCGGAGAAGAAGCTTATGTTCGGCTTAGCCGGACACGGGTGGGTAGCTTAAGTTAATTAATTATACCTCCAGCGCACCCATTTTTAGTTGAAGAATGTATGAAATGTAATGAAATCCGGCATGTTTATATGAAATCCAGCAGTGCGTGAATGAATTTAGTTCGATTAGTTTGAATTCTTGTATCACTGGCATTGGATGGACATGCAAAACAATACGTACTAGCATTATTCCCAAGGTGATCACCTCGTTTGTAGCAGTTTCGCACGTACTCCCTCCGGTCCTTTTTAGTCTGCATATAAGTTTTGTCTGAAGTCAATGTATCTCTACTTTGACCAATATTATAGAAAATGTATCAATATTCACAATGTAAAATCAACTGACTTGAAAGAATTCTAATATGCAAAGTAAAAAGGAACAAAGGGAGTACAAAATGTTTGAGCAGCTTTTTAGCGTTCATGTACATTGCAATCAAGCACATAGGCCTGACAATTCATAGAGAACATTCAAAACAATCGATGATTATGCATCTTAGTGATTCACATGTCAGAGCCAATATTTACTTCACAACTAACGAATAAAAAAATCGATCAATGCTGCTGACAGCAAAGGCTGTCCCATTTGAAAATATCAAACACATATCTTCTTGCTAACATCAATGAGCAAAATTTGACAAGGTTCTCCCATTCCAAAGTGTCAAATGTGTGTTGTTTTAGTACATCAATGAACAAACTTTGATAAGGTTTTCCCATTCCAAAATACCAAATGCCTACGATTGTGGAATGGGCAGGGTTTGCCATTAGTTCGGACATTGACATGGCACCTCGTGCTAAATAAATCAGTTGTCCTTCTGTGGAGTTCCACCAAAATCAACCAAATTCACGCATATCTTGTATGATTTCGCCTTTATATGTTGCAATGCCTTGAACATATTGGCACATCCTTTCTTGTGGTGGAAATGAATGATTCGAGAATATTCGATGTATTCGAGAACATTTTGTGCAGTTCCCATTGAAATCTAGCTGAGCACCCCTGTTTGCATAACTACAAAAAAGTGATTAGTATAAAGCAAACTGTACTATGAATTGTCAGTTTAAACAGGCAACCTACATGATCCCTGCAAAGCACACATTTAAAAAAATGGAACTCAACGGAAAGAATCCTAAAACAACATTGTATTGGCCATAACAGCAAGAAAGATGGAGATCCATGAGTCCTTCTGAGCTGAATTTAATTTGTTCTTGTTGGCAGTAATGTAACCATCCTTCAACTGCTTCCTTTTGATATGAAGAGGATGATCCTATTGTGCAAAGCCAAGAGAACAACTAAACGCTACATCCCTATTTGCTCGAAAAAAGGAAATGAAATAATTGAAACAGCACCAATAGAGATGACAAAGCTTAATCATATGGATGAAATCCGTGGGTCAGTACCAACCTTTGTTAGGAGGCTTATTGTGTAGAGCATACAAATGAAGCACTTCTCGGGAACCATCAGTTGTTTTCTATTGTGGTTGCCATGCTTACTATATACTCCTCAATTAGTTTAATGTTTCCAACATCTTCTTGTGCAGTTCCACTAAAATATATGTTATCTTCAAAGAAGATTCCTGTCTGCACAAGTAGAGATAATTACATATTACATTAAGAGTGGCATCAAATCAGTGGCAAAACAATTACTTGTTCAAGCCATAGCAATAAATTAAGATGCAAAACTACAACATTACTTGTGTCATCATAGTTCCAGTGCTTAATTACAGCACCGGGAGTTGATTTTTTTCTTCTACTTGTTCTTCCCCTTCATCACTTGGTTCAATAATAGACAAGATTCGCCTTCAATGTAAGATTTGGCATGTAAATTAGGGAGCACAAATACATCACTAAAAACGACATTAATTTTCTGATGACAGTAGCAAAATACTTGCCCACAGTTGTGAAATATCATTATCTTACCTCAATGGGATATTACGGTGCACATACAGATTGGAAGTCTTGTCTCAATTTGTGCAGTTCCCTAAAATGAAGCAACTTTACCGTATAAGTAGCAAAACATATGAAAGCACACTACACAATCATGTGAAAGAAGGCTAGTACTGACCTCTCATCACGTGGAATTCAAACTACACACAAGAAGATCTGAAACACATTTGCCAACACGGATAGGAAGTCAGATCTCCTCTTATGCAGGTCCACTAAGATCGAGCAAAGTTGTCGATGTGACATTTTGGTTGAACTGCACTAAACACTCTTAAACAGAAGTGTTTTGTGTAGTGCAAAAAAGGTCACAATAACAACAAGGTGTAGTAGATAGTTTACACAAAGGTGCAAAGGAAACAACTACTGGTCAATAATGGTCGATGACACATAACCCCACAGAAACAAGCATCTAACTTATCTAAATGGGAAAGAAAGAAAGACCGTACCATTTCTCAAACGGTGGAATATATTCATATAAAAACAGAGAGATTATATTAAGATTAAAATTTGTTAAACATGTAATTTGCTTTTAACTGTGGCATTGCTTCAATTTTCCAGTGGCATTATTAGATTAACAACAGCTGACAATGGACGCACCAACAACATGTGCATCTACCGATGTATAAAGGGGTGATGCATAGTCTGTTGCAACAAAGAATAAACAACCAAGGAGCATATTTGTGTAGGTCCTAGTTTTGTTATATTTAGACACCTTTCCGTATGTGAGGGCAGAAAATCCAGTCCTTCTCAAACTCTACAGCTTTGTCCCCCACCAACAGAAAGATCAGTTTGTTACAGATGTGCGTACTGCATTTGTCGTTATTGTCCCGTTTCGACCAACGTAGGTGCTGGATAGGCAGTCCTTTATTTCCTCTTCGAACCACATCCTAGATTCAAGCTATACAACTTTCCCCACTACTTTCCTGTTTGATCGAACACCTAGATTGAAGTGCAGAAGCGAAAAAATCCACATGCAGCTAGAGCAATGCATGTGGAATAAGTAAATTATACCTTAAGGTTCTCGGGGTGTGGCTCAATGGCTGGCCGGAGGCTGGTCTACCCACGCTATGTACGACAGCAAGGAAGAAGGGGTCGGAGGCCCTCCCACGCTGCTACTAGGTGAAATAGAACAAGTGCGCCGGTAGTGGATTCCCTCCCTCGCCTATGGCAATAGTGTTAAGCCTCCTTCGCTTCCTGGCGGACGGATCCTACCGGCTCTTTGACCAGCAGAGAGGGGGCAGAGAGAGAGAGGCCAACGAAGTCTTGTTTAGATCTGGAAAGGGTGAGAGAGTGTGAAGAGAGCAACTACAAGCGCTGAGGCTCCAGCGTGTATATATATAGTGGAGAGAGAGTGTGAAGAAAGTAAAACCTAGAAATAAGCGCCGAGGCTGCAGCGTACATAGATGGAGTGGTTTTCTTTTTCTCTCCATAAAATCGTTTCAAATTGTGCATGAAATGGAACTCTTTATTTAATGCAGTGAAGAAAAATACCAAGGGCAATGCTAATATGTGAAGAAAATTTAACGCTTGAAGGTGTCAACTCGCAATTAACGCTACATGCCTCCCGGTCACGCTTACTAATGTTCACGTGTGTTACACGATCCTCTGAAGTGAACAAAACTGAACCACACACGGTCAAAATATCGGAAAGGTGGGCTGCACCATCCTCCAATTTTATATATTTTGGGCACTTGTATTCGGCCTAAGTCAGTGTGCCACTGTATTCACTAAGGGTTACAACGGGTGCTAATAAACTAGGGTGTATTGAGAGTAATTGCCACACCATTTATTTATAGGATCACTTGAAAACTGTGAAACTCTATTCTCCTCTTATTTTGTGGATGAGGCAAATGTTTTGCCTCCGTTTCGAAAGAAATGAGAAATTCAATTTTAATTATTTAGTTTGTACACTTTGCTCTCTTCCAATAATTTTGGGCTCTTGTACTCGACCTAAGTCAGTGTGCCACCGTATCTCGTACTACTCCCTCCATCTTGGTGTATAAGTCACGTTGGAAGGTGCAACGGGACCAAGGTGCAAGCAGATTGGAGGAGCCGGAGAAACTTGATCGGTCCATTCTCCAATAAAAGTCCATACTTCTCTCTCTAAACGCAACAATTAATCACAACAATTAAGAGATGACGTTTTAGCTACCATGCAGGGCCACATATTAACTCGCATGCAAGCCAACTTTGATTCCTTGACTGATCAACGCGTAGTTGCGCTCCATGCATTGGGTTTCCGGGGGAGATAACAAGGCAGAGTAAGTAACGCTCGCTAGCAACGAGGCTAGGAGAGGATTGAGATGCAAAGTTAATGGACGACGCCTAAGCATTTTGGGAATATCTGATTTTCGTAAGATGACTTAACACCTAGACAGAAGGAGTACTACTCCGCAGTCCAGGTTTGATGGAATATTCGTCACCTCTTCTCTTTGTGTACATACTCTATTTATCTCACTTCATGTGGCTTCCCACTCGCATGATATTCCTATTCTATGACCTGTGTGTGCGTGTGTGTGTGTGTTTTAATAGCATTCGTGTGTTAGAGAGAGCGACACATCGACCTACTCTTACAGAGAGATGGTGTGTAGTGTACAATTTAGCCGCGAGAGTCGGTGCATCCTCTCCTTCCCGGGCGTCCGTTCGGGATAGCTGCCACACCCGCTCCTGACCATCCTGGCCCACCCAAAGCCCCTCCATCGCGCTCGCGCGCTTCCCGCTTGAAATGGTCAGTGCCGCTCCAGAGAATTGGTGCCGCATTCATGCACGGGGCAGACAGGACGTGACCTCTCACTGGCAACAACATTGAAGGGAGAAGCAGATTCAAGAGTGATGGTTGCTTCATCCGTCGAACTTACTGCTGGGTCTATGTGATTTGATGACTCATTGGTCTTTAATATTGAGGTGGTACCACTGCTGGATGTCCCATGTTTCGGCGAAAGGAGGTAGATTAGAATTTTCTCCATTCTTACAGCGGAGGAGTGCGAAAGAAGTGAAAACACGCAAGCTCGGTGATTACATGGCCCACATCACACTGTCACCATATTTTTTGGACACCGTGTGACACCTAACTCTTTACATAGTCCTAATACATACTATAATTTCTCAATGAGATAAGTTTGTACAATGCTATGAAGCTTCCAATTTCTGTTTCATGTATCTTGCGTCCAAGGTTGCCCCATTGCAACATTTCATCAAATACAATGGAGACTAACATGCATTCTATTGTATCTCAATGATTGAGAGATCATATCCAATATGCACTCCCTCCGTTCCAAAATAAGTGTCTCAACTTTATGCAAACTTTAGTACAAAGTTGTACTACTACTTAAGTTGACACTTATTTTGGAACAGAGAAAAATAAAGAAAAAACAATACATTCAGTCCCTAGCCCTTGAATCCTAAACCCTAACCAGGCTTTAATTTGTGGGCGATGTTGAACCTTCCGAAGAAATGAAGTTTGCAACCCTTTGACCATTGGATCATTTTGTGCAGTTTCACTAAAATCAAGATGAGCATCCATGTGGCAAAGAAATTGAAGAAGCGTGGTTAAAATAGGATTACTGGGACTAGTTGATGAGACATAAACTCATCACGAATACAGTAGAAGCTAGTAGAGGTACGTGCGGGGCGAAGAAGTAGAGAAATATCCCCATGGTGCGATGTGGGCAGCGGGGGCAGTGGTGCAAGCCGACTGTAAAGGAAGGTGTAACTGAGGGATGTCGGGATGTAGCTCAACCTAGAGGAGGGCGACAGGAGGCGGCAACTGCCCACGTTGTGGTAGTGAGCAAAGAATGAAGGAAACCACACTGGCTTTGCGAGAGAGAATGGCGGGGACCCCTGATCGGGACGTGCCAACAGTGGGTTTTCGCCGTCGGCGACGGCGACCGCATCTACACAAAGCATCCACCCCTTCCCTCGGTGGACGTGATCCTCCCAGATGTTAGAGATGTGGCCACAGTTGTTTTGTGCGAGCGAGTGTGAAGAGAGCAACCCAGCAAGCAACTGTGTAGGCTCGTCCTGGCTATGTATATAGTGGACGGTTTCTTTTTCTCTCCATATGAACGTATTTATATTGCGTACGTGCCACTCAAGAAAAAAAACATTATTTATAAATGACGCGGAACCATTCACGCGTGGTTCCTGACCCTCCATTATTTATAAGTAAGTAACTACTACTAGACGCATCAAATTATCACGTGGGTTGCATCATCGGCCCTTTTGGATACTCTAACTTAGCTAGATGTTAGAGTTAGTTTCTAGCTCATGACTAACCCTGAACTAATTCTATCCAAGGATGTGTTTGGATGACAAGGTTAGATTGATAATAAATGCACTAGGAGAACTAGCTCCAATTAACACCTCTTGGATGGGATAGTTTCTTGGGTGGGTTAGATGCAACTAGCTCAAACTAGCCCTCATGTTTGGATACTTTAGGGATATTTGAGCCCAAACTAGCTCAAACTAGCTCTAACCCATGGATCCAAATAGGGCCATCGTACAGAAATGTGCTCCACTGTGTCACGTGTGTGGTTATGGAAGAAACAAAAGATGCAAAGATTTTTACTAATACTATGTGTGTGGGTGCGTGCACCTCTTCTCTTTGAGCATGGTTATTAAAAGTATAGACCACTACTCTGCCACGTGGTTATTATATGTGCAAAGGGTATAGGCAGTAATAATGACTAATAAGACGTAAAATCACGAGGCCCACGTTTCTCTATGTTTGACCGACGAAGCATTCACTCCTTGTTTAATATCCATCCGATGCTACCTCTGCAAATAACTAAAAATCCGCTTCTACCTCTGTAGCATGGTTAATAATATAGCCATGTCAATCACGACTTAGAAATGTCATTCACTGATACAATAGGGATGGCTCTAAGGCTAGTGATTATTTTTACTTTATATCTTTCTCTTTTGTCTCATTTACTCATTTTACATAGGAGCACATGTAGAGGATGGCAATTCCTTTTGATGGGACTTCTTCATGGGGTTTAAGACGAAGTAGCTCCGAATTATTCCTGCTGCCCACCACTCTGAAGCGTGCCATCTATGATAGTACTCCCATTGCAACAATGAGGTCCGCTAGGTCTAGCACGTCCTGTAAGAAGAGAATGTCACGCAAAACATACATCTGTCGTCCACCACGTGGGATAGTGTCGAGGGGCGAGGGAGAGTGCGTACTAGTATGTCTGTTTCAATATGGACTACATAGGTAGCAAAATGAGTGAATCGACACTCTAAAATATGTCTATATACATCAATGTTTGGAGTATTTATTAGTAGTTCATATTGAAATCTACTAAAAGACATATATTTCAAACAATATGATAATCTCTCTAAACAAGGTAGGGATGAGGAGTAACAGAGGGGCTAGTAAAATTTTCTCCTCATCATGCGAGCCACCATGCGCGTGGGCGAGGGAGCGGGCATAGGCGCAGTAATCAAGTTTCTCCTCGTCCTGCGACTCTGTGAGCCACCGCGCCCTTGGACGGGGCAGACGGTGTACTAAGCAAGCTTCTCCTCACTCTACGAGTTGACAGGATACATCAAAAGTAATAGTACTGAGCATCTCCAGTGTATAGAGCCTTGCCTCTAAGGTAGGCACCTGATGGTTTGCCTCTTTATTTAAATAACGCGTCGAGTCGCAATTTGTTTGTTCACCCATGGTACACGATCTTCCATCAAGTGGACAACCAGTACACATGTCAAATTGCCACGTGGGCTTCCTTTTCGTATAGAAATGAGCTCCACTGTGTACTCGCGCGGGTGTGGTTGGGAAAGAGACGGGAGTACGTGCACCGTGCATGCACCTCTTCTCTTCGTCCATGTCACCCACCTATGTGGGTGTGTGTGAGAGAGATACAAACCTAGGCAGATGGCGTGTGCGTTCATGAGTGTTTTTTGTTGGGGGTGGATTTCATGAATGTGTTTGTGGGAATATGTGTCGATGATATCTCAAACAAAAAATTGACACATGCAATGTGTGTGAAATAGAGGCCTATCTATATCATATATAGAGGGGGCGTTCCTCGAGAATAGAGGGAGGGGTCATAGATATCAATAGAGTCGAAGAGAGGATCAAGTGAGTGGGTGGGTGATCGATGAAGAGAGCCATCGAAATTGTGTGTGTGCAAGTCAAAGATATAGGGTGACTGGCCTTCCGGATTGTCAGAGGGCATAGGGCAAGTTTGTGTGTGGCAGGGAAACATGACTAGAGCGCTCGATGTATCAGTGTTTGTGGGGAGGGGGGGTCAGAGACCTAACTAGAGAGGAAGATCGACTCGTATATGTGTTGAGAAGGAGAGACCCAGGTATGTCTTGAGGGAGATCGGTCGACATCCATACATAAGTGAAGTAAGGGAAATAGGTTGGGATAGAGAGAGAGGGGGGTAGAGGGGTAGAGTGCTGGAGAGGTGGTGGAGTTGCTTCTTGAATATGGTGGGAGAGGTCTACTAGATAAACTGAGGGTAGAACTGCAATATTATCAAGAAGAGTGGGGATGTGTTTCTGTGTGTGCATGTGCATGATAGATGTGTCGAGAGGCATGCATGGATCATGAAGGGGGATCATGTGTTTAGTAAGCAGGCCTAACTAGATTGGTGGATCAATTGTTGTGTGTCGGAGGAAGGGAGAGACATAAGTAATGAGGTAGATCGATCGGCACATGGGGAAAATGAGTTATAAATGACCTAGCTAGCTATATGTATAGCGGGAGATTGGTTGGTGTACATCCATTCGTTTGAGGCAAATATGGCCCAGAGAGACGGATCGACAGAGATAATGGAGCTAGGAGGTGGTGCCAGAGGCCTACTAGCTAGATAGGGGGAGGAGTGTATGATTGTGAGATCGATGAAAAGAAGTGCGAGAGTTTACACGTGTGTGGGACCATATGAGAGACACGAGGCATGGACACAGAAAGGAGGAGATGGAAGGTGCATGTGTATGTGGTAGGCAGACATTGCTCGAGATGTTTATCGATCGGTGTGTGTCCGAAAGGAGTTGTGGAGACCGTGGGAGAATCACCTAAAGAAAAAAATTAATGTGCATGATGGATAGAATGCTGAGGGAGGGGTAGGGCGAGGAGGGTGTGTGCATGCATGAGAGAAAGTTAGTGCTAGCTACAAAGGTTAGAGGATTGTGTGGGTGTAAGAGACTAACAAAGATCTTAATTCGATATGAAAGTGGATTCATTTATTTGAATAGGAGATCATAGTGATATAAACATATGCATGCAGGAATATAGCGGTGATACGCATGGTGTGGTTTTGGACATGTTATACCATAACGTGATAATGCATGGCGTGTGCAACTCACAGCTAAATATCAAACAATCTAAAGCATACTATAGATCGAACAATCTTACATTTTGTTTGAATTTGTGATGATGTGTGGCGTTTGTAGCTCACAACTAAATATCGAACAATCTAAACCATACTATATATCGAACAATCTCACATTTTATTAGAATTTGTGATAATGTGTGTCGTTTGCAACTCACATCTAAGTACTTGTATGCATAGGGGGCGGGGCACCATACATTATGTGATAAGCACATTATACATATGAGACATGGTTTAGATTATGAAGATCCAGCTAGAGCTTGAAATGTACCGTGATTTCAAATCAACATAAAGTGGATTCAAAAAATCAAGTTCGAGTTCATATAGTACACATAGTTCATATCTAACTCGATAGTAATCATGTGGTGTGCTGTGAAGATAATATACAAACGATGGTTTAACTTGATAGTAATGACGATTGTAGATCTTATTAAAATAGAGAGCCTTGTTCAAATGGTTTAACTTGACAACAATCTTGATTGTAGATCTTATTCAAATAGAGAAATGAATTCAAATTTAGTTCATATAGAAGCTGTTGTATGTTTGGAGTACACTAAAACATTCACTTGAGTAGCAGGTCGCATGCATTCTACACGTATTGAAATATTTTAATTGAACATACATGCATTCAAAGTTTTGAATGGCATTTGTAGTGTGAATTGATTTGGTATAGTACACAGGACTAGACTCCCTCGTGTGGTGCGAATTGATTTCTAATTTTTTCGTCAAGGCAAGTGCAAACTGATTTGGTACACTACACATTAGGCTTGTCCGGAAATTTCAACCCGCGCCTTGTTACCCCGAAATTTTAAGATATATCTTTGTCTTGTTGTGCTCGAAAAACTCCCTCCATCTCAACCCGCATGTTGCTATCCCAAAATTACAATGCGCGTGAAAACTCCCACCTCCTGCGAAATCTCGACACGCGAAATGGCTGTGATACCCCTGAACCGAAAGAACCGCCTAGCTTAAAACGGTGCGGGTAATTTTGTAACTTACCCCACATTTTGGACAAGCGCGTCCCTAAGCCATGGTTCCCCCTCCCATCCCATCCACCCACCCAATCATACACCAAGGCCGCAAAAACCCGCGAAGCCCCAAACCCTCCTCCGTCTGCCACCCAGCCGGAGCCTCTTCCCCGACGAGGTCATCAACAACGAAACGTCGACGTCCCTCATCCACCGCACCCAATGAGGATCCGTTGTCAATTCAGCCACCCCACCCTCCACCTCCAAGGAGCTGCCCCAATGTTCCCCTCGTCTTTCGCGTCAACTACATTCCCACACCACCGTCTTCACCAGCACCACCGAAAGAGCACCATCATCACAGATTCCTCGGATGAATCTGAGGCCTAATCGGCACCACCAAAGAGGTTCTACGCTAATCGCCGCATTTTCTACTTGATTTGACCTCACGGTGCTGCCGGCGCTCGGTACCGAGCCAACATGGCGGGTCTCCATCCCCGGCGGCGTCGCCGACCACTTCCTCCACAGCGTCACTCCCTCGATTGGCGACATCCACATCAGTCAGAGCTGCTACTTCTTTGGCTCTCGCTCACGTTGCTACTCTACTCTTGCTCTCGGCCCCTTGCCTGGTCTACTCTTGCTCGCATTACTACTCTCGCTCTTGCTCTTGCTTGCGCTTCTTCTCTTGCTCTTGATCTTGCTTGCGCTGCTGCTCTACTCTTGCGCACACTGCTGCTGCATGAGCAGCAGATCCTGGTCTCGCTCGAGCCCCTATACATTCTACCCGAGATGCTGCTACACGACCAGCTGCCCCAACTCTGACACGCACACCTGCTGCTGCTACTGCTTTTCTTCTACCAGTGCATTTAGTTTTGACAGTAAAATTTAGTTTCGACAGCAAAATTCAGTTTCGATGGTTAAATTTAGTTTCGACAGTTAAATTCATTTTCGAGAGTTAAGCTAAGAGTTGAGCGGCTAATGTATTTTACATCTAGCACTTTGTGGTTATGTATTTTACGTCATCTATTGGAGATGCTATTAGAATTCCACTCAGGTTAATGTTCTCTCTCTCTTGTCCTACTTCAGCCTCGCCGCCGTACAACTCACCCGAGTTGCTCCAACGATGAAACCCTCCTTCACAGTGGAGTAGTACCCCCTGATCCATCTCCAGACGCCTAAGATCTTCTTCCCCTCCACCGGTAGCCAAATCAGGCGGAGCATCATCACCGACCAACCCAATCACACTGAGATCCACATGGCTTCGCCAAAGAGATTGTACACTTGTTGCATCGCTTTTTTACTCTACATGTTATATATATATATATTCCACTGAGCACATGTAGTAACATGAAATACAATTAGTTACTCCTATTATATGACAAGCAGTGAGTGAAGACGGCGGCGCCTTCCTGTCTGCCAGGGTGGGGAGCGGTGCTCCTCGCGCACCTTGGACGTCACGGTCACCTACCGTTTCTCCGAGGGAGGCGACGGGCCAAGGGTCTAGCGTCTTCCCGGAGCGGTGGCGACAAGGAAAAAACGAGGGAAGACAAAGAAGGATGGTGGCAGGGCTTCAGGTCGGAGTACGATGGCACTAACGCCTTCATCTCGGACTGCCGACTCGCTTCCCCATCTTTCCACCCTTCCCCTCCCTCCCCGGCACCATCATCACCGGCCTCTTTAGGACGGTTGCCGAGGAGGGGTCCGCTTTCTTGGTGTCTTCGCCTCCTCTAGCAGTCTTCCAGCTGAGCACCGACGGCTCTCCCCACCGGTGCTTGCGCCGGGACTCCATGCTGGCCTTGGGGGTGGTGACTAGGTCACTGCTGAGCTTCTCCCTCAGTCCTCGTCCTTCGCAGCCTTGCCACTTTTGATCTGGCAGGTCCTGACCTGGTCGGGCTGGACTTCTGCTCAGGCACTCCTTTTGCCCTCTTCACCTCCCACCGCAGTTCCTAGGAGGAGAGGGACAAGAAAGTAACTACGGGGGACTTATCTATTTTTAGTCTAAAATTTGTAGGCATTTGCTAATATTTAGTCTAAATTATGTAATGTTCTTTATCCACATTTGTGTTCTGTAAGATATGTAATTGTTTATCAGCATATTAATGAAGAACACAATCCTTGTCGGGTAATTGTGCATGTATCATGTTCATGCAGAGGCGAGATCCCTCTATACGTTTAAGTTAATAAGTTTTCTCCGGCAAGCTATCCAGCCAGTGCCCTTAGTTTGCTGCCGTGGGGACCAGCCCCTCGCCAATCCTTCTCCGTCAAAGGCCACTGCGACCACCTTGACCGAAGCAACGTTCGGGTCAAAGGATGGGAGCACCTATGTTTCTAAGGTGACGAGGTTTTCATATGCACAAGTTTTCACTTTGCAGAATAGTTATGGATAAGAAGGAACTTATCTATTTCACTCGCTGGGGACCGCTATGTAGGCTCGTATTCATTTCTTCTCTTCGGGACCAAGTCCGTGGCAAGAACCCTGCAGCTTAGTGCAGATGAAAACAGAGCTACATATGATCTTATGTACATGATCATGTTATGCTCATGATATGCTTATGCATGCATGCAAGTTTGTCTGGGGCCCCCAGCATGTCATTTATTTAAATGTTGCTCAAGATCTATGTCTGGCTTTGTACAAACTGTTACATGCAACATCGACAAGGCTTTTACAAAACGGTGGCTGCCAGGCAGGGCCCGACAGTCTCGCCTTACATGTAGAACTTATAGAGATGCTCAATGTGCCATGCGTTTCGCAACTGAATGCCATCTCCGGTCTCTAGTTAGACTTCATCGGGTCTGGTGACTCGTCCTACCCAGTAAGGGCCATCCCACTTCTGCGTCAACTTGTTTGCACCCTTGGTTGACTGAACACGCCTAAGGCACAAGGTCACCTTCCTCAAAGCTCCTAGCATGAACCTTGCGGCTGTGATAATGACGCAGGGCTTGCTGTTAGCGTGTAGCACGCGTAGAAGCCTGGAGACGGTTCTCCTCAAGTAGCACAGCGTCATCACGCAAGTGTTGTTCTTGCACTACTTCATCATAGGCAAGTACTCTAGGTGATCACTGCTTCTGCCCCATAGACTAGGGACAAGGGAGTGTGCACGGTAGCTCGATTTGGTGTCGTACGGAGGGACCTGTCAGATTCGGTGCTCCACAAAACCTTGAGAGGTTCGAACACTGGGGTGCGTAGGAAGAATTCCCTCTTCCCAACCTGTCGGCCCGACGATTCCACTGCCTAGCTCGACGAACCCGAGGGACAAGAGACACAACAGTTTATCCTGGTTCGTGCCACCTTGCGGTGTAATACCCTACTCCAGCTTTGTGGTGGATTGCCTCGAGGGCCTAAGGATGAACTAGTACAGTGGATGAATAGCCTGAGGAGGTGAGGTATTGTAGAGCTCGATGAGCTAGTGGGATCCCACAGCGGCCAAATTCAAAGGGAGAGAACTAGTAAAAGTAATCCTGACAAAAGTAGTCTTCAACTGCATAGGCTCTGGCGGTGACGCTGCAGTGGGCTCCGTGATGACCTCCGTCCCGTCGTCCTGGTGGTCTTGGTCTTGTTGCACCAATATGGAAACCTTTGCTTGATTCCTCGGGACTCCGCACCTGTGCTTGACACCATCTGTAGAAGGGAGAGAGAGCTATAGCAGCCTGAGGAAATTCAAAGAAAAGAAATTGTAGAAGGGAGAGAGAGCTATAGCAGCACAGCTTCCAGCCGCGCGCAGCGACAACTCAGGGTGTGCATTCGGTTTTTTCGGTTTGATTCGGTTCGGTTTATATGGTTTTTATACTTCGGTTTATACATTTTTATACATAGATACGGTTCGGTTTCGGTAATAACCATTTAATTTTGGTTTGGTTTCGGTAATAACCAAAATAACCAAAGTTGACGCGAATTTTTGAACAATGCTTACTTTTTTTATCACATGATTCAATCTGTGTATGTAGGTTAGTATTTTCTTTTGAGAACTGTGTACGTAGATTAAATCATTAGATGGCAGACATGATTTGGTGTATTATGTACATACGACGTGCACCATATCGAGGCAATATATGACCGCTGAAGCACTCACAAAGATGTATCTACGTACTAGCAAAATCTGAGGACAAGACAAGGAAAGAGCACCACATGCACTAGCCTCCAGGTTTTTTACGTGGAAAAAATATGGCATGAAACACCAGAACGCTAGTTTGTAGCCTCCAGGCTCCTTTTTTTCTTTGGAGGATTAGCATCCATGCTCCTGGGTCCTGGCCCATGCGCAGCGCCAGCCTCTAGGTCTTGCGCTAGGCAGCCCAAGGCCTAGGCCCAAGCGCCAGGCGCCAGCGTGCACCAGCCGTGCCGCAAAATTTAGTACCACCTCGTAGAGCCAGCAGCAAGGAGATGGGTGGATCACTATAAAAGGAGGGGGCAACGGGAGGGATCAGCTCAAGTCGTCGGTTGTTCAACAAAGAATGAAGCTAGTTTCGGTTTATTTCGGTTTAACCGAAAACCATCGGGTTTGAACCGAAAAAAACCGATTGTTAAATGGTTTCCAGATTTGGAAACTGAAACTGAACCTGAAACCTGAAAAAACCAATTTTTTGGTTCGGTCTGAAACCTGAAAAAACCAATTTTTTGGTTCGGTATGGTTTTTTTGGTTCGGTTTTTGGTTTTCGGTTCGGTTTTGCACAGGGTGAGCAACAGCAACCCACAGCCCAGCCTGCACTTCTCCTTGGTAATTTCCTCTCTAGTGCAACACTTCGGCCCCACATGTCATCCCCTCACTCTATAGCTTTTCTTCCACCTCTCAGTAACTCCCGGTGAGGAGCGCACATGGCCACGACCCTGTTCCCGCTGCGATCCAAGGCCAGAGACGCAATGTCCATCCACGTCTTCCTCCCCTGCTTCCTCACGGAACCGAGGACGCTGCCCCGATCAGTGTGTCTTCTCTCCATCCCAGGCCAACGTCGCCCTCTTACAACTCTAGCAACTCTAGCAACACCCCCTCAGTGAACGAGTTCCTGGAACTCTAGCAACTCCCGAGCAAGCTGACGCCATGTCCCCCATGCACGAGTTCCTGGAGCTCATCCCGCTTGTCTACACGCGTCCTCACACACACGCATCACAAACCATCGCCATATATGCTCCATCCAGGGAGCATGTCAGAAGGCAAGTACGGTGAGGTGGATCTGCCTCGGTTTCTTTGCACGCACGACCAGCCACCCTACCTATGAATCCATACATGCCTCCTTCCGCAGCTCTGCGCATGAACACCCGCACCATACCATGTTTGCGCACAGCTGCTACCGCCGGCCAGCCTCGCTGTGTGCCTAAATGTGGCTGAGGTCGAGCATCTTGATCCCAAGGCCGACCCTTTTTGTTCCTGATTTCTGTTATTTGAACCAGATCCATTGAGCAATCACTACACAAGGGGCCGAGCTGGATGTTGAACACAAGTTCTGTCCTAGCCCATTTGTCACCAAGCAGTTCCACAACCAAGGGATCTTGGGTTCACATCCCAGCTTCCCCTATTTTTCATTATTGTTTTAGTTTTGTTCTGATGCTGCAACGCACACGTTGTCGTGCATGCTCAGTCACGGGCACAGAGCAATCCGCCTATTCGTTGTTCTTCTGTGCTAATTCAGAGGAGTTCTTGAAGATGCTTCGTTTGTAAGCAGATCCATACAATGTCGCATATAGATGGTATTCAACTTGATCATATTTTTATGTGCTTTCACAATATGTCATATATGCATCTTGATCATATTTTCATGTGCTTTCACAATATGCAACTTTCTAAAAATGTTTAAGTGGTTGTTGCATTAATTTGCATAAAGGACATGTTAAACTGGTTTATTTCATAATTTAACAACCATAGCTCCGAATTTAATAAACTTTATATGTAACTTGTCTGGAAAAATGCATAGATTAACGTGATGCACATACTTTTTCTACTTGACAACTCTAAAATATGGTTTACACATATCAGGAGGAAATTCGAAATATGCACATGGGGATTTTTCGGAGTTGTTGTTTGTTGTTTCCGGCCTCATTTAAATTGCCTAGATAAGTAGTTTTATTGTGCTTCACCTCTTGCCTTGTTAGACAACATTTAATATTGGTGAGTAGCATGAACGAGAGTGAACTAAATAATTGAATGTGGTGACTCGTCAATATGCAACTCGTTGCATATTGAGCTCCTCTTAAATTGTAGTACTGCTTGTTGCACTTTTCCATGCCATGCCTATTTAAACCGGACATGCATCATATTGGTTGCGCATCATGCCTTGTTCAAGTGTTGTGCGTTTACCGTGTTGTTTGCTTCTTTCTGGTTGTGCTTCTTTTTGATAGTAACTATGCCATTGCGATTGTGAGGATTCACTCTACTATGTTGCTTCGTCTACTTCATGGACTCTATCTTCTTCCTAGCGGGATTTGAGGCAAGATGACCATCACTTTGGATGTCACTACTATATTTGCTTTGCTAGTTGTCTCGATGCAATCGCTATGTTGCGCTACACAGCATTTGCTTATCAAGCCTCCCAATATGCCATGAAACAACCTCTAAACTTTTCACCATCCTAGCAAAACATTGTTTGGCTATGTTACCGCTTCGCTCAGCCACTATTATAGTGTTGCTAGTCTCAGGTCCAATTGCAGTTTGTTCCATGTTGGAACATGGATTTCATGGGATACCACAATATCTCTTATTTAATTATTTAATGCACATATATACTTGGTAAAGGGTGGAAGGCTCAACTTTTGTGCTGGTGTTTTATTCCACTCTTACCGCCCTAGTTTCCATCATACCGGTGTTATGTTCCTTGATTTTGCATTCCTAACACAATCGGGGTTTACGGGCCCCCCTTGACAGTTCACTTTGAATAAAACTCTTCCAGCAAGGCCCAACATTGGTTTTGACATTTTCCCAACATAATAAACATGATAATAAATTTGACGCATAGGGGTTAGTGCTACCCGAGGTTTGTTATTCAACATAATACAGGGGGGCAGTGCTGATGGTGGTGGTGGCAAACTAGAGCACCATGCGGAACCGCCCCTTGGCAAATTGGGGTATTTGGTACCTGTACTCTTAGCTCATCCGTCGTGGCTTGAGACGAGATACCCACGACTACTATCAGGGTGTCAGCACATTGGGAGGTCTTACTGGACTTGTTTTACCATTGTCGCAGTGTCTTGTAAACCGGGATTCCGAGTTTTCCTCCGTTGATCTTGAGAGTTTGTGATGGACTTAGTTGGGACACCTGTGTAGGGTTTAAACTTACGAAAGCCGTGTCTGCGGTTATGTGGCAGATGGGAATTTTTAATATCCGGTTGTAGAGAACTTGACACCAGATCCTAATTAAAATACACCAACCACGTGCATAACCATGACCGTCTCTTTTCGAGTGAGTTAGAGAAGAGAACATGGTGGGGTTATGTTTGACTCGTAAGTAGTTCAGGATCACTTCTTGATCATTACTAGTGTGCTCATAATTTCTCTTCTTTCTCCTGTACTCATAAGTTAGCCACCATACAATGCTTAGGGCTGCTGCAACGTCACCACTTATCCATTCCATACCCATTAAGCTTTACTAGTCTTGATACCCTTGGTAATGGGATTGCTGGGTCCTCGTGGCTCACATATTACTACAACAACAGTTGTAGGTGTAGTTAATGTGATGATCTGATGTGAGAGCAATGTTTGATTTCTTTGGGGTTCTTCTTATTCTTCTTCGACGATCAGGGGATAGGTTCCTGGTTGGCAACCTGGGCTAGCAGGGTGCATGTCATTTGAGTTTCTTGTTGTGTTTCATCCATAGTTGGATGTTGCTCTCATGTAAGGTGTTTGATGTATTGGTGAGGCAAATGTATGCCTTGTTTCTATCCCCATTTGAGTCGTATATGGTACGATGTAATGATATCCACCTTGCAAAAGTGTCTTCAATATGCAACTCTATCCTTGGTGGGACCTTCGAGTTCCTCTCAGATAGGATCGCATATTGGGTGTGACAAGTTGGTATTAGAGACTCGACCTACCATTGGAGCCCCCTTGATTGATCGTAGTCTGGTCGTTGTCGAGTCTGGAAGAAAACTATTTCCAGAGTCTAGTTATATCAGAGAGTTGGAATTCTTTTTACTCCTTATCCCCTTTGTCCCTCTAGTGAGGAATCGTGACGTAGTTGTTTTGACTTACTCCTCTTCCCCTTCAAATTTTCTTTAGGGTGACACATGCTTCTTTAGATCATTGCATAGTCAATCCTTTGTTCAACCGGTGCGCTTCTGTTCGAGTTAATCCATCCTCTTAAAATTTTGCATCATCGATTCTTTTGCCCAACGTAGTTCAATCGATTCAAGTTCAATACTCAGTTCTTCTCAAACGGTGTCCATTCCATCCGTCCAAAGTTTACAATTTTTTCTAGCCACCCGCCCTTTTTCTTCTCGTAGTTTGAAGAATCTATTCGAGTATCCTTTTTATTCATGTGAAGCCTCTTCATTCCGTCCTTTATTGTTTCAACTGACAAAATCTTCTCTAGTTCACCATTATTCATCATGTTTTCTTTTCCCGTGGATTCAATTCTAGTTCTTTGGGTTGATCATATTCCTTTCTTTGACTCAAGTGATTCCCCTCTCTCCTTCGCCTCTCACAATTCAATCATTCTGGAGTGCTAAAGACATCTCAGAAGATTCGTGTTTGTGCTCAAATTAATTCGAGGTTGTCACCTCACTCAAGTCTTTCAATTATTCTGCTGCATCATGTATTCCTCCAATAGTTCCAACGGTGTTTCCTTTTGAGTGGGCCTGAGGGAGTCCTGGATTATGGGGTCTCCGGACAGCCGGACTATATCCTTTGGCCGGACTGTTGGACTATGAAGATGCAACATTGAAGACTTCGTCACGTGTCTGGATGGGACTCTTCTTGGCGTGGATGGCAAGCTTGGAAATACGGATATGTAGATCTCCTCCCTTGTAAACGATTCTATGTAATCCTAGCCCCCTCCGGTGTCTATATAGACCGGAGGGTTTAGTCCGTAGGACAACAACAATCATACCATAGGCTAGCTTCTAGGGTTTAGCCTCTCCGATCTCGTGGTAGATCAACTCTTGTAATACTCGTATCATCAATATCAATCAAGCAGGACGTAGGGTATTACCTCCATCAAGAGGGAACGAACCTGGGTAAACATCGTGTCCCCTGCCTCCTGCTACCATCCGCCTTAGACGCACAGTTCGGGACCCCCTACCCGAGATCCGCCGGTTTTGACACGGACATTGGTGCTTTCATTGAGAGTTCCATTGTGTTGTCATCATAAGGAGGGATGGCTCGTCTCGTTGTTAAGGACAACATCACCAATGGGGGAGCCCTGGCTGTAGGCCAAGCTCTCTGACTAGGCGGCTTCGTCATGACCACACGTTCGGCCGCTGCGCCGACGATGACTTCTCGGGTCATCGAAAATAGCCTCCACATAGGCTCGAAATTCACCGAGCAGATGGATCCAGTGGAGCTCCCATATTTGAACGAGCTCTTGGATCGCATCGCCGCTCTGGGATACCTGGATTAGCGGGTACTGAGGGAGTCCTAGATTAGGGGGTGCTCGGGTAGCCGGACTATACCTTCAGCCGGACTCCAGGACTATGAAGATACAAGATTGAAGACTTCGTCCCGTGTCCGGATGGGACTTTCGTTGGCGTAGAAGGCAAGCTTGGCGATGCGGATATTGAAGATCTCCTACCATTGTAACCGACTTTGTGTAACCCTAACCCTCTCCGGTGTCTATATAAACCGGAGGGTTTTAGTCCGTAGGACAACTTCATCATACAACAATCAAACCATAGGCTAGCTTCTAGGGTTTAGCCTCCTTGATCTCGTGGTAGATCTACTCTTGTACTACCCATATCATCAATATTAATCGAGCAGGACGTAGGGTTTTACCTCCATCAAGAGGGCCCGAACCTGGGTAAAACATTGTGTCCCTTGTCCCCTGTTACCATCCGCCTAGACGCATAGTTCGGGACCCCCTACCCGAGATCCGCCGGTTTTGACACCGACATTGATGCTTTCATTGAGAGTTCCTCTGTGTCGTCGCTTTTAGGCCCGATGGATCCTTCGATCATCAACAATGATGTAGTCCAGGGTGGGACTTTTCTCCCCGGATAGATCTTTGCCTTTGGCGGCTTCGCACTACGGGCCAATTCGCTTGGCCACCTTGAGCAGATCGAAAGCTATGCCCCTGGCCATCAGGTCAGGTTTGGAAGCTTGAACTACACGGCTGACATCCGCGGGGACTTGATCTTCGACGGATTCGAGCCACAACCAAGCGTGCCACACTGTCTCGATGGGCATGATATAGCTCTACCGCCGAACAGTGCCTTGGAGGCCGTCGGTTCCGACCATTGATTCGAAGCCTACTGCGCCGATCACGGATCAGCGGTTGGATGCTACGTCAGGGGCTACGATCTCAGAGGCGATCGAGCCGAACTCCAGCCCCGCACTCCGCATGGCCCGTGACTCCGAGGAGCCGGATTCCTTTCCAAACTCCGAGCCCCCCGCGCCCCTGCCGATCGAATCCGATTGGGCGCCGATAATGGAGTTCACCACCGCAGACATCTTTCAGCACTCGCCCTTCGGCGACATCCTGAATTCGCTAAAGTCTCTCTCTTTATCAGGAGAGCCCTGGCCGGACTACGGTCAGCAAGGATGGGATTCGGATGATGAAGAAATTCAAAACCCACCCACCACCCACTTCGTAGCCACTTTCGACGACTTAACCGACATGCTCAATAACGAGGAAAACGGGGATAGAAAGAGGGATCGATCTCTCGAAAAACAATCAAAGCGTCGGCGTAAACGCCGACCCAAGCCCCGCCTCGATAAAGACCCAGCCATAGAGCAGGATGAGCCGGTAGACGACGAGCATGCCTTAGAGCAACCGTCCCAACAGGACAACCCGGATAGAGAAACCGAACATCCCTCCCCCTGCGAAAATGGCATTCCGGACGACCCTACGCCGGACAAGCCCACGAAGCAGAAGAACCTCCACAAACGGCTCGTTGCAACCGCACGCAGCCTGAAAAAGCAGAAGCGGAAGCTAAAAACTGCGGAAGATGCACTCAGGATCAGATGGGGTAAAGTAATCAATACCGCAGAAAAATACGGCGATAGTCGCCGCAATAAAAGCTATCCGAAGAGAAAGCTACTACCTGAATTCGACGAGGAGGCCTTAGATCCCTCGCATTCCAAAAGTGAGAAAGCCACACGGTCGGATAGACGACCCCATGGCCAGCATAAAGCGGCAAGCAGCGCCGCACTTAAGCCGGCATGCGACCCACCTAAGGATTCACATCATGGCCCAGCCAGGTCCATTTACGGGCCAAGAAAGCAAGCTCTTGTAAGCAATGCAATAAAGCCATTATCAGAATCCGGCACACCCAAATACAAGGGTGCCGCACACCCCCTATGTTTCACCAATGAGGTCCTGGATTATGAATTTCCAGCGGGATTCAAACCCGTAAACATAGTGGCATATGATGGAACAACAGACCCCGGAGTCTGGATCGAGGATTATATCCTCCACATACATATGGCTAGAGGAGATGACCTCCACGTCATAAAATACTTACCCCTCAAGCTTAAAGGGCCAGCCCGACATTGGCTCAAAAGCCTTCCTGAAAACACAATCAGAAGTTGGGAAGAGCTCGAGGATGCTTTCCGAGAAAATTTTCAAGGGACCTATGTCCGCCCTCCGGATGCAGACGATCTTAGTCAC
Organism: Triticum dicoccoides; assembly: GCF_002162155.2. Lineage (NCBI taxonomy): Eukaryota > Viridiplantae > Streptophyta > Magnoliopsida > Poales > Poaceae > Triticum > Triticum dicoccoides. The sequence continues at coordinate 259,996,421 of NC_041382.1, read as the reverse complement.
ATAACTCAACGGCCCAGAGAGTCAGCTCGGCAATTCTGGAATAGATTTCTTACTAAAAAGAATCAGATAGTCGACTGTCCGGACACTGAAGCCTTAGCGGCTTTCAGGCATAATGTCCGAGACGAATGGCTCGCCAGACACCTCGGCGAAGAAAAGCCAAGAACAATGGCCGCACTAACAAGCCTCATGACCCGCTTTTGCATAGGAGAGGACAGCTGGCTGGCAAGATGCAGCACTAGTGACCCAAGTACATCCGAAACTAGTGATGGAAACGGAAAACTGTGACGACCGTCGCCGGACTAAGGAAAAAAGTCCGAAGAGCACGGCAGTCAACGCTGGATTCAAAAGCTCACGACCGAATCGGAAAAAGCTGCCCCTCCAAGATAACAGGGACGACCTATCCAACCTTAACAAAATCTTGGATAGGATATGTCAAATACACAACACTCCCGGAAAGCCTGCTAACCATACCCACAGAGATTGTTGGGTTTTCAAACAATCCGGCAGACTCAACGCCGAACACAAGGGGCTCGACACACCAAGCAAAGACAAGGACGAACCCCAAAAGCAGAGTACCAGGAAACAAAAGAATTTCCCACAAGAAGTAAAAACAGTAAACTTACTCCACATAACAAAACATGCGGCGCCCATAAAGGTACGCGCCCCACGGCCTATCCCGAAGGAATCCTGCCACTAGTTGTCAAAACCGATCATCTTCGATCATCTGGATAATTCTAGAAGTATCAGGAACCCAGGCTGGACTGCCCTTGTACTCGACCCAATAATTGGCGTACTCCAGTTTTCAAATGTCCTTATGGACGGTGGCAGCGGACTCAACCTCATATATCAGGACTCAATCCGCCACATGGGGATCGACCCAAAAGGAATTCGCCACAGTAAAACCTCCTTTCAAGGTGTAACGCCAGGTCCGGACAACCATTGCATGGGTTTTCTCCAGCTCGAGGTTATTTTCGGCTCTGCCGATAACTTCCGTCGCGAAAAGCTGACTTTCCACATCGTCCCATTCTCAAGTCGCTACCAAGCACTACTGGGACGCGAAGCTTTCGCCCGTTTTAATGCAATACCGCATTATGCATCTCTTATGCTTAAGATGCCCGGTCCACACGGCATCATCTCCTTAAAGGGGAAGCAGTGAGAACACCTCCCCCAAGCGGAGGATTGTGTGGCCGCTTTAACAGCCCCACAATACAATGGCTTCACCAGCCAGAACATCAGAACAGGTCATTAAGATCACGGACATGGATAGACGAGTCCGGCACAAAAGTATCATTGATAAAGGCTTAGTGGCCATATACCCCTGCACTAGGGGCTTCACACGTATAAAATAAGAGACAATAAAGCTCAATTTTTCATATTTTACTTTACACTTTGTTTATTTCATATAACTTTTGTTCGGCACGCCCCTTTTTCAACTTAGTTGCTCTCTTTTTACAGATGAACGTCGTGCTGCGCCCGTCCAGGATACGGCACAACGGAGACACAGGCGCAGATGTGCAGTAGGGACCCGTTCCAAGGATTCTTTTTAGATTAAGACCCTGCGTAAACCTTTTTTTACTGTCTCTTGTTGATACACATCCCCTGGTTCTATGACCAAGGAGGAGGCTGGCGTCTTGGCATGTGGCCACGTCAGAATTCTTGCGCGTACCTGGACACTAGGGGCTTATACATCAGAGCGTTACCTCGCCCGCTCTCATAAAGACCGAATACCTTAGGGAGTGTTCGGCGTCGCGAGTTTGGCCTTATATGCATCAGCTCCGAGTCATGATTTTGGTCAAATGTTGGGTTGCCCGGCTCCTGTGTTCGGCCGCCTTACATTCCGCTCTATCGGCTAAGGCGGTAACAGGAGAAGTACTGCGATTGTGCCCTGGTTCGGCCAGGCGAGCACCTCAGTAGAGAAAGCCGAAAACCGAGTGTCATGATATGGCGTGAGACTGGTCAACCACTCGATGACTCTCCAGATTCTGTAGGATTCCTCCGCATTAACGAAGGTCCGTTTCCCGGCCAGGCACATACGCGCCCTGAATTCGGGCGAGCGCAGTCGCCACCAGGGGCTACCTAAATAGTCCCATTGTCAAGCTCCTATGGCTAAGTGAAAGTGTTAAAGCATTATAGTCCGGTTGCCTAGCTCGCTGCACTATCACCTCCTTTGTAGGACTAAGACGTTGGATTAAGTGTGAAAATGCGCCTTCTGCGAGCACCCCCGCACTATGTGCGTGGGGGCTGAAGCCAACGACTGCAATCTTTTAGATTCTGTATATATATCTTAAAACGGCCGCATAGGAGGTGTTCCAAATACTTGAAGGCACAAGTATAAAAGGCTACTACAATTCATCAAAATATTGCATTATAATTACATATGCTATCAGAACATAGCATCCTTCGAGCATTGCGCCTCTATTACACGAGCGCCTTCAAGGACTTCCTAGAAATAGTGCTCGGAGGGTACTCGGCTTTTGTCCGAATCTCGGGATGCAACAACGGTGGTCTCCATCTCTGCCCAGTATGTCTTGACACGGGCAAGAGCCATCTGTGCGCCCTCTATGCATGCTGACCTCTTCATCGCATTGATACGTGGCACCGCGTCAAGGACTTGCTGCACCAAGCTGAAATAACTTTTCGGCTCTGATCTCCCCGACCACAGATGACCCATGACGTACTTCATGGCGAGTCCAGACATTCTATTCAGTTCGGCCCATTGCGCCAGACGATCGTCCACTGCTAGTGGACGCTCTGGATTCTGGAACTGCGACCAGAAAAGCCTTTCCACTTCGCTATCTTCTTGATCTCGAAAGTATTAGGTCGCATTAGCAGCACTCTCTGCCAAATCCAGATAGGTGTCCTCCGCACTCCACATCCGTTCCAACGGAGCAAACTTCGGATCGCAAAACTTCCTCCGCAGCATAAAGGGCTTTCCAGCCGCAATCTGTCTGGCCTGACGCAGCTCCTCCTTCGCAGCTCTCATCGCAGAGTGAGCGTCCTTGGCATCAGCAACGACCTTCTCTAAGTCCGTCTGTCTCGCCCGGTCTTCTTTCTCAAGAAACTTGCAACGGTCAGCAGCACTTTTTAACTTCACGGCCATCTCGGCCATCTCCTTCTTGCTTCGGCAGTGAGCAGCCTATTCGGCTCTCAGCTCTTCAAGGGCCTTCTTGGCAGCCGCATCACTTTTCCTGGCTTGTTCCTTAGCTCGGGAAAGTTCCGCCTGAAGACTCTCCACAGCGGCCACACCATCTCCGTTAAGCACACACATTGTAAGATACTTGCTTAAACCTCCTCTTACCAGATGCCACCCGAGGAATTGCATACCTTGAGCCTCATCAAGCCGCTCGTTGACGAGCGCGATGTCGGCATCCGCCACGTCAAGTTGCCGCTTTAGTTCGGCAAAATCATCTGTTCGGCTCGATTCCAAACACTTCGCCACCTGTATACAAAGGCGACATTTTAGACCTGGGATTATGATCCTCTGCGCGTCGTCACTTTTTACAACGCACAGAGTCTCAGGGGCTACTATCTACACAGGGTGGATCTTGTTTATGCGCAACTGACGAAGAAGTACATTATCAAACGTACCTCAAAACCCGTCAGCAAACTTCTGTTGGCCTCATGCAATCTGCTTTCCGTGGACGAAATCCTTCCAATTACCGTACCCATCAATGCACGGTGCTCCTCTGAGATAGAAGCTCGCCCCAGCAAAATCATCAGCTCCTCCGACCGCGCGTCGGATGGTGCCGGACTCATCCTATGACCTCCATCGAAGGCCGGACGCGGAGAACCTTGGGGGGACATATGGCTACCTTCCACCCCTGCCAGATTCGGAGAAACCCTCCGCGACGACACCTCAGGGTCGCCCGCCTCGCCATGCGGTACGGCAGGGGGAGGCGTTCCACTCTCCATCATCTCCGGAAGAAGATCCCCCGAAGATGAGCTCTGCTGAGAAGGGCTGAGGTCCGAGCTACAAAGTAAAATTTCGGTTAATCTTCTCAGATAAAAAGCAAGGATTTCTCTCATCCCTCTAAAGGAAAATCTTTCTCTACTTATGGCTCGCTGGAGGGCTGATCCCTTTGAGGGCGTAGTTCGGCCGAGGATCTCCCCGGCATCGGACCCTCTGACGAGGACTTTTTCCCCTTCTTTGAGGCCATGGTCTCCGGGTCATCAGAGGCGGCCCTCTTCTTCCCCTTAGGAGAGGAATTGTCGGTTCCTCCCTTCGGAGCAGCCTCCTTCGAGGAGGCCATAGTTTCCTTGTCCTCCCCCTCACTTCCCTCCAAAGGCACGATCTTCAACATCCTGACTAGCACGGGATCCGGCCTGGTCTTAGGAAGGGGAGCCGGACACCTGATCAGCTTTGCCTTCGCTATCCACTCCTGTTTAAAAGGACAGCTCTTTTAGGGGCAAATTTATGACAATTTTACGGACAGCGAGTCCGGGCACAAGGTTACTTACTAGAGTATCCGGGCGATTGCAGCTTAAACCTGCATCCTCGGTCAAATCCGGACACATTGCTTATGATCCGACGAACATTTTATACATCTCCACGGGCATTGCGCCCATAAAATGTTGGAGAGCTCGTGGTCCCTCCGGATTAAACTCCCATAGACGAAGGGAGCGACGTTTGCCGGGCAGTGTTCGGCGAATCAGCATGACCTGCGTCACCTTGACCAGGTTGAGGTCTCTTTCTAAGAGATCCCTGATGCGGCCCTACAACAAGGGCACGTCTTTGGATAACCCGCAATCTAATCCTTTGTTGACCCATGACGCTAGCCATGATGGGGGATCTGAGCGAAAGGCAGGAGGCGCCACCCACTTGGCGCTCCTGGGAGCGGTGATATAGAACCACTCTTTTTGCCACAAGCCGATCTCCTCTTCAAAGGAGCCCTCGGGCCATGGAGCATCAGCATTCTTACTTATGACATCGCCTCCGCACTCTGCGTGCCGTCCTTCGATCATCTTCGGCTCCACTCCAAAAGTCTTGAGCCATAATCTGAAGTGAGGAGTAACACAGAGGAACGCTTCGCACACAATGATGAATGAGGAAATGTGGAGGATGGACTCCGGAGCTAAGTCATGAAATTCAACCCATAATAGAACATCAGCCCCCTCACGAAGGGATCCATCGGGAAGCCTAACCCCCGAAGGAAGTGAGACATGAACACTACGCTCTCACCGGGCTGGGCACTGGGAATAGCCTGCCTTTGAGCAGGCAACCTATGCAAAATTTCGGCGGTCAAGAACTTAGCCTCTCTCAACTTTAGCACGTCCTCCTCCACGAGGGAGGAGGGCATCCATTGGCCTTGAAGGTCGGAATCGGACATTGTCGAAGGTCCGAAGCGCCTGGAATCTGGAGCCTAGGGTGTTGGAACTCGAGGCGATGGGCGAACTTGTTTTGAGATTGGGGAAAAGGAGTAAGGCCCTGGTCTCTTTATAAGAGGTTGAATACCAGGAGCCCTCCCCATAACCGTTTGGGACTCGCCTTTAATCGAGAAGACATGCTAATGGGCACGATTGGGTTACCCACGTCCGTATTGATGAGAATCCCGTAAATGGGGGACACGATCTCTGCTTTAACAAGACGTGCCAAGGAAACCGCCACGCAAAACACGCTGAGGTGGAGAAGTGAAAACGATTTGGATAAAGGCTTGGCTGTAGTGTGATGTCACGCTGCGGAATACGTCAGCAGATTAAATTTTGTTAATATTATTCTCTCTATGGAAATATGTGGAAACTTATTTTGCAAAGCCGGACACTACTCTTGGTGTTTACAAACTTTTATGAAGAATTTGGAGGAGGAACCCGCCCTGCAATGCCGAAGACAATCTACGCGCCGGACTCATCGTCATTGAAGCCTGGTTTAGGGGCTACTGAGGGAGTCCTGGATTAGGGGGTGTTCGGGTAGCCGGACTATACCTTCAGCCAGAGTCCAGGACTATGAAGATACAAGATTGAAGACATCGTCCCATGTCCGGATGGGACTTTCCTTGGCGTGGAAGGCAAGCTTGGCGATGCGGATATTCGAGATCTCCTACCATTGTAACTGACTTTGTGTAACCCTAACCCTCTCCGGTGTCTATATAAACCGGAGGGTTTTAGTCCGTAGGACAACTTCATCATACAACAATCATACCATAGGCTAGCTTCTAGGGTTTAGCCTCCTTGATCTCGTGGTAGATCTACTCTTGTACTACCCATATCATCAATATTAATCGAGCAGGACGTAGGGTTTTACCTCCATCAAGAGGGCCCGAACCTGGGTAAAACATTGTGTCCCTTGTCTCCTGTTACCATCCGCCTAGACACACAGTTTGGGACCCCCTACCCGAGATCCGCCGGTTTTGACACCGACACCAACCAAAGGGAGATTAACTCTCCGCTGGTCCCCCATCAAATAACGGTAGTGGAGGAGCAATGTGGAGATTCTTCCTCTATCCTGAGGACAAAATATGTCCGGATTCCCGAGCTCTCCGAGCCGGATACCCGTCCACGGGAGGACATTGCCCTAACCCTGAACCTAGAATCAGGTAGCATACTGAACCTACGGGGCAACATCTTGGAGCCCGAACTTCCAAGATCGGAGACTCCCCCGCCCCTGGGTCTCAGATTGGGTCAAGGTCTGGACTTAAATCCACCCACCCACCTAGATATAAACGATCTTTCCCACATTAGGCAAGAGCCCCAAGAAACAGTACATCACTATTGGGCTAGATTCCTCCTTATAATGAACATGGTCAAGGACTGTCACGAGGAAAACGCAATTTCGTTCTTTTGCAACAATTGCACGGACAAGGGAATCCTCAACGCCATAAGTCGCTGTGACATAGCACACTTTGCTGACTTGGCTGTCACACCCTAGTTAGTTCAAGCATTAGAGTGTGCATCATGTTTAAATTCCTTTTAGGACCCCCAGCACCCCTCCTGGAACAACTAGGGTTAACTAAAAACTTTTCCAATGAACTTGAAATGCCCTTCTAAAAAGCCTACCCTTTTTGTTTTGGGTGAAAACCTTTGACAAAAATGGTGCACATTTTTCTAGGACATCAAAGGTCATTGGATTAATCCTTATGGTATTTGAATTTGGGTATTTAAATGCTATAAAATATTTTAAATGCTCAAAAAATCAGAAACTAAAATGTTTGCTGTTGGATATATTCTAAGTAGTGGCCATAATTAATTTTATGATTTATGGTAATGCCCTGGTATTTTTAATAAAGCCCAACAGTTGCAGAAAAATAGAAAAAGAAAACAAATAAGAAAAAGAGAGAGGGAGAAACCCACCTGGTCCTCACCTGCGCTGGCCCAGCCCACCTGGCCCGTGCCAGTCGTCACCCACCTCTGCCAGTAGGCAGAGGCGTGTCACCGGCGCGTGCACCCGTGACCACCTCCTGCTTCCACCTCCTGCTGCCTCCTCATCCCCATCCGAGCGCCACGGAGATGCCCAGCACCTCCCTGCACTCCTCCCCTCTCTCCCCCTCGTCTCCCTCACCCTCTCCTGTGATGGCCGAGCGCGATCCTCGCCGCCGTTCACCGTAGTTGTCACCAGAGCCACCCCCTCGCCTCTCCGACAAGCCCATTAGCTCCGCGCTGCCGTCCTCGACCTCCTCGTCGACTCACACGATACCGGACGCCTCCAAGCACCTCCCCGATGCCATCTTCTTCCTCGGTCCGCTGAGATCGCCGGCAATGCCCCGACGACGCCCGACCTCCCTAGAGCCCGCTGAGACGCGTTCTGCAACCGCCATGAGCTCCTCTACCGAACCCCCCTCTTCTTTGCTTCATTTGCTCGCCGTAGACGCCGCCGCGCGAGTTCGACGCCGGCGTCACTCCGATGACCATTTGGTCAGGCGCGGGTGCTTAACGGACTCACCGCACCTCACAGCGGCTCGCTAGCGCGTCCGTTTCCCCGCTAGCTCACTGCAGCAGCAAAACCACCAACGGCCGAGCTCCGTCTGCCACCCGGCTCGACGTCGTCGTCGTTCCCGGCCACCCCAGCACCAACCAATGCCACCATTGGATGCGCCACACCGCTAGCTACCCGTAGCACCCACCCGCGCATCGAACCGTGGCCGGAGCAGCGTTTCCAACGCTCTCCGCCGTCTCGGCCTCGCCGGTGACTCAACGCCGGCGGGATTAACCCCGCTGACCAGGGGTTTGACCCCACCCGAGTCACTGATAGGTGGGGCCGGCTCCTAACTTAATTAGATTAGTTTTAATTAGAGCTAATCACTCTGTTAGAGGTTAACGACCTCGTTAACTAACTCTCTCTCACTGACATGTGGGCCCAGGGCCTAACTAACCTAGTTTAGTGCTAACTAAACACTAACTAACTCAGTTAGTTATCTGAGAGACTGACAGATGGGGCCCACCAGTTAGGTTTGACCTGGGCTGGCGCCTTTGACCCGCTGACGTCACAGTAACGCAGTGCTGACGCATTAATTCAATTACTGGGTTTATTCTTTAATAGGAAATTCCAAAAAATAGTCAAAACTTCTAAAAATCATAGAAAATCAACGATAGCTCCAAATGCAAAGATTTATATATGAAAAATGATCAGAAAAATTCAATCTATCCATCTTTAATGGTTCCATGCATGAAAAAACAAGTTAACCTTGCTGTTTAAGCAGAATAAGGTAATGCACTAAAAGGCCGTGTTTAATGAGCTAATATTTTAATCTTGATTCAAATGAGTTCATCCCCTTCTATTTTAGCTTGCATTAGGCCAAGACACTTTCATCTTGCCATGTCATAGCATGCATCATATTGTTGCATATTGCCATGTGTTGATTATGTTCGGTGTGTCTTCGTGGTAGGTTCTGCCTCTGATGATAACCCCGAGTATCCGTCTGAAGGGCAGTACCCTACTACCTCTACAACAGGCAAGCAACCCATTGATCATTCCGATACAACCCATGTTCTCGCTTCTGCTCTTGTTTACTGCATTAAGACAACGCGATTCAAACTGCTGTGTGCTACGGTAGTTGAACCCTTATCCTCTGCATGACCTGTCATTGCCACAGTAACTAGATGAAACCCACTAGCATGTGTAGGAGTTGATTGAGCCATGTTTGTGATTCCTACCTTGCAATGCCTGCTATGCTAAGAGTTGTGTCAGGTCTGGTTCATCTGGGTGATGGGCTAGAGTGAAATGCTTATGTCGGTAATGTGAGGGATATGTTGAACATGTTTTGGTAAAGGTATCGATGAGAGTCCATGTATGAGTACATGGTGAGTTGTTTCATTGAAACCGTCCATAAGAACTGAGATCTGTACGTGTGATTTAAGACGCAGCTACTACCGTACATTGGGACCGAAACCAATGGACCCTCTCGGCTTCTTAAATACCCTAGTACTCTGTCCAGGAGTTGCAAATAGTTTCTGGTGTTTGTAGGTTATGTGTTGGCGGCCGCGCGTAGCGCTGACCCTAGGGGTGGGCTATGTTGTGGTAGATACACCGTGGCCGGGTATGCCGGGCGCTCGTTTGGCGTCTTGGGACCCTGTTCTCATCGTTCGGGGCCGTATGTGGAAACCTTGGCCGGACTCCCTGCGGATGGAACCTGGATAGGCGATAAACCTGGACTAGAGACTTAAGTGTTTAGGTAGGCCGTGGCCGACACCCTCGCTGGGCTTCCGCTTTAAGGTTGCCGAGTACATGTCGTGTAAACGGCGGTAAGTGGTGAAAGCGTGTATGAAGAAGTATACCCCTGCAGGGTTAACATCATCTATTCGAATAGACGCGTCCGCGGTAAAGGACTACTTGGTTGCCTATACAGTTCATAGACAAGTTAATGGATACTACTAAAAGACTCAAGATAAGTGTGAGTACCAAGGATGGCCCTCTCGTAGGATGACGAGAGAGAATCCCCGGTGGAGTATTGTGTTGGTGAGTAGTGGACTCGTGTGCGAAAACTTTTACTAGTGGAGTTCCGTAGGATAGCTTAGCCAAGAGTCAAAGCTGGCTTACTGCAATAACCCCACCACCTTCTTGAGAATGAGCATGTATAGTAGGTTCTGATGTAAGACTTGCTGAGTACCTTTGTACTCATGTTTGCTTAATTACTGTTTTCATACGACAACACCGCCCCCTCTGATGGGTTCTACGTAGACCTTGACGTCGACGAGTGACTAGCCACCCAAGTGGTGATCCTGGCCATGGAGGGCCCTATGTAGATAGACAGGCTTCGAGAAGCCTTCTTTCTTTCTAGTGTCTGTACTCAGACTAGTTGCTTCCGCATGTGCTTGTATGATTGTATGACTTGAGTGTCGGGTCATGTGACCCCTATCTGTATGAACATGTTATGTATGGCTCTCTGGAGCCTTTAAATAAAGTACTTGAGTTGTAGAGTTTTGTTGTGATGCCATGTTGTATGTACTCATATCGGGCATATTGCATGTATGATTGAAATGCTTGGTATGAGTGGGATCCGACAATCTAGTTGTTTATCCTTGGCAGCCTTTCTTATGGGGAAATGTAGTATAGTGTTCCTCAAGCCATAGTAGTCCGCTACAGCCCGGTTCACCGGAGTCCTGCTAGCCCAGCACTACTGCTCAGGACACCTGACTGGCCGTCATGTGTTTCAGGTCGTTCCTATGTCTGTCCCTTCGGGGAAATGTCATGCGGTGACATCCGGAGTCCTGCCTAGCCTACTACAGCTCGGGTTCCCCGGAGTCCTGTTAGCCCAGTGCTACAGCCCGGAATCACTCGCTGATGACCGACATGCTCGATGTGATTCATGTATGCCTGTCTCCAGAGGTCTGTGCCGCTTTGGGTTCACGACTAGCCATGTCGGCCCGGGTTCTCTGTCATATGGATGCTAGCGACACTATCATATACGTGAGCCAAAAGGCGCAAACAGCCCCGGGCCATGGTAAGGCGACACCCGTGGGATACCGTGCGTGAGGCCGCAAAGTGATATGAGGTGTTACCGGCTAGATCGATGTGACTTGGAATCGGGGTCCTGATATTGGCGGCCATAGTACGGAAGTACTGTGTGATGGAAAGCGCCTGGAAAACCCAAACAAAATTTTGGGATAATACGGCTCTAACAAAACCCCCAGTCCGAACTAAAAGGGTGCACTCTCATAAGTCACCCGACTCAATTACAAAGAAGCAAAATCCCACTACAGGGCTTGGAACAGTATTGGAGGGATTGCTTAATGGGCCCTGCAAAATTCATAGTATAGCGGATACCATACCAACACACAGCCCTAGAGCATGTTGGGTACTCCGGCAGGTGGCCAAGAGCGGTGAGGATCTCCTTATTCAAAGCACCACAGAGCACCATCCCGTGGATAACAATACAATATTGACAGTCTTCGAGACCTTCGCCTCAAATAATAGGAGTAAGCGAGCACTCCGCAGCCTTGCCGAAATCTGCCACGTGGCAGCAATAAATCCATGGAGCAACATGGCTATCACCTTCAATGCCAGTGACGAACCTAAATTCTGAAGAGCCCGAGCACCAGCTGCTTTGGCCCTCAGTCTAATTGTGGACGTCTTTCGGCTTACTAAAGTACTCATGGACGGCGGCGGCGGATTAAACCTCATTTATGAGGAGACTCTTCAAAAAATGGAAATATACAGAAACCGTATTGAGCAAAGCAACACAACCTTCCGAGGAATTATCCCCAGTCGGGAGGCACGTTGTGCTTGGAAAATCACACTAGATGTGGTATTAGGCACTCCGAAGAATTACAGGTCCGAAGAAATTACATTCCAAGTAGCCCGTTCAGTAGCGGATACCACGCCCTTCTAGGGCGGGAGGCATTCATGATCTTCTAAGACATACCCCATTACGGGTACATGAAGCTCAAAATGCCCGGGCCCAACGGAATCATCCGGACATATCACTCCGTGCCGAAAACAAGACAGCCGCACTGGCCCTCGAGGCATTATCTAAAGCCCTTCCGACGGAGGAATTAACTACGCTGTGCTCCACAGTGGACAGGGACGACGTGATACTCGACAAAAGATCCAAGTCCACCTCTTTTAAACCAGTGGATGAAATAGTCATATTTCAAGTCCATCCAACGGACCCCACAAAAACAACATCCATCGGGGCACAGTTAAACCCCTTTGTAGACGCTGCATTACGGGAGTTCCTGCGCGAGAATTGGGACATATTCGCCTGACATCCTTTAGACATGCCAAGAATCCCACGCAGGCTGGCCGAGCATAACCTTAACATTCTAAAGGGATTCAAGCCAGTCAAGCAGACTCTTCGGCATTTCTCTGAACCTAAGTGAGAAGCCATGGGAGAGGAGCTATCCAAGTTACTGGAGGCCGGATTCATTAGAGAAATAAAACATCGAGACTGGCTAGCAAACCTAGTCATGGTACCAAAGAAGGACAAATCCTGGCGCCTATGTATCGACTTCAAGGACCTTGACAAGGCTTGCCCCAAGGATCCCTTCCCCCTCCCTCGCATTGATCAAATTATCGATGCCACCGCAGGGCATGACTCATTTTGCTTCCTCGACGCACACTCCGGTTACCACGAAATTAAGATGGCGGAGTCTGATCAAGATGCAACGGCATTTATCACTCCATACGGCCCCTTCTATTTTAACACAATGCCCTTCAGGCTCAAAAACGCCGGTGCAACGTATCAGCACATGATTCAGACATGTCTGGAAAAGAAGATCGGCAAAACAATGGAGGCATACGTTGACGATGTGGTTGTCAAAACCAGACACGTCGACTCCTTAATAGATGATTTGAGGCTCACGTTCGACAATCTCCGAACTTACGACATTAAGCTCAATCCGGAAAAATGAATTTTTGCCGTGCCCGCCGAAAAGCTCCTGGGCTTCATCGTCTCCAGTAGAGGAATTGAAGCAAATCCGGCTAAAACCCGAGCTCTATCGTAGTTGGCTATACCAACTGACCTCAAGAAATCTAGAAGTTAACTGGATGTGTGGCGGCCTTAAGCCGCTTTATCTCCCGATTAGGAGAAAAGGCACTTCCCCGTTATCGCCTTCTTCGGCGCACCGAACACTTCGAGTGGACGGACGTAGCCACGGCCGGATTGGAGGAAATAAAATCCATCCTGGCCACTAAGCCAATCTTGGCTGCGCCAAATATGGGCGAACCAATGCTATTATATATAGCCGCAACTCACCATGTTGTAAGCGCAGTGCTCGTCGTCGAATGAGAGACGGACGAACATAAATTCCCCCTTCAAAAGCCAGTATATTATGTATCCACCATCCTCACTCCATGAAAATCATGTTACCCACATTATCAAAAGATAGCATACGCGGGATTCATGGCATCCCGGAAATTACGACACTACTTTCAAGAGTGTTCAATTACGGTGGCCTCAGAAGTACCACTCAACGACATAATAAACAACCGGATTTCCAAATGGGCTATCGAGCTCCTCCCGTTCGACATAACATATAGACCACGGCGAGCCATTAAGTCGCAAGCACTAGCCAATTTCATCGCCGAGTGGATAGAAGCCGAACTCCCTAAGGAGTACGACGCGTACTCCAATTGGATCATGCACTTTGACGGCTCTAAAATGCTGGCTGGTCTGGGGGCTGGCATCATCCTGATTCCCCCAGCAGAGATACAGTCCAATACGTACTCCAAATACTATACAAAGACTCCAACAACGTAGCCGAATACGAGGCCCTATTGCATGGTGTCCGAATGGCAGTGTCCATGGGCATTCAACGCTTGGAGGTGCGTGGGGATTCAAACCTTGCAATATCTCAAATAAATGGAGACTTCGATGCCAAGGATCCAAAAATGGCGGCATATCGCAACACCGTCTTCAAAATGTCAGCTTGGTTCGAGGGGCTTGAATTCCACCACGTGGCTCGGGAAAACAATGAGGCGGCGGATATCCTCGCCCGTATCGGTGCTAGGCACGACCTTGTCCACCCTAACATCTTCTTGGAAAAGCTGTTTAAACCATCCTTCGTATGGGAAGGGGACACCGGTAATAATAGTCCGGACCCGGCCACAACACCAGATACCGAACACTCTGACACAATCGGAGGCTCCGCCACCGAAATAACACCTTCAGCCCACGTGATCATGGCCATAATCGCCCCATGGACAGAACCATTCCTGGCCTACCTAACCAGGCAGGAACTACCCGAGGACCAAAACGAGGCACGCTGCATAGTGCGGCTATCTATAGCCTACAAGGTCCACGGGGGAGAGCTTTGTAAGAAAAGCACTACCGGAGTCCTTCAAAGGTGCATCTCTGAAGAGGAAGGGCAGAAGCTTTTGGCAGAAATCCATACTGGACTCGGCGGCCACCACGCTGCAGCCCGGGCCCTTATAAGCAAGGCCTTCCGTATAGGTTTCTATTGGCCGACGGCCCGAGGAGACACACAGGATCTGGTCCAACGTTGCATCGGTTGCCAGCTTTTTGCAAACCAAAGCCATATGCCGCCTACCGCTCTCCAAACAATCCCCATTACTTGTCCCTTTGCGGTATGGGGGCTTGATATGGTAGGACCCCTCAAAGGGGGAACCCATAAGAAAAAATACTTACTGGTCATGGTCGATAAATTCACCAAATGGATAGAAGCCAAACTTGTCAAAACGGCTGAATCCAGACCGGTGATAGACTTCATATCCGGGGTTGTACACCATTATGGCATCCCCCACAGCACCATCACTGACAACGGCACGAACTTTACAACCGATGAGGTAAAACTTTGGTGCAGCAACATGGGCATCAAGCTCGATTATGCTTCTGTCTATCACCCGCAAACTAACGGTCATGTCGAACGAGCAAATGGTCTTATCATGAGCAGCATCAAACCTAGATTAGTGCGGTCCTTAAAGGAATCAAACACGCACTAGGTAGAGGAGCTCGACTCTGTACTATGGGGGCTGCGGACCACGCCGAATCGTACTACCAGATACACACCGTTTTTATGGTGTACGGCGCAGAGGCGGTTCTGCCCTACGACATAATTCATGACTCACCTCGAGTGCGCATCTATGAAGAGAAAGAGGTCGAGCTCGATCGGCAGGACAATTTGGACGCCCTAGAGGAGGAGCGCGACGTGGAAAAAGCTCGTTCCGCATTCTATCAGCAACAAGCTCGAAGGTATCAAAGCAGAGAAGTACGGGCCAAAACCTATAACGTTGGCGAACTAGTTCTACGCCTGCCGGAGAAGAAAAAGAACAAGCTCAAGCCCAAATGGGAAGGTCCCTTCATTATTGATCAAGTTCTGACCGGTGGAGCGTACCGTCTGCTAGATGCATCGGACAATCGACTTGGGCCAAACCCATGGAACGCAGCCAGACTCCGAAGATTCTACGCCTAGCGCCAGACTCTATGTTCGTCTCCTTGCCCCCATCAAATTTTTGCATATCCATTATCTATCTTTTCTCTCTTTCTCTCTTCTTTTTTCCTCTCCTCAAAGCCTCAAAAGGCTAACTTGTGTCTTGACTACACAATCATGACGCACTAACCGTGCTCATTATACCTGGGGGCTTCTTATACATAAGCTTAATATAACTATTTTTCTGGGCCTCATGCCCCACACATGTGTTATTATTCTGCATGTACCTTTTTCGCCATTATATGCATCGATATGACTTAAGTTTTGGCCAAGCTGGGTTGCCTAGCTCTTGTATTTATGCCCTACATTCCTGTTAATTCGGCTAGGGCATAAGGGGAGCACCCCTGCGATTGTTACTCCCGGGTCAGTCGGATGTATACCTCAGACTAGGTGAAGCTGAAAGCTAGCATCCTTAAGGGAATATTCGGTCGGTGAACAAAGATGACTTTTATTTATTTTGATACATGCCCCCAGATGTTTATAGCCTACGTCTCTTTTCGCAGTTCGGACATGCACATTAGGGCATGCGTACCCAGGGAAAGGAACCCTTAACGGAACTATTCTCCCTGGAAGATGTTTCTTACTATCCATGTAATATAACATAGCTAGTTGGGTACTTGTCTGTTCAAGCACCTATGACCCCTACGCCTGGTTTCCACGCATACCCCGGTTTTTACATAACGAAGAGGTATTCGGATACACTCCGGACTATCGGGTCCGCCATGACAAATGATTTACAATCCGGCTAGATACATTATATATGTCACTCAAAGTACAGAGTCACTAAGACTGACTAAATTCTTCTTGTATACCATCCAATAGGCTGTCTAGCCTACAATCCTGTTGGGAATACTTTGTGGCTAATTCTACTTGGTCATACACTAAATTGACGAGGATCTCTTTCCCATCGGGCCCCAAAGGTCCGACCTCGGCCATGTGGTATGGGTCAGCTTTGGTATATCGCGTCTTCACCATGGCCCAGGCTTCCCTTGCACCTTGTCGGCAGGTTGATATCTTCCATAATCGGAAGCGCCGCCACGCTCCCTTGAGCTTCTCTATAAGCTCCCCCATGCCTCCTGGCGGGGAGGCGAATGGCCACAAGGCTTGGGCAATACCCTGCATCACCTACCGAACTTGTTCGTGCAGTTGTGAGAGCTCTGGTAGAAGATCACCCGCAGACCCGGGCATCTCCTCCGCGGGACGTCGTCCCATGTAAAACCCATCCGAATAGGATCCGGAAGGGGGACGTCATCCATGTAAAACCACCCCGAGGGCCAGTCTTCGGACATCTTCTTCGGGGTACCGAACAGGTATCCGGTCTCGGTGATGCGCCATATTTTAGCTCCGCCCACTTGATATATGGACCCCTTCTGTGGACGGGGCAGAAGGCAGCCTAGAAACAGCTCACAAAGGGCAACATAGCCAACAATGTGTAATATGGAAGCGGGGGTGAAATTATGCCACTTGAGGCCGTAAAACTACAAGAGCCCACGGAGGAATGGATGAATCGGAAACCTAAGTCCCCTTAGTAAATAAGGGACAAGGCATATCCACTCCCCCTTGGAGGGATTAGGGAAGCTCTCCGCTTGCTCCCCGCCATTATAGGTGGCGAGCCCGGCTCGAACTGGGACCATACACACTGGAGGGATAAATCCCTGGGTTTGTAACTCTACTAATTGGTTGTGCGGGACGGAACACTTCTCCTAGTCGGCGGGCTTAGGGCGACGGGAGCGAGAGGAGGAGCTGCGAGGGCCGGCCATGTTGGAATGGATTTTCCCAAGCGCGCTCCGATGGATACTCGCCGTTGGAGGATGGTGTGGTTTGGATCTAATTAGAATCCCCGTCTCTTTAAATAGACAGTTTACTTACACGGATAGGGTGGAAAATGTAAAAATGCCCTGGCTCCTCGCATTCTCTCGACACGTGGAGGATAGCGCTTATTGCGCGCAGAAGCCAAGAATCGCAAACATTTATGGGGAACCAAACACTACTCATCAGATATTCAAAATTTGGAGAAGAACCCGCCTTGCAATGCCGAAGACAATTTGCGCGTCCGACTCATCGTCATTGGAGCCTGGTTCGGGGGCTACTGAGGGAGTCCTAGATTAGGGGGTCTCCGGACAGCTGGACTATATCCTTTGGCCGGACTGTTGTACTATGAAGATACAAGATTGAAGACTTTGTCCCGTGTTCGGATGGGACTCTTCTTGGCGTGGAAGGCAAGCTTGGCAATACGGATATGTAGATCTCCTCCCTTGTAACCGGCTTTGTGTGACCCTATCCCCCTCCGGTGTCTATATAAACTGGAGGGTTTAGTCCGTAGGACAACAACAATCATACAATCATACCATAGGCTAGCTTCTAGGGTTTAGCCTCTCCGATCTTGTGGTAGATGAACACTTGTAATACTCATATCATCAATATCAATCAAGCAGGACGTAGGGTATTACCTCCATCAAGAGGGCCCGAACCTGGGTAAACATCGTGTCCCCTGCCTCCTGTTACCATCTGCCTTAGACGCACAGTTCAAGACCCCCTACCCGAGATCCACCGGTTTTCACGCTAACAGGGCCCTAACCCACAGGTCTTTTCCCATGATGTTAGCTAGCTCTTCTAAAAAATTTCCGGACTTATTCCAAATTCTTTTCAAAGTCTGACGCAAGAACGAATTTTTCATCAGTCATATGCCTATTCCAAGATCGCTTCCAAACTCTTCTCATCGTTGGAGCAACCTTTCTATACTGCATTGTTCCGGAGTGTCTCTGTAATTTTGGTGGTGTTCTGCATCGTCTTCTCAGCGTTCAGGACCGAAGAAGAATTTCTCTTAAATCTTGTCTATTCACGTGAAGATTCATGGTTCTATCTTCATGACATCCTCATAATTGTTTTCGATTATGAGAATTATTTCATACTCATCCGTAGCATTTCATGAGTTCTTTCCATTTCGATTATCCGAAGTCTGTCACTTCAGAAGAATTCTTCATTCACGAAATTCTTTTCACCTTCTCAAATTCTTCCAGTGCTTCATTCCAGTTTTCTTTAATTAGCTCGGGATCTCTTCATTCTCTTGTATCTAAATCCCCTCAACCATAGTTGTTCTTCTAGTTCTTCCTGGCGATTAGCTCTCTTTTGTTCGTTCGTTTTCAATTCCTACGGTGGTCCATTCAACTCTTCTATTCCTTGTTATCATGTCAATTTATTTGTTGTTTCCAATTCCTACAGGTAATTTGTCGAGGACATTCCCGTGTATGTGCTATTTCTATCAATCCTTTTCAACGAGAATGAGTATTATGCAAAATTCATTGCTTGTCATCAATTTAAGTTGATGAAGGATAAACATACAGTAAATCTTATTCTTGTTTACTCGAGGTGATTCAATTCCTTCTTCCGGAGTTTGTCCATGATATCAAATTCTCAGTTTCAAGTTGTTCATCTTTCTTTTCTAGAGCTTCTTCTCTTTTCTTTATCAATGTTTAAAGAAAATAATGGCAACACTTAAATCTTGGTCGATTCAACCTTCAATTCCTTCCATTATCATTTTCTACCGGAGTTCTTCATGGAGGCTCAACATTATGGTCCGTTAAAGATTTAATTCTTTCTCGAAGTGTTCTTCAAGATTTTGTTGGAGGAGCTGAAGTATTCTTATTCTTGTATTCCAAAGGGAAATTCTTTCTACCTTATCTTTTGAGGTGGTGGTATGTCATCCTTCACAATTTCTCTTCATGTTTCATGATTCACAAGTTGTTAAGAATGAGATATTCTAAACCCATCAATCTCTTCGTTGGAGTTATCTTGTTTAGAGTTCACCTGAAGCCTTCCCTAAGGAATGTTGCTTATTGTGGTGCCTCTCAATACTCCAAGTTTGCTCCTATTCCCTCGATGAAGGAACCTTCTCATCTCTTGTTGCTCTCAATCAAATCTTTTGATTCTGTTAGTGACATAATTTCACCTCAAGGTTTTAAATGTTTTTCATAAGCCCACAACAAGCTTATTCTTTTCATTTTTGATTATCTAACAACTCCGTTCCAACCATCTGCGTATGGACATTTTCAAATTCAGTTGTGAGAGATATTGGTTTTCACTTCTCCATTCTTTTCATTCTATTGTTCATTTGTTCCGGAGCATTGTGTTATTGCTCTCCATCGAGTATCCCATTTTGTCATCCTAATGTTAAATTCCTTCGCTTTTCAGCCGGAGTGCTGTCTGTATTCTTTTGTTCTTATTCCTTCTCTATCTTGTTCTAACCGGAGTGGTTTCAGAGTCTATATTATTTATTGGGCTTTTGATTCTCGTCGTAATCTCCGCTCCTCTTTTTTACCCGAGTGCTCTCAACTTTGTTCATCTTCTCTCTTGAGCTCTTGTTTTACCTCTTCCTCTTCCTCTTCTATCTCGTTTCCAAGATCTCGGGATGCGATCTTCTATTACTGTGGGAGTGTTGTGACACGCCAAGACTGATGCTCGAGATGCCGTCCATATATTCTTGTTGAAGTTGTGTGTTTCAATTGTTTGTTGCCATGATCGTGATGACTGCACTAGTCATATTTTGCTTCTTGCATGATGTTCATCTTTTATTATATTGCATTGTGGCATCCTTATTTTTTTTCGAGGTATCTCAGTTGCTTTGCTATATGCTTCATGATGTGATATTGAATTTTTCATTGTTGTTGCATTTGCATCATGATCATCTTTGTAGTGTGGATATTTGTTGTGTGCTTGTTATCTTTGTTAACTTCTTTGTCTCATCTTCTTTGTTGTTTCATCTTACCCTTTCCATTTAAACCATCATCCAGTGCAACACCCCATCACTAGTTTCTTCCTTTCAATTCTCACCCATTTATTGTAAGTGGCCTTTTCCTGTCCTAGTAAAATGTTCACTTATTTTATGTAAATCTTACACCATGCCAACAACCTCTCTATCAAGTTTTAGCTCTATTTGTTTTGATTTGGTTGGGTTCAAAAAATGACTCAAGTTTGAATTTAATTAAAACTTGAATTATTTTTCTATCTATAAAATTGCCAAGCCATTTTTTTAAATGGTGCATAATTCAAGCATTCCTGAGATATTTGTATTCCAGCCTACTCCCTCTCCAAAGTCCCATGATTTTCTCTTGTTTTCTGCCTGACGAAATTCGAAGAAAAGAAATTGGAGAAGGGAGAGAGAGTAGCAGCAGCTGCAGCCCACAACCCAGCCTATCCTTCCCCTTGTAATTTTCTCTCTAGTGCAACCCTTCGGCCCCACATGTCATCCCATCACTGCACACCTTTTCTTCCACCTCCATCACATCTCT
The DNA here is from genome assembly GCF_002162155.2 of Triticum dicoccoides. Classification (NCBI taxonomy): domain Eukaryota; kingdom Viridiplantae; phylum Streptophyta; class Magnoliopsida; order Poales; family Poaceae; genus Triticum; species Triticum dicoccoides. The sequence goes on along the minus strand of NC_041382.1, from coordinate 259,975,815 downwards.
CTCTCACGGTAACAATTGGTGAGAGCGCACATGGCTACCGTGGTTTCACCATGACTCCTCCATGCCTCCAAGCCCTCCTATAAAACCCCCTGCAGCTCCTCTAGAGTTTCCCTCTCCCTCCTCTTCTCCCTGCTGCCGCCTCCAAGGCGAGATCCAACCCAAGTCCACGCCAATGCCACCATAGCCAACGCCCGCGCCATGGCCGAGGAGAGATCAAGCCCTTCTCCGGCTTGATGCTCGCCATAGCCATCTTCATCTTCTTCCACGACCCTATTCCTACTGCGATCCAAGGCCAAAGACGCCAAGTCCATCGACGTCTTCCTCACTTGCTTCCTCTGCTTCACGGAAACAAGGCCGCTGCCCCGGTCAGCGTGTCTTCTCACCGTCCCAGGCCACCGTTGACCTCTTACAACTCCAGCAGCACCCCCTTAGTGAGAAGCCACTCCTACCATCCCCTCTCTGATTTGTTTCCTCTGCCGTAGTCCTCTTCCCGAGCAAGTTAACGCCATGTCTGCCATGGACGAGTTCCTAGAGCTCGCCCCGCTTGTCTACATGCATGCTCACACACACGCATCACAACCCATCGCCCTGTATGCTCCATCCAGGGAGCAGCAGCTCCGTGACACTCCTTGACATGGCCGACCCTTGCTTCCCAAGCACGTAGGATGGCATGTCCGGTGAGGTGGCTCTGCCTGCTCGGTTTCTTGGCACGCACGCACGCCCAGCCTCCCCACCTATGCATCCATACATGCCTCCTTCCGTAGCTCTCCGCATGAACACACGCACCCTAGCATGTTTGCGGACACCTGCTGTCGCCTGCCAGCCTTGCTGTGTGCCTGAATGTGGTCGAGGTCGATCATCTTGATCCCAAGGCCGGCCCTTTCTGTTCCTGAGTTCTGTTATTTGAACTAGATCCTCGAGCAATCACTACACAAGGGCCCGAGTTGGATGATGTACACAAGTTCTGTCCTAGCCCGTTGGTCACCAAGCATTTCCACAACCAAGGGAACTGGGTTCAAATCCCATCTTCCCCTATTTTTCATTATCTTTTTAGTTATGTTCTGATCCTGATGTGCACACGTTGCCGTGCATGCTCAGTCACGGCCATAAAGCAATCCGTCTGTTCTTCTGTTTTGATTCAGAGCACTTCTAGAAGATGGTTGCTATATCTCCCACGTGTCGAGGCACGTGTTAAGGTGTGACTTAGAGGCATAACCATATTGTGGTTTTGTCGCAAGAAGGGTCATCTTCACACAATCCCATGTAATGAACAAGAAATGGCTAAAAGATAGTTGGCTTACAATCTCCACATCACACCATGATCAAATATATCATACATCATTCAGAGTACACACACAGTCTGACTATGGACAACGAAATGAAAAGAAGATAACCCCAAATGCTAGATCCCTGATCGTCCCAACTGGGCTCCACTACTGATCATCAGGAAAATACACGTAGTAATGGCGAAGGTCCTCATCAAACTCCCACTTGAGTTTGGTAGCATCAACTGCACTGGTATCGTCGACACCTGTAACTATTTTGGTAGTATCTGTGAGTCACGAGGACTCAGCAATCTCAAAACCCGCGGGATTAAGACTATTTAAGCTTATGGGCAGGATGTGTTAATGAGGTGGAGTTGCAGCAAGCGCTAAGAAAATATGGTGGCTAACATACGAGTACAAGAGTAAGAAGAGAAACTACGCAACAGACATGAAGCTAGAAGTGATGAAGAAGTGATCCTGAACTACTTACGTTCATACATAGCCCAACCGTGTTCACTTCCCGGACACCGCCGAAAAGAGACCATCACGGCTACACACGTAGTCGATGCATTTTAATTAAGTCAAGTGTCAAGTTCTCTACAACCGGATATTAACAAATTCCCATCTTCCACATAATCGTGGGAACGGCTCTCAAAAGTTTATACCCTGCAGGGGTGTCCCAGCTTAGCCCATCACAAGCTCTCACGATCAATGAAGGATATTCCTTCTCCCGAAAAGACCCGATTCCCGGTTACAACACATTTTGACAATGGTAAAACAAGACCAGCCAGACCGCCTGATATGCCGACAAATCCTGATAGGAGTCACACGTATCTCATTCTCAAGGCACACTGGATGGGCCAGATGTCGGGTTAGCTGAGACCCTGGTTGCCCAGGGGGCGACGGACATCGCCCAGGTTGGACCAACACTCTGAGGAACACTGACCCGGGGGGTTGAACAAAGAAGATCCTCGGTTTTATTACTCCCTAGGCAAAGTTTTAGTTGTTATTAGGCAAATGTTAAAACCAAGGTTGGGCCTTGCTGGAGCAGTTTTATTCATAGCGAACTGTCAAGGGTGTCCAATAACCCCAACCGCGTAAGGAACGCAAAATCAAGGAACATAACACCAGTATGACGGAAATATAGAAGTGATATCGAGGGTAATGAGCATCTTGCCTGTAGAGTTCTCAGAGTTGTGAAAAGCTTTCTCCTCGTAAACGTACTCAACATGTTCCTTGATCACGTACTCGTCTCCCGGCTCTGTCCAAAGCAAGAACACAAGCAACGGAACAACAATCAATCACGGTGCAATGCACAAGCAACATGATGCAATACATGGCATGGGATGCAACATATGATGTGCAATGCATATGGGTACTCCGGAAGGGAAAAGATGATCAAGGCATCAAATTGTAAAACCAAGCATGCCATTGTAAATATTGGGTGATTTCAGTCGAAATCGATATAAGGATCACCAGAAACGGATGCACGGTTTGCAAATGACAAGGAAAACAAGAATGATGCAAAACCGCGCTTAACAACATCATAACACTTCAAATGCATCATGAAACTATGCCACATCACTCCAACATAGCAACAAAGCACATTGCCGTCAATTAAACATGAAGCTCTACAAATCATGAACACTGAGCTCCTGCTAGAACTCACTAGAACAAGCCTAAAATAGCAGGGCAAAAATGCAAATGATAACAACTTAACAGACTTAGAGAAAATACTAAATATGTCAAAACAGCATCAAGTAGAATGTTTAGAGCTAGCAAACAACATGCTACAGGAACATATCATGGCAAAAAAGGCATGGAATTCTAGTACTAAAAGCAAAGAACAAAAATCCCTATGAAATTTAACCAAAGAGGCACAGAAAATGAGGTAGCAGCCATGCAAACATGGCAAGTGATATGATTAGTTTCAGACTTGGAAGAAAAACATGACATGGCAGAAACAGATTCATGATAGCAAATTTGCAAGCTCATGCCACTCACCACAATTCATTTCATGGCATCACAAGGTAACCACCAGTAAGTTCATAGGGTGCATGTATCACTAGCAACATGCATGGAAAAAATGAACTTCATGTTAACAATCTGCCAGCAACAATATTTAGCAAAAGTAGAGCATGCTATTGACAAGCTAGGTTTCTCCATAATTGCGACTAGAGGCATGAATGGATAGAACATAACAATATCTTCAAAACACTCTTAGTGAACTACCTCAAAATGTGCATGGATCTACTGGTAGCAACAAGACAACATAGCATGATAATGTGACAGGAAAAGAATGCGAAATTAGCAACATCATGAGGCCTATTTTGCATGCTTGTGCTAGTCACCACAAAGCTCCTAAAAATATAAGGATTTCACCACTGTAAATATGGCATGGAGATTCTCCAAACACATGTAGACATCATGCTCATAGGATGCACACACGAAATGCAATGAAAATGACAAATCAGTAGGTTACGATGAATTCCAGCAAACAACATCTGATAGCACTTTTGCAACGAAGATTAGGGCATAAATATGGATAGTAACATGCATCAAATGACACTAACATGAAGAGCATCACGAGACCAACATTTTAATATATCATATGCACAAATCAGAGCTACATGCGTGGAGATATGACATGACAAAAGAGGGCCACATAATGTGAGAATTCCAGGACTTAGACAAAATCGTCACCTCGCGGGTCTAGGGTTTGTCCGCAGCATGCGAACCGAGGACGCTGAAAAATTCGCCGGAGACGGTGGGGATGGTGGCCGGAGTCGATGGAGAGGGACGACGAGGTCGGAGAGGCGGTGCGCTGGCGAGTGGGCGCCGTGTCACATCCCTAGTTCTGGAAATGCTTATTGCTTGCATTAGAGTCATGCATCATGTTTAAATTTTTTAGAAACTCGAAATGGGGATTGATCAAACCCTAGCACCAGATCAAATCAAATAGGTTCAACATAAAATCATTTTCAATGAACCCAAAATGCCTTTGAAAATGTTCAAGATTTCTCATAAAGGTGAAAACCTCTGCCAAAAATGATGAGCATATTTCTAGTTCATTCCTGGATTTTTGAATTAAATCATATTGTATTTGACTTTGGTCATTTAAATACTATAAATAATTTAAGTGCTCAAATAATGCTGGAATTATTTGTGGGCCACTAAAATAATTCAGGAAGTGTCCATGATTATTTCCAGGATTTTAGGAAATGCCATAGTATCTGTCCTAAAGCTCAAAACCTACAACAGAAATTAGAAAACAGAAAGAAATGAGAAAGAGAAGCTATAACGCCCCGGACACACCCGCCGGTGGTCGTTACTCCTGGCGGGATCTAGACTGACCCCACAGATCAATACTAGTCTTTTCTGCGCACTTTGTCCTCAGTTCTGTCTGAATGGGCTCCCGGAAAAGAAGGAATTCCTTATTGATATAAGTAGTCTATCATCCCTAATAAGCCCGGCTATCACATACAACCCCACTCAGAGGAACCGACGTCCTCGTCGGGCCACAGGAACGTTCCCTCTTGGCACAAATGTCTGTGCTTTCAGTTCGGTACATGTGCCATGTTGGGTGCCACGACGGGTCACAAACGTCTTGAACAACATAACCACGCATCTATCCGCAACCATCCGTGTAACCGCGAGGGTCAGCTCTGATACCAACTTCTACGCCCCGGACACACCCGCCGGTGGTCGTTACTCCTGGCAGGATCTAGACTGGCCCCATAGATCAATACAAGTCTTTTCTGCGCACTTTGTCCTCACTCGTGCGCACCCGAGAGCAACTTCCCGGTCGGTCACCCATCCTGACACTACTCCAAGCTGAGCACGCTTAACTTCGGAGTTCTGTCTGAATGGGCTCCCGGAAAAGAAGGAATTCCTTATTGATATGAGTAGTCTATCATCCCTAATAAGCCAGGCTATCACATACAACCCCACTCAGAGGAACCGACGTCCTCGTCGGGCCACAGGAACGTTCCCTCTTGGCACAAATGTCTGTGCTTTCAGTTCGGTACATGTGCCATGTTGGGTGCCACGACGGGTCACAAACGTCATGAACAACATAACCACGCATCTATCTGCAACCATCCGTGTAACCGCGAGGGTCGGCTCTGATACCAACTTCTAACGCCCCGGACACACCCGCCGGTGGTCGTTACTCCTGGCAGGATCTAGATTGGCCCCATAGATCAATACAAGTCTTTTCTGCGCACTTTGTCCTCACTCGTGCGCACCCGGGAGCAACTTCCCGGTCGGTCACCCATCCTGACACTACTCCAAGCTGAGCACGCTTAACTTCGGAGTTCTGTCTGAATGGGCTCCCGGAAAAGAAGGAATTCCTTATTGATATGAGAAGTCTATCATCCCTAATAAGCCAGGCTATCACAGAAGCACTTACCTGGCAAACTCACTAGGCATCCCTTCCGGCCAGCCCAACCCACCAGGGGCAGGGAGGTCTTCTTCTTCCCGCTAGTCGGATGCACAACGCGTGCCCGACGCGTGCACGCTCGTCGCGCACCACCTCATGCCTACTTGTTGCCTCCCCGGCGACCTGGACGCATCCAAGCGTGCCACGCCACCTCCCCGACTGCCTCTCACTCCCCTGGGTTTCTCTCCCCTCCCCTGGGCCTCTCCCTCTCACCACCGAAAATGCCCGCTGCTGCCGACGAGCACCACCGCAGTCATCGCCTCTCCCTCGTCCCCTCGAGAAGTCCAAAAGCCCCGCCTCGTTCCCCTCTTCATCCTCACCAAGCCACGCTTCACCGGAATCTATACATCGCCCTCGTCCTCAGATCGCCGGAGATTGCCGTCATCGATGAGCCACCTCCAGAGCTGCCCCGGCTATGCGAGCCTTCCGTTGCAAGCGCCTTGAGCCACTCCCCCTTCCACCCCTGCTCCTGTTGTTGTTTGCATGTCGTAGCTCCATTCCCGCCGTGACCGGAGCTCACCGCCGCCGGGCTTAGTCGCCTCCATGTCCTTAGCCCGAACCACCGGAGCCCTTGCACTGCATTGCGCTCATGGTGCCTCCAAGAGGAAGCCTAGCCCCTCTACGCGCTCGCCTGCTTGCTCTAGCGCCACGCTCGCACGAAGCCGAGCTCCGGCCGCTGCCTCGCTCGCCGCCGTCGCCAAGTCCGGCCTCCCCAGCATGAACTGATGCCATGGTTCGTTGCACGCACACACCAGCTACGCATAGATGCCCTCGGCCATTGTTTTGGTCGCCGGAGCACGAAACCCGTAGCTCTCCGCCACGTCTGGCCTCACCAGCGTTGAGTCGCCGGTAGGTTTTGACCCAGTTGACCCTGGTTTGACCACCGTTTGACCCCAGTAGGTCACTGACGTGTGGGCCTGGCCTCTGGTAACTTTGGTTAAATCAATAAGTAAGTTTAGTTAAGCCACTGTTTCACTGACATGCGGGCCCCGCCCAACTAATTAAACTAGGTTAGGTTTAATTTATTTATTTTTTGACTATGTACTGCAAGGCAACAGCCTCACAGTATTTTATTAAACTACATAGCCAAAGTGTACAAAGTTACAAAGTTATGAGAGAGGAGGAGAGAGTAATACTTACAAAAGAAATGATTAGGGTAAGGAAGCTATCCAAGAGATTAGACTATTCCTATATTTACATTTGATTTTATGTGCTAAAGAGAAATTTCATGCAAAAGATTCCTCCTCCATGCCCTGAAAGAAGGTGATTCATTCCTGAAGATCTTCCCATTTCTTTGTGTCCAAATATTCCAAGTGGCAGTGAATACTATCTCAGAGAAAAAAGGATGTCCAAAATCCCTCCTAGCATCAGAAGCCATGTCATAAGTGGTCTGGTTTGGTTGAGGACTCCATGAAATACCCAGGTAGTTCCAGATATGCTGGCTAAAATTGCAAGTGAAGAAGAGATGTGTCCTGTCCTCATGTGACATAGAACACAAGTGTCATCCTGGATAATCCAATGCCGATGCTGCATCATGTCTCTAGTGTTTAGGCGATCCATCAAAAGGAGCCACCCAAAAACCTTAAACTTTAGAGTACAAGAATATTTCCAAATCCACCTGAATATGGGATCAACCACTGTGTCCGAAAAGCATGACAAGTAATAAATCCTAGACTGGTAGTCCCTAGACTTGGAAGGCCATTTCCAGACATCATTTTCCCCATCTTGAAGATTATCCATAGTAAGCAACGCCTAAAGTTGATTAAACTCCTCAAAGGCCTCAGCAGATAGTGGCAGATGGAGATTGTCAGTTGGGTCTGGTAGCTCCAGAATATCCTTGACTGTTAGAGTGTCATCGATTACAAAGGAGTGGAGCCTCGGAAACTGATGTTGCATGCTAACTGTATTGTTGCCAAGTTGCCAACGGTCAAGCCAGAAGATCACCGTATCCCCCGATCGAACTAGTGGAACTGCCAACTTGCAAAACTTATCATACAGCTTGAAAACATCTCTCCACCAGAAATAACCACAGCTTTGCGTGACTTGGGGGCACAGAGGCGTAATAAGTGTCCCAAATAAGAGATACCCATGGTACGTCCATCTTATTGAAGAACTTAAAAAGATGTTTGATGAGCAAGGCATCGTTTTGAATGCTCAAGTCCATAACTCCCAGACCACCAAAAGATTTAGGACGACATACCAAGTCCCAAGCCGCCAAAGATTGCCGGGGCGTATCTGTGTTCCCTCTCCACAAGCATTGCCGCATAATCCGCTCAATCTGCTTGAAGATACCCTGCGGTAGCGAAAGGGTGCACAAGAAATATATTGGCATAGAACTAAGGACAGACTATAAAAGTTGGAGCCGGCTTCCTTGATTTAAGAGACAAGAGGATGCAGATAATCGTCTCTCAATACGATCCACCAAAGGCAGCAGATCATAAATTGTTGGTCGGGAAGTACCCATTGGTAGGCCCAAGTAAGTGAATGGCATGGAACCAACATCACATCCAAGCAAGGCAGCAACATGCGTGCCCTTGTCATCAGTCATATTGATGGGTATCAAAGAGGACTTACTGAAATTCACCCTTAGTCCCGTTGATTTGGCAAAGACTTCAAGCATTTCTTTGAATGCAATGAGCTGGCTATCAATAGCAGGAAGAACGATGAGTGTATCGTCAGCATACTGTTCGATCGGATAGTCCATCGATGTAGTTGGGATTAGCAAGGTGAGAATATTCCTGGAGCACATCTCATTTACAACCGATTGAAGTAAGTCCACCGCAATCACAAAGAGTATGGGAGATAGCGGATCACCTTGGCAAACGCCTAAACGACAGACAAAGTGGTTACCAGACACTCCATTCAAAAGAACCGAAGAGGAGCCTGTGGACAGAATGTTGTCAATCCAACTTGTCCAACGATCATCAAATCCCTTACATTTCAAAATCCTAAGAATCAGCTCATGCTCAATGGTGTCAAATGCCTTTGTGAAGTCAAGTTTAAGAAGAATGATAGGCCTCTTGGAAGCTTTGCATTGGTGAATGTATTCAAAACACCACGCCAGACAGTCCTATATGGATCGACATTGTAGAAAACCATATTGGTTTCGGTGGATACATTTCAGGATCACACCCTGAAGACGATTTGCCAAGAGCTTGGTTAAGAACTTTAAACAAGTATTAGTCAAAGATATGGGCCTAAAATTGCCAACATATTCAGGGCTTAGCTTCTTCGGAATGAGGGTGATAAGAGATGTGTTGAGACACTCCAAATTACATTTTCCCTCATAGAATTCTTGCAGAAGTTTCATAAAGTCCTCCTTCAAAATAGGCTAACATTTCTTTAAGAAAAGCCCAGTAAACCCGTCTGGTCCCGAAGCACGATCAGTAGGCATATTCTTAATTACCGTATCCACGTTAGAATCATTGAACGGTAAAGACAACTCCTCTAGACCATCAATTCGGGTAATTAATGTGTCTGGATCAAAACCCATCTGAATGTCTTTTGATTGGCCCATTCACTGATTAAAATCAGCCCAGAACATTCCCGCCAACTGTTGATGGTCAGTGACCACATCGCCCTCCATAGACTTGATCGAGGAGATAGTATTCCTACGGAATCTTTCCGTAGCCATGGCATGAATTTTTTTTGAATTCTCTTCTCCAACTTTGATGTTTCTGATCGTGCAACGCTGCTTCCAATAGATAAATTGCCAATGTAAGATATCCTCAAGATGCAATTTAACAATTCTACGAAAATTGAACTCCGGCCAACTCAAAGGCCTAATTTCCTCTAGATTATCCAGGAAAATAATCACTTTATTACAATCAGCAATTAAAGCTTTGACTGTGGACAGGTTTAAATGCCATTTCTTGAGAGCATATCAGAGGTACTTAAACTTAGCCGAAATTGTTGATGCAATCGACGATTTTACCACTGGCTTATTCCAAACTTCAGCAACAAAGTCAGCAATCCCGGGCAAATCCACCCAATGATTCTCAGAGCGGAAAACCTTTGCCTTGGGGATACAAGTGGCAATCGAGACCACGCACGGCACATGGTCAGAGGCAGTGCGTGCAAGTGGAAAAACCATTGTGTTGGGGTGGTCTGATGTCCAAGTAACCAAAGTGAAAAACCAATCTATCTGTTCTAGAAGCGGTGAGGTTTGCATATTCGACCAAGTATATTGACGCCCCTTGATTGGCAACTCAACAAGTCCCAAATGACCAATTATCTCATTAAACAAGAAGATATCATTAACATTACCTCCCGGAAGATTGCGGTTGTCCAACGATCTCATGATGTTGAAATCACCCAAAAGCAGCCAGTTCTGACCAAACCGAATATCAAGATTATATAACCATTGAACAAATTCATCACGGGCAGGGCCTTGACACGGGCCATAAACACAGACTAGAGACCAAGTTTCTGAGGTATGTTTGGATTTAAAGTCCACAATTATCCCATAGGATTTGGACTCGATTAAAGAACCTATGAAAAAGGATGAATTCCAAACGACCACCATCCCAGCAGACGCACCGGCCGAAGGTACGTAAACAAAATTATCCAAACGCCTCGGGCAAAACTTCCTAATTAGTCGCTGATCCATTTGCATGCATTTAGTTTCCTGAAGACAGACAACAGAACAACCACTTTCATCGATCTTCTGCCTAACTGCAAGCTGACGCGCTTCAGCATTGAGGCCACGAACATTCCAACATAGCACCTTCCACTCCTTAAATTTTGTCTGATTCATTACAAACCAAAAGTAAAAGCATAGTAAATAGGCCACACAATGACCTACACCGACCCACACAGCAGACAAGCATCACATAGTTCTCAACAAGAAAAGAAAGATAAATGGCGATTACGGTACGCCATAGACCAGAACCCTGCAGGAAGTAACTAATCATCAGAACCCCGGCTGGTGCTGGACTTGGCCGGATCAGCAACAAGCTTATCCGTAGAGATCTTCTCAGGTGCAATGCGAAGACGGGCGCCAATGCGTTGAAGATCTGCAATAGCAGTTGGTGGTGGCACAAAAGGACTGTTCTCAGACTGGGAGTTGCTGGTCTTGCACTTCTTCAAAGTATGAGACTTCTTGGGAGAAATACCACTAGTTACTTCGCGGTAGCCATCACGGAGAGCGCTCAGACATGCATTGCGCCGAACCTCAGTATCAACAATAATTATTGAGGCTTGAGACTTCCTTGCTCGCTTCAGAGATACCTCAGGCACAGCAAAGAATTCAAGGGTTTCAGAAACTGGGTCATCCAGATCATCAAAGCAAAGAGCTCGAGCAACTGGCCTTCTAACAGTAGCATTTGGCACATCCGGAGCAATGCTGATCGAGGAGTCGGGTGCAGGCAGGAGCTTAAGAGTGGAAACTGGGCCACTACAGAGAGCTTCACACGAATGCTTGTTGAGTATAGCACCTATGTCAGACATGAAAACAAACTGAGGAATGTTTGAAGACCATATAAACGGCAACATCTTCTCGAAAGAACGCTGCCAGTGCATCACAGGTGGCAAAATTGGTCCATAGATGGTGAGAACTTGCCCAATCATAAGAGGAGGTTGCTATGGTCCCATTGGGGGCTGGAAGAGAGCCACCTCAGCAGCATTGTCAACATTGTTAACTGAATCATCTGAAGGTTGCACAACAATGGACTCCTGGGACTGAATTTCCTGAACTTCCTCATGCTGCACATCTTCATGAACCACATCATTGTTTTGCTGCTCATTGACTGGCTGTGGCACATCATTCCAACCCAGCTCAGGAAATTCTGGCGTAACCCATTTGTGGTTCTCAAAGTGTAAATTGCCAGGAAGGGGGTGCGGATTGCCATTGAAGGGCATGGGGTCTTCATCTGCTAGTAGAACGTCTGCATAATCCACTGACAGGATGTACACAGGTGCAGACCAAGAGATCCTAGCACCACCAAAGTCTGCATATTCTCTGTAAGTCACAGAGCGAGGAACCAAAGTCGGCGCCGGAAAAGACACATAAGCTAGCGAGCGGACAAGCATGGGGTCATCTTGATGCCACTGATGAAATCTACCAAAGGTGCTAATTACGTCCGCAAGGTACTGTGTGCGCCTATAATCCAGTGGAACACCGAGCAACATAACCCATCCATGGCGAAAACCCTGCGTTGCTCTTTAATTTACTCCCTCATCATGCAGGATGAACCTAACAAATCTATCATTGCCCAGATTGAAAGGTGGATGATCCACAAGAGCTTGACGAGCCAGAGCACTACGGAAACGAAGAAGCCCAACTCCTTGTATCCAAGGTTGGGCATCCATAACTGCTCTTCCCAGATCATTGACAACAAAGTTACTGACCATGTTTCGAAAGATGGCGACTTCTTCAGGTAGAGGAGCTGGCTCGACGATGGCGATGGCATAGTCCTCATGCTACCGATCTGGAGCCACCGCAGGCGCGAAGAAGGTACGAGGCAGGCGCAACTCACCACCATCGATGATGTCGAAGCCTTGTGGGACAAACTCCATGGGGTCCAACGCAAAGGTCGCCATTGCCGGTGCCGAAGAAGAGAAGCGCCGATCATAAGTGGCGCAGTAGGGAGGCGATGCAGTGGGCGATGGGCGAGGCGGAGGAGGCGATGCAGACGGCGAGGAGGGAGGTTGAGGCGTTATGGGTGGTGGCTCTGCATGCAGAGGTGGAATAGATGGGGTGACAGGCTCGACGGGACTGGGCAGAGACCCAGCGGGACTAGCTATGGAGGGAATCGAGGTGTCCAGCGTAGAAAAACCTGTTGACCGGCTGGAATCGCCAGATTTGATCCATGGGACCCACTTGTAAGCTGGTGAAGGAGTAGAATCCGAACAGCCCTTTGCCCTGTGCCCCAACCAAAAGCATCTACGGCAACGGACCCTTCTGGTGCACGCTTTGGTTTAATTTACAATGGGATTAGTCGCAGCCACTGACATGTGGGTCCCAGCCGTCAGGTTTGATCTGGGCTGGCGCCTTTGACCAGCTGATCTAGTGATGACGTCAGTCTGACGTCATAAAGTCTTTTCTGGAATTTAAATAAATCTAAATGATTTATTTATTTTCAGAAAATGTTGAAAACTTCGAAAAATCATAGAAATTAAACCGTAACTCCAAATGAAATAAATTATATATGAAAAATGATCAGAAAATCCAATCTATCCATATGTACTAGTTTCATGCATGGTAAAGTAACTTAACCTTTCTGTTTAGTGCAAAACATGATAAGGCACTATTTAAATTCATAAATTGAGTTTGGGATTAAACCTTTGGCTCAGAATGAGCCACACCCATTTGGTTGTAGTTGCATGAAGCCAACACACTCATATTTCCATATCATAATCATGCATCATATTATGCATTGCATTTATTGTGTTCTTCCTTGTTTGCCAGTATTTGGCCCCTCTCGATAGACGTGTTCCAATGATGAGTTCGATGACACCGATGAAAAGCTATTACTATCTTCAGAAGTTCCAGGCAAGCAAAACCCCCTTGTTCATTCCGATACAATCCCACTCTCTCGCTCCTTCTCTCTTTTACTGCATTAGGACAACAACGGTTCATCTGTTACTTGCTGCGGTAGTTGAACCCCTTTCCTCTGCATGACCTGTCATTGCCACAGTAAATAGATGAAACCCACTGGCATGAGTAGAAGTTTTTTGAGCCTTGATGTGCCTACTCATTCATGTTTGTTGTCATGCCTGCTACTACTTAGAGGTGAGTCAGGTCTGATTCATCGGGGAAAGAGGTGAACATGTCCTACTGTTGAGAGCTAAGTGTGTGAACATGATTTGGTAAAGGTAGCGGTGAGGGGCCATGTAGGAGTACATGGTGGGTTGTCTCATTGAAACCGTCCTCAGGAATTGAGTTCTGTGTTTGTGATCCACGAACAGCTACTACTACACATTGGGATCCTTAATTGACTCTCTCGACTTATTAATCGCCTTGATCTCTGTCCAGGAGTTGCAACTAGTTTCTGTTGTTTGTAGGATATGTGTTGGAGGTCGTGCATAGCGCTGACCCTAGGGGTGGGCTATGATGCGGTAGATACACCGTGGCCCGGTGTACCGAGTCGCCCATTTTGCTGTCTCGAGAACCCTGCACACATCGTTTGGGGCTGTGAGCGAAACCCCGGCTGGATCTCCTTGCGGGTGGAACCCGAATAGGCGATAAACCTGGACTAGAGACTTGTGTGGTTAGTTAGGTCGTGGCCGACTCCCTCGCCAGGCTTCCGCTTGAAGGTTGCCGAGATACACGACGTGTACATGGTGGTATGTGGCGAGAGCGTGTGTGAAGAAGTACACCCCTGCAGGGTTATAAATGATCTATTCGAAGAGCCGTGTCCGCAGTAAAGGACTTCTAGGTTGCATGTATAGTTCATAGACAACTGAAAGTGGATACTCTAAAATGCGCAAGATAAGCATGAGTTCTATGGATGGTGTTCTCATAGGGAAATGGGAGCGAATCCATAGTGGTGTATTGATTTGGTGAATATGTGGACTCGTGTGCGCCACGTCAAAGAGTTACTTGCAGTAGTAGTTAAGGGTAGCCACTGAGTCGAAGCTAGCTTGCTGCAGTTAAACCCCACCATCCCTTTGTTGATAATGATGCACATGTAGCTAGTTCTGATATAAGTCTTGCTAGGTACATTTGTACTCACGTTTGCTTAATTTATGTTTTTTGCAGAGAGATTTTAGTCTCGCTAGTAGTTCTGCGTGGACTTCGATGTTTAGCTTGTTACCTCAGCTACGATCTTGTACCCTTGGGAGGGTCTTGTAGATAGTCAGGCTTCCCAGCCTTTTTCTTTTGTAGTTGTCTGTACTCAGACATGTTTATGCTTCCGCTTGTTTCTTGTATGCTCTATATGTTGGGTCATGAGACCCATGTTTGTAATACTTGGCTCTTCGGAGCCTAATGAATAAATACTTTGAGTCGTAGAGTTTTGTTGTGATGCCATGTTGTATTTACACATATCGGGCATATTGTGTGTATGACTGAAATGCTTGGTATGTGTGGGATCCGACAACCTAGCTGTTTATCCTTGGTAGCCTCTCTTATGGGGAAATGTAGTCTAATGCTTCCACTGAGCCATGGTAGTCTGCTACAGCCCGGTTTATCGGAGTCCTGCTAGCCTAGTTACTACTGCTCTGGAACACTTAGACTGGCCAGCATGTGAACCACTTCGTTCCTATGTCTGTCCCTTCGGGGGAAATGTCATGTGGTGACTCTCAGAGTCCTGCTAGCCTGCTATAGCCCGGGTTCCCGGAGTCCTGTTAGCCCAGTTGCTACAGCCCGGATTCACACGCTGATGACCGACATGCTCGATGTTGGTTCATGTAGGCCTGTCCCCGTAAGCTAGCGCCACTTTGGGTTCACGACTAGTCATGTCGGCCCGGGTTCTCTGTCATATGGATGCTGGCGACACTACCATATACATGAGCCAAAAGGCACAAACGGTCCTGGGCCAGGTAAGGTGGCACCAGTGGGAATACCGTGCGTGAGGCCGCAAAGTGATATGATGTGTTACATGCTAGATTGGTGTGACTTAGAAGCAGGGTCCTGAAAACTTTGGTATCAGAGCCTGACTACCTGTAGGATTACCAAGCCAAACTGGTCGAAGTCATGTCTAGAAATGCTTTAGTTATATAAGGGAATTGATTGTGGAAGGGAACGTAAGGCTCTTTTTACTCCTTTACCCTATGGTCTTCTGATCCGAGTCATCCTCTTCTTTTCTACGGGGTTAAGGAACTAGGCTTCTCATCTTCTATCAGGTTCACGTGTTACTAATCTGTAGACTTATAGGATTGATTGATTCAAGCCTCAGTTCAGTTCCTACTACTTTTGTGTGTTGACAGTTGGTCTCGGAACCTTGATATTGTGTTGTTGAGTGGTTATGCCACCATTTTGCAGGATGTCTCAAATCGTTTTGAGCATTTACAGCCGTTATGATGTCTGAGTCATCCCATGTTTCTAAATAGTCGGATGCACTTGCAAATCATTCCTCCATGTTCCCGATGTTCCTTTGGGCTAGACTAACAAAACTAACTAGTGCGTTGAGGTACTCTATTGCCTCGACATATATGTTGAAGGCATTATTACGACCCTAGGCATCTTAGAGAACCACTCAGTAATCTAGCAATGCTTTGTATCCCTAGTGTGATGATTCTGGCCATTATTCTCGAAAGCATCCCATGATGCCATTTAGTATGTAGGTATTCTATTTCTGGGTTCTTAAACCCAAGATTCACTCTACTTACCTCATGTTGATAGTGTTTGCTTGTTCCTTTAGGATATTAGCAACCTTTGTGAGAGTCCTCGGGGTCTGTGGTATATCGTTCTTCCAATACCATGAACCATTATGGCAGAAGTTCTTTGAACCAAAAGATCACAACCAGGGTGCTCTTGAGGAGTACTCCATTCATATCGTGACTCTGCCAGTTCTACCTTTCTGCGTGGGTTATCCAGAAGAAATATGTTGAACTCGTTCGGCATGCTAATCAATGCGTCCACAACTCAAAAACTCATATGTTCATTTGAGTTATCCCTCTTTAGTTGTTTTCTCACCTGCGTCTATCAATTGTTAGTCAAGAGTATGGGTGCATTCGTTCATCGATGCCTATTATTCTTGTTTTCTGTCAAGCCATTCTATCTCAGAATGATTAGGAGAAACAAACTCCAGTACCTTGTCCACTTCGAGGATTGGGTCAAAGTAGTTGTATTCCGTGGATCAAAATGCCAATCCAGCTTTTGCTCTTTTCTACCTTAGAGTGTTACCATATTTATGTCAAGAATATCATGAGAATTGATCACCTCTTATGAATTTTGACGCAGTGATACTTCTTACCATCATTTTTCATTCCTCGGTTCCCGTGTTATTGTAACCAGAATGCCGACAAGTGAGTCCTGATGTGTGAAATCAATACTCCTAGAAACTCCATTGGTTGGTAGTTAATGGACACTATTCTCATTCGTAGCGTGTTGGTTATTGAATCATCATCCTGGGATTGATTGTGCTACCTAGTCCATATTTCCTGGTGCACTCTTCGATCAACGAGTTAGGATTATGTCAATCTCTCGCTCTTTTTGATCATATCATCTTGCCCTGAAAAGCAAGATTGTTCCCGAGTTTCATAACATATCGGTGGTTCGTGATTTTCCAAATATCTTCTCGAAAGTATCACCAGGTTGGCCCTGACTGTTATGTTGAGCTCGTGATCAAGTTGGGTTCTTGTAAACCACCCATTCTTCAAGATTCTGTGTTGGATACCCTGAACTAGTTGGTTGAGATAAACAACAACTTGGAGAGTTGGAAGATAAAAGCTTTTCCTTACCTCGTTCATTCCAAAGGGAAATCCTTGTGTGTGTGTGTGTTGAAGAGAGATGATATCTTCATCGTTTGTTCCTCGTGATCGGTTGTTGAATCTATCGTCTTGTCCAAACCTTGATTTAAGTGTGGGCTATTGTCAAATCAAGTCAGAACCAACGATATTCGTAATGTTCTCTTACTCGTGGTTGTTCCTAGAGTATACACCATTACATCTTTTGGTGTGACCAATACTATCACATTGTTTACATAATGGTGGAATTCCAGTGATATGGAAATTCCGATGAGTTGTTGTTGAGCCCATTAGCAGCATTTTGTCCCATCCATGATTCATGTTGAACATCAAGCTACTGTTGGAAACTATTGTAAGCATTATCTTCATGTTTCGTTAGTAAAGCCTATGTTTGGATGAAAGAAGTGACTTCCTATAATTCACGTGCATTTGGTGCAAGTTGCCGCCGTGAATTTGAGAAAGTTAATTTTGCTTCCCCTGGAATCGTCCCAAGTCAGTCATGCATGTGCGAAGTATTCTGTGGTTTGGTAGATTAATTACCTCCATTCCATATGTATTCCCTAGCACACCAAGCCACTGGCTGATTTGTTCAGGGAGAAGAAGTTTCTTCATAAGAGCTAATCATATGACTTATGCAAGGACTTCGATATCCTTGATGATGGTTCCCAACAAGGACTCGGTAGTGTTTCATTGTAAGACTACCATGTGGTCATGCTTGTCTAGGACAGTGTGTTCACATGTGTTTAGCAGAACCAGCTCATGTTTTGAAGCATGCTACCGTGGTTCATTTCCCGAGAATCTCACAACGTCATCTTGTTGGTTTGTGTTGCAAACTTTCTTTTCCAGACATGTTGTCTAAAATATCATGTTACCAACCAGATCTGAATCTCAACAGATATGATGGTTGGAACTTTTCCAAGATCTATGATGTATGCCCCGACAAGGTTGATGTTCTGGCCGACACACCTAGCCGGAAGATCTATCATTGTAGTATCTTGATTGAGCTATTTGACCATCTTCTCCATGAGGATTTCATGCGACTTATTCTAGAAGTTTCTCCTTAGGGATCCTTGTGCTCTCAGTTTCCTCGGTTATTCTATAACCGTTCAAACAGTGGAATCAGTCTCGACTGTTGAGCTTCTTCCCCAGTTACTAGAATCATTCCCAACATTTGGATTTTGTTCCCAGCTTGCACCCGCTATTGAGCCATTTTACCATGGGCTGCCTTTCTCATCAATTGTTGTTTAGGATGATCTTTAAAAGTGAGCATACCATGGGTCCCATCCTTTCCCTTGTTGGACAAGAGGAAATTCATCCATTGCGTGGTCTTCAACAAGGTAGTCCACATCGTCCATTCTAGTCCGGGTATTCCATTCCTTCGTACTACTCCAAACGATTTTTGTTGAATTGCCTTAGGCTGGTATAGAGAGTTTTGATGATTCGTGTATCAAAAGTAATTCTTTTTGCCACATAAGGGAATAATCTTACGAGCCACCTCCCTAAGGTGCCCTATCATGGAATCATGACAATTATTTCCTTGCTACTTTGAAACCATGCACCATCTTCTAAGCATGGAATTGTCGCCTACGAATGTGAACCTTCGTCACCTGCTTCTTTACATCGCTCCTCATATGTGTTTTGTTCCTCAGCTCAAGAGATGTTTCTACATCTCGCTCCGTGAGTTGATCATGTGATCATTAAGGTGATCCATCCCTGTAGAGTTATCTCGCTCTCCTGTCCTCGTGCTGGGTGAAGATCTCGAAAGCAAGGATGTCAAGTTCAAGATGATGCAATGAATCAATATCTTCGATCAAGACAGTTGGATCATGAGGATTGTGATAGTTCGAGTCCCCTCTTCCTTTTTACCCTGCGATTGAATCTCGGGACGAGATTCTTGTTTAGTGGGGATGAGTTGTCACATCCCTAGTTCTGGTAATGCTTAGTTCTTGCGTTAGATCGATGCATCATGTTTAAATTTTTTTAGAAACTTGAAATGGGGATTGATAAAACCCTAGCACCAGATCAAATCAAATAGGTTCAACATAAAATCATTTTCAATGAACCCAAAATGCCTTTGAAAATGTTCTAAACTTCAGCCAAAAATGATGAACATATTTCTAGGTCATTCCTAGATATTTGAATTAAATCATATTGTATTTGACTTTCGGCATTTAAATACTATAAATAATTTAAGTGCTCAAATAATGGTGGAATTATTTGTGGGCCACTAAAATAATTCAGCAAGTGTCCATGATTATTTCTAGGATTTTAGGAAATGCCATAGTATCTATCCTAAAGCACAAAACCTACAACAGAAATTAGAAAACAGAAAGAAATGAGAGAGAGAAGTACTTACCTGGAAAACTCACCTGGCAGCCCATCCAGTCGGCCCAGCCCACCAGGGGCAGGGAGGTCTTCTTCCTCCCGCCAGTCGGACGCACAATGCGTGCCCGACGCGTGCACGCTCGCCGCGCACCACCTCCTGCCTGCCTGCTGCCTCCCCGACGACCTGGACGCACCCAAGCGTGCCACGCCACCTCCCCGACCGCCTCTCACTCCCCTAGGTTTCCCTCCCCTCCCCTGGACCTCTCCCTCTCAACACCGAACATGCCCGCCGCCGCCGACGAGCACCACCGTAGTCGTCGCCTCTCCCTCGTCCCCTCGAGAAGTCCAGAAGCCCTGCCTCGTTCCCCTCTTCATCCTCACCGAGCCACGCTTCACCGGAAGCTCTTCATCGCCTTCATGTCGTCGTCTTCGTCCTCGGATCGTCGGAGATTGTCGTCATCGATGAGCCACCTCCAGAGCTACCCCGACCATGCCGAGCCTTCCGTTGCAAGCATCGTGAGCCACTCCCCCTTCCACCCCTTCTCCTATTGTTGTTTGCATGTCATAGCATCGTTCCCGCCGTGACCGGAGCTCACCGCCGCCCGGATTTGTCGCCCCCGTGTCTGTGGTAAAACCACCGGCGCCCTTGCACCGCATCGCGCTCATGGTACCTCCAGGAGGATGCCTAGCCCCTCTATGCGCTCGCCTGCTTGCTCTAGCGCCACGCTCGCACGACGCCGAGCTCAGGCCGCCACCTCGCTCGCCGCCGTCGCCAAGTCCGGCATTCCTAGCACGAACTGATGCCATGGTTTGATGCGCGCACACACCAGCTACGCATAGATGCCCTCGGCCGCTGATTTGGGCGCCGGAGCGCGAAACCCGCAGCTCTCCGCCGCATCTGGCCTTGCCGGCGTTGAGTCGCCGGCAGGTTTCGACCCAGTTGACCTGGGTTTGACCATCGTTTGACCCTAGTGGGTAACTGACGTGTGGGCCTGGCCTCTGGTAACTTTGGTTAAATCAATAAGTAAGTTTAGTTAAGCCACTTTTTCACTGACATGCGGGCCCCGCCCAACTAATTAAATAAGGTTATGTTTAATTTATAATAGGATTAGCCGCAGCCACCGACACGTGGGTCCCAGCCGTCAGGTTTGACCTGGGCTGGCGCCTTTGACCTGCTGACCCAGTGATGATGTCACTCTGACGTCATAAAGTCTTTTCTGGAATTTAAATAAATCTAAATGATTTATTTATTTTCAGAAAATTTTCAAAACTTTGAAAAATCATAGAAATTAAACCGTAACTCCAAATGAAATAAATTATAGATGAAAAATGATCAGAAAAATCCAATCTGTCCATATGTACTAGTTTCATGCATGATAAAGCAACTTAACCTTGCTGTTTAGTGCAAAACATGATAAGGCACTATTTAAATTCATAAGTTGAGTTTTGGATTGAACCTTTGGTTCTAAATGACCCAAACCCATATGGTTGTAGTTGCATTAGGCCAACACACTCATATTGCCATGTCATGATCATGCATCATATTGTGCATTGCATTGATTGTGTTCTTCCTTATTTGCCGGTATTTGTCCCCTCTCGATAGACGTGTTCCGATGATGAGTTTGATGACACCGATGAAGAACTATTACTATCTTCAAAAGTTCCAGGCAAGCAAAAACCCCTTGTTCATTCCGATACAATCCCACTCTCTCGCTCCTGCTCTCTTTTACCGCATTAGGACAACAACGATTCATCTGTTACTTGTTGCGGTAGTTGAACCCCTTTCCTCTGCATAACTTGTCATTGCCATAGTAAATATATGAAACCCACTAGCATGAGTAGGAGTTGTTTGAGCCTTGATGTGCCTACTCATTCATGTTTGTTGTCATGCCTGCTACTGCTTAGAGTTGAGTCAGGTCTGATTTATCGGGCAAAGTTGTGAACATGTCCTACTGTTGAAAGCTAAGTGTGTGAACACGATTTGGTAAAGGTAGCGGTGAGAGGCTTGTCTCATTGAAACCGTCATCAGGAACTGAGTTCTGTGTTTGTGTTCCATGAACAGCTACTACCACACATTGGGATCCTTAATTGACTCTCTCGACTTATTAATCACCTCAATCTCTGTCCAAGAGTTGCAACTAGTTTCTGGTGTTTGTAGGATATGTGTTGGAGGCCGTGCGTAGCGCTGACCCTAGGGGTGGGCTATGATGTTGTAGATACACCGTGGCCCGGTGTACCGAGTCACCCGTTTGGTGTCTCGGGAACCCTGCACACATCGTTTGGGGCTGTGAGCGAAACCCTGGCCAGACATCGTGGATGGAACCCGAATAGGTGATAAACCTGGACTAGATGCTTTTGTGGTTAGTCAGGTCGTGGACGACTCCCTCGCCAGGCTTCCACTTGAAGGTTGCCGAGATACACGACGTGTACATGGTGGTAAGTGGCGAGAGCGTGTGTGAAGAAGTACACCCCTGCAGGGTTACAAATGATCTATTCAAATAGCCGTGTCCGTGGTAATGGACTTCTGGGTTGCCTATACAGTTCATAGACAAGTGAAAGTGGATACACTAAAATGTGCAAGATAAGCGTGAGTGCTATGGATGGTGTTCTCGTAGGGAGACGAGTGCGAATCCATAGTGGTGTATTGATTTGGTGAATATGTGGACGCGTGTGCGCCACCTCAAAGAGTTACTTGCAGTACTAGTTCAGGTTAGCCACTGAGTCAAAGCTAGGTTGCTGCGTTTAAACCACACCATCCCTTTGTTGATAATGATGCATTTGTAGCTAGTTCTGATGTAAGTCTTGCTGTGTACATTTGTACTCATGTTTGCTTAATTTATGTTTTTGCAGAGAGACTTCAATCTCGCTTGTAGTTCCGCATGGACTTCGACATTTAGCTTCTCACCTCAGCTACGATCTTGTACCCTTGGGAGGGTCTTGTAGATAGTCAGGCTTCCCAACCTTTTTCATTTGTAGTTGTCTGTACTCAGACATGTTTACGCTTCCGCTTGTTGCTTGTATGCTCTATATGTTGGGTCATGAGACCCATGTTTGTAATACTTGGCTCTTCGGAGCCTAATGAATAAATACTTTGAGTCGTAGAGTTTTGTTGTGACGCCATGATGTATTTACACATATCGGGCATATTGTGTGTATGATTGAAATGCTTGGTATGTGTGGGATCCGACAACCTATTTGTTTATCCTTGGTAGCCTCTCTTATGGGGAAATGTATTCTAGTGGTTTCACTTAGCCATGGTAGTCTGCTACAGCCCGGTTTACCGGAGTCCTGCTATCCCAGTTACTACTGCTCCGGAACACTTAGACTGGTCAACATGTGATCCACTTCGTTCCTGTGTCTATCCCTTTGGGGGAAATGTCATGAGGTGACTCCCAGAGTCCTGTTAGTCCAGTTGCTACATCCCGGATTCACACGATGATGACCGACACGTTCAATGCTGGTTCATGTATGCATGTCCCCCTAAGCTAGCACCACTTTGGGTTCACGACTAGTCATGTCGGCCCGGGTTCTCTGTCATATGGATGCTAGCGACACTATTATATACGTGAGTCAAAAGGCGCAAACGGTCCCTGGCCTGGTAAAGTGGCACCCGTGGGAATACCGTGCGTGAGGCCGCAACATGCTATGATGTGTTACATGCTAGATCGGTGTGACTTAGAGTCGGGCTCCTGACACGCCGGATCCGGTCACTCCTCGGCCAGATCTGGCCGAAGCGGGTGTGGGCGGTGAGGCGCGGCCGGCGTAGCAACGACGAGGTCCTCGTCGAACTCCCACTTGAGTTCGGTAGGATCACCTGCACTAGTATCGTCGGCACCTGCAACTGTTTTGGTAGTATATGTGAGTCACGAGGACTCAGCAATCTCAAAACCCACGGGATCAAGACTATTTAAGCTTATGGGTAGGATATGCTAATGAGGTGGAGTTGTAGTAAGCGCTAAGCAAATATGGTGGCTAACATACAAGTACAAGAGTAAGAAGATAAACTACGCAATGGACGGGAAGCTAGAAGTGATTAACAAGTGATCCTGAACTACATACGTTCATACATAACCCAACTATGTTCACTTCCTTGACATCGCTAAAAAGAGACCATCACGGCTACACACGCGGTTGATGCATTTTAATTAAGTCAAGTGTCAAGTTCTCTACAACCGAATATTAACAAATTCTGATATGCCACATAACCGTGGGCACGGATCTCGAAAAAAAATTACCCTTCCGGGGTGTCCCATGCTACCCATCACAAGCTCTCACGATCAACGAAGGATAATTCCCGGTTACAAGGCATTTCGACAATGGTAAAACAAGAGCAGCAAGACCTCCCCATGTGCCGATAAATCCTGATAGGAGTCGCACATATCTCGTTCTAAGGGCACACTGGATGTGCCATACGTCGGGTTAGCTGAGACCCTGGTTGCCCAGGGTGCGCCGGACATCGCCCAGGTTGGACCAACACTCAGAGGAACACTAGCCCGGGGGGTTGAATAAAGATGATCCTCGGGTTAATTACACCCTAGGCAAAGTTTTAGTTGTTATTAGGGAAATATTAAAACCATGGTTGGGCCTTGTTGGAGTAGTTTTATTCAAAGCGAACTGTCAAGGGCGTCCCATGACCCCAACCACGTATGGACGCAAAATCAAGGAACATAACACCGATATGATGGAAACTAGGGCGGCAAGAGTGGAACAAAACACTGAGAAAACAATCCTTCCATCCTTTGCCAAGTATATAGATGCATGAATTAAATAAGGGATATTGATATCCCAACATAAACCATGTTTCAACATGGAACAACCTGGAAGGCACCTGTAACTAGCAACACTATAAGAGGGGTTCAGCAAAAGTGGTAACTTAGCTAAACAACGGTTTGCTAGGAAGGTGGTTAGAGGCTTGACATGACAATACGGGAGGCATGATAAACAAGTGGTAGGTAGCATGGCATAGTGATAGAACTGTGACGCCCCGAGACCGATGTGCCAGTTGTCGTCCAGTTATTCGCCGTCGTTGCCATGTCATTCGCTTGCATGTTGCATCTTGTCATGTCATCATGTGCATTGCATCATCATGTTTTAAAACTTGCATCCGTTTGGGTTCTCCCAGTTCCTTCCGTTGTCCGTTCTGAGCCCAGACACACTTGCACGCGCCCGTGACATGTCCGAAATATTATTCTATAAGTGGCCGGAAAAATGTTCTCGGAATGAGTTGAAACTTGGCATGCGGTGTTGTTATGTTGCCAGTAGGCCGCCTGCCAAATTTCATCGCATCCGGAGTTTGTTTGACGCCCCAACATTTAACTATAGTGGCAGTATAGCCGGTCTAACGTCGGACGTTTTCGGTCTCCGGAAACAGTCGCCGGGCCTCCCTCTCTTCTTTTCTCTCAGCTCGAGACTGTCTACATAGCCCACTACCTACCGCCAGGTCCAACCTAACCTCTCTCGTCAGCCCGCGGCCCTCGTCACGCGCGCGTCCGAAAATTGTCCCGGACCCGACCCGAGCAGTCATCACCGTCGTGTCCGGATCATCCCCAAACATCTACAAAGCGTCTCCATTTTGTTAATTGGACTTCCTAACTTATTTTTCTCGACCGCCCAATTTCGATTAGAGGGTCCGAATCTACCCTAAACCCCTCCTCTTTTCTTATATAAGACACTCCTAGTCTAAATCTGGACAAACCCTAAAATTAAGGACCCTTGTCCCATCCATCCTCCTACCCGCCGCCACCGACCTGCCTTGGGATCGCCTCATTCCTTCTCGAGCCAACTCAGCGCCGCCACCCACCTTCCTTGAGCGGCACGCCTGCCCGATCCACCACCGCATCAAGCCGTATCAGCAGCTCCAGGAACCCATCGCTCCACTCCCTTTCTCTCCTCCCGCGGTGTCCGAGCACCTCCTGGAGCCCGACCTCGTGCGCTGCCTCCTGGCTCCCCTCGTCAGCCAGGAGCCCCATCCCCGAGCTCCAGATCAAGATGAGCTCGATCCCGAGCAGCCAGCCATCTCCAGCCTCGAGCAGATGGCCACCGAAGTCCCAGGAAGCCCGAGGAGCCCCATCGTTCCCATGGCCGACGCCTCAAGCTTGTCTCTGTTGGGTCCACGCCGCGCCATGTTCCTGGAGGCCTCCGCCCAGATCCGCCGCCTGCGAGTCCCACCTTGTCTGCCTCCCCTGCCTCACGCCTTGTCGCCGGAACCCCCGCCAAGTCCCACTCCGCGCCATGGGCGCTACTCCTGCTCCGGCCTCCAAGTTCCAGCGCCAAGTCCCGCTCCCGTTGGCCGAGCTCGACCCTGCCTCCGGCTAGGTTGGGTCCCCAAGGCCGGATCCGCCCGTCCGCTCCAACCCCGTCGACCCGCCAGAGTACCCCTGCCTCGCCGCTGTCCACCAGTGCCGCTGCGCCCCTGCTTCCTCTGCTTCCAAGACGAGTGCCTCGACCCCGCTCGACCCGTTGACCTCGCCTCCGCGCGCTTGGGCCGCCTCCTCTTCTGCCATTGACCGAGGCCCAGTCCCACCTCACCGATCTGGGCCGAAGCCCATGGTGAGCCTCCTGAGAGCCCTCTGCCCTGTGCACTAATGGGCCAGCCAGTTTCAGCCCGTGGATGTTTTTTTCCAGTCTCTGTGAATTTAGCTAATTTCCAGGGAATTGCAGTTTTACAGAAAACCCCCCTAGTTTCATGCATTTAATAACTTCACAACCGTGCATCGGATCTAAATAAATTATATATGAAACTCGCTTAGAATTTTGTCTAGATTCATAATATCCAACTTTCATCTATGTTTGAAATGTTTAAAATGTTGTTTGATTAAATTTGCTCCTATGCCATGTTAAAATGCTTTAATTCATAACTAATTAACCGTAACTCCGAATTTAATAAACTTTATATGTAAATGGGGTGGAATTTTGCCTAGTTTAACATTGTGGCATCACTTTGCATGTTTAACAACTCTAAAATTGTGTTTAGGGCAGAACAGTACCATAACCAAAATATGCACATGAGGAGTTTCCGGACATGTTGTTTGTCATTCCGGCCTCATTTAAACTTGCCTAGATAGGTAGTTTTCATTTGATTCACCCTCTTTCCATGTTTAACAACATTTAATTTTGTTGGGTACATAAACGAGTTCGAACTAAACAACTTGAATGTGGTGTTTTGTCAATATGCAACCTGTTGCATATTGAGCTCCACTTAATTTGTAGGATTGTTTGTGCACTTTGCCATGCCATGCCTCATTAAACCGGACATGCATCATACTTGTTTGCGCATCATGCCATGATTATGTGATGGTAGTTTACTATGTTGTTTGCTTCTTTCCGGTGTTGCTTCTTCGGGTTGGTTCCGATAACGTCGTGTTTGTGAGGAACTGTTCGACTACGTCCATTTGTCTTCTTCATGGACTCGTTCTTCTTCCTTGCGGGATTTCAGGCAAGATGATCATATCCTCAAAATCACTTCTATTAGGTTTAGTTTTAGGTTTATGTTTAGTTTAGATTTAGTTTTAGGTTTATGTTTAGTTTAGATTTAGTTTTAGTTTTAGGTTTAGTTTTAGGTTTAGTTTAGTTTGAGGAAAGAAGAAGAAGAAGAGAAAAAGAGGAGAGGAGGAGAAGAAGAAGAGGAAAAAGGAAAGGAAGAAGAAGAGGAGGAGGAGGAGAAGAAAAAAGAAGAAGAGGAAGAAGAAGAAGAAAAAAGAGGAGAGGAGGAGAAGAAGAAGAGGAAAAAGGAAAGGAGGAAGAAGAAGAAGAAGAAGAAGAAGAAGAAGGAAAAAAAGGAAGAAAAGGAAAAGGAGGAAGAAGAAGAAAAGGAAAAAAACCCGACCCGACACGGTACCCGGCACCCCGACCCCGAGACCCCGACCCCGACCCCGAGACCCCGACTCCGAGACCCCGACTCCGACCCCGACACCCCG
>NC_041382.1:259897530-259948019 GCF_002162155.2 Triticum dicoccoides | reverse complement strand
GACACGGCACTACCCCGACATCGACACGACACCCCGACCCCCCGACCCCGAAACAGCACCCCGACCCGACACGGCACCCCGACACCGACAGGACACCCCGACCACCGGCACCTCCCGAAAAGGTGTTCTTTGGCCTTCCAGAGGCCGACGGGGTCATATATTTGTGAATTATTAGTTAGGTCATATATTTTTCGATTTTGTTATGAAAAACATCATATATAATTGTGTTGATTGTGTAGTTTTAAATGTGCAGTTGTTTCATCGCTGCGATGTTTGGTGTTCAACGACCTCGCCGTGCGTTTGACGAGCTCTGCCCCTTCGTTTGTGGGTGAGCACAAATGACAAGTCCTCCTCCCCCATTAATTATTTGATCTATTCTGATGGAACTTGATAGCTAGCTATATATGTGTCTTGAATCATCAGTATGCGTAACCAATATGTGTCTCCTGTTCGAAAGCGTCATAGTTATAAATATGCATGCATTTGCATATTTATAACCTTGATTCTTTCGAATTGTCCAACGCTATCCATGGACAGCCCGAGTATGTGTAGATTGGGTTCGTTTTCCCATATGCTTTGCTCCGGATCCGACGCATATATTTCGTCAGTGCCTCCCTTGTTGTTCTCCGGGTACACATCCTCTCTTTTTATTGCAGAGACGTGTATCAAGAGAACAGCGGGGAGGTGCTGCCGAAATTTTGCGTCGGATCCGGAGCATAGCAGGGGAAAATGAACCCAATCTACACATACACGGGTGGGATTAGGACCTATCATTACCTATTAGAGTGTAGGTTGCATGGACGTAATAAAATTGACAAAGTAGATCAACTGATGAATATATACATGGTGAATTACATATATAATTGTTGTGTGTCCAGTAGCTCTGAAAGTCAAGATGAGTGACCGTGCTTGGATGTATACCGGTCACACTGGTCAGAACAAATGGAGCGCTGAATGGTTCACAAAAACTAAGGGGTTTGTGCTAGCCGCATTTGCAAATGGCCAAAAGAAAACCTGGTGCCCCTGTTTCCGGTGCGGCAATTGGGAAAAGAAGACAGAGGCTAAAATGGGCAAACACCTGCAGAAGAGTGGTTTTACGCCCGATTATACGGTGTGGACATTTCATGGTGAGTCTGCCCAATGTGACCGAGCTGAGGTGGATCGTCGTCGCACCGACGAGCATGGTACCGGGATGGAAAACATGGTGCAAGGCTATGATGATGCTCGGGATTCGGACGAGGAGATGGAGGAATCTGCAAAGGCCTTCAATGAAATGTTGGAGTCTTCGAAACGTCCGCTCCACGAGCACACTGAGCTTTGTCAGTCGGATGCCATCTCACAAGTAATGGCTCTGAAGGCTCAGTTCAACTTGGGCAGAGAATGCTATGACGCAATTATGACAGTATTTGGACGCTTTCTACCCAAAGGCCATGTAATGCCTGCAAACCTGTACCAGTCGGACAAAATCCTCCGTGCACTAAAGATGCCCTATGAGAAGATACATGCCTGTGAGAAAGGATGTGCCTTATTTAGGCTTGACTATGCGGACTTGAACTATTGTCCCATTTGCAAGTCTTCCAGGTATATTGTGGTAGACAACAGTATAGGTGAGAAGACACAGACCAAAATCCCAGTTAGTGTTCTTCGGTATATGCCAATCGTACCAAGACTTCAACGTCTTTTCATGGTCGAAGAGACGGCCAGACAGATGACATGGCACAAAACAGGAAAAAGAACCGAACTAGATGCAGATGGGAATCTGATGATGGTACACACATCGGATGGTGTTGCGTGGAAAAAGTTTGATGAATTACATGCTGACAAAGCGGCAGATCCGAGGCATCCTCGAGTCGGCATCAGCACGGATGGGTTCATTGTGTTTGGTATGACGGCAGCCCAATACAGTTGTTGGCCCGTATTTGTCTTTCCACTCAATCTCCCCCCCGGACAGATTATGCAAAGAAAGAACATTTTCCTGACGTTGATAATTCCAGGACCCAACTATCCGGGCAAAAATATGAATGTGTACATGCAGCCGCTTAAGGACGAATTGCAAGAAGCCTGGGATAATGGGTTCAAGACATACGACGCCTTTAGCAAACGGAACTTCATAATGCGTGTCTGGTACATGTACTCGACGCATGACTTGCCGGCGTATGCGCTATTCGTTGGTTGTTGTGTGCATGGAAGGTTCCCGTGCCCCGCATGCAAGGGAGCTCTTGAGTTTCGTTGGCTTCAGGCCGGTCGCAAGTTTTCTTGCTTCGACATGCATAGACAGTTCCTGGATCCTCGCCATAAGTTCAGGAAAGACAAGAAGAACTTCATCAGGGGTAGAGTTGTCAAAAACTCTGCACCACCTGCATTGACAGGCCAACAGACCCTGGATGAGTTAAACACTCTCGACCAGATCCACAACGTCCAGGGTACTTCAAGGGGTATAATACTAAGCACGCGTGGACTCACAAAACATGCTTATGGGATCTGCCTTACTTCAAAGACCTCCTTTGCCCACACAACATCGACGTGATGCACACTGAGAAGAATATCACCGAGGCACTTTTTGGTACATTGTTCGGCATAGATGGGAAGTCAAAGGATAATACTAAGGCTAGAGTCGATCTGGAGGCGCTATGTGATAGGCCGTTACAAAACATGAAAGAACCGAAAGGAAAGCAGAACTGGACGAAGCCAAAGGCATGGTTCAATCTTGGAAGGCCAGCTATGAGGGAAATTCTCTTGTGGGTGCAACAGCAGTTGATGTTCCCCGATGGGTATGCAGCGAATCTAAAGAGGGGAGCGAATCTTGATAAACTGAAGATATTTGGTCTCAAGAGTCATGATTGGCACATATGGATTGAGCGGGTAATGCCGGTGATGTTGCGTGGCATCATCATTAAGGATGAATGGCTAGTACTGGTAGAACTCAGCTATTTCTTCCGTGTTCTTTGTCCGAAAGAACTATCGCCTGGCGTGCTAGAAGAAATGGAAGAGTTGGCGCTGGAGTTGATCTGCAAGTTAGAGAAGATCTTTCCACCGGGCTTCTTTAATCCAATGCAGCATTTGATTTTGCATCTCCCGACCAAGGCAAGATTGGGGGGGGGGGCGTGCAAAATCGTTGGTGCTACCCAACTGAGAGGATGCAAAAGACGCTTCGAGAAAAATGTAAAAATAAACGTAGAATTGAAGCATCGATGGTTGAGGCATTCATCACAGAGGAGGCGGCAAACTTCATAACAGTGCACTATGAAGCCAAAAATCGTCATTTGCATAATCCGAAGCCTCGGTACAATGCTGACGAGCCTAAAAAGGGTGGATCCAACCTCAGCCTATTCAAAGGGAATCTCGCACCAGCTAGTGTTTCACATCCAGTATCTTTGGATAACGAAGAATGGCGGACCATTTCGTTGGATATCTTTAACAACCTGATAGAAGTGCGGCCGTACATCGAGTAAGTTCTCGGTACATTGTTTCGCAACTTCTATTTCCTTTGAACTACTCTTATTCCTGGATATGTCATACAGTCGATATGTCGCCATATTCTCGTATGGAGCGGAGATCCAAAAGGATTCCGTCGAAGAGTATGAGCTTCTCGCAAAGCAAGGAGGTGGCTATCCCGGTTTCATCTCTTGGTTCAAACAAACGGTAATTTCTATTAGACAATTTCATTTCATTCACTAATTTGTGCATAATGCAACAACCCTTTCATATTAAACTTGTAGGCTAATTCAGAGTCTATGGACGCCGAATTGAGACAAGTCGCTAATGGTTTTGACTACAAGGTCCGTTCATTTGACAAGTACGACATCAACGGGTATCGCTTTCGTACCTATGGCAAAGAGCTATTCTGTGGCCGACCGAAAGTCAACAAATTGTTGTGTATCTGCTATCGGCGAAGGAGGTACCGAGTATTATGGGAGAGTTGAAGCAATTTATGAACTTCTGTTTTATGGTGAAAACCCACCGAATGTCATAGTCTTCAAATGTTATTGGTTTCAGCCGAAGGAGACTAGAAGGACTCATGAACATGTAGGGCTAGTTGAAATCAACAAAAGCACTCATTTAGATGTTCCTGATGTCTATATTATGGCTCAACAGGCGACCCAAGTATTCTATCTACCGTGGGCCTGCCAAACTAATCCAAATCTGAAAGGTTGGGATGTCATTTATGAAGTGCTGCCACATGCTAGACTTTCTCCCCCAAAGGAAGAGGATTATGAACCTCACATTAACCCAGACACATATGAAGGAGAATTCTTCCAAGAGGCATGTCTTTCCAAAAAGTGTTTCAAGAACCGCTATACTTCACCCCAAAACATTGAAGTAGACAGCGACAATGAATCTGACATCACCCCAGAGGAGGAACAAGAAGAGCCGGAACAAGAAGAGGTTACTGCTGCGGATGACCTGTCAATTCTTGACCGATTACGTCAAGGTGGCCTTGCACATGTTGATGCCAATGAACCCTATGAGCCCGTCATTGATTATAGTGATGATGATGATTATGCATTTATTGATGATACTGATCGAGATTATTACTAGTGTCAGGTATTACATTTTTTTATGTTGTACTTGATGATGATACACTTAAGTGATACACATATTATTTGAATGGACATTACTTGCTAGTCTTAACATTTGAGTGTCATCATGCTAACAAGACATTGGAAATGATCTTTGGTGCAGCGTAACTCCAGACAAGCATCGCACGATCCTTCTCTAGCTACCGACACGAGCCACCCCGCTCCTACACCTCCTGGATCTTGGTAAGTTTATCTAGTGTTTTGCTTAACACATGCATAACGACCTAGACTTAGCTTTATTTCCTCCAATGCTTACCATAATGACCTAGACTTAGCTTCTTCTCCTCCAAAATGACTTAATAAGCTTACTGACCTCCAAAACCATCCATTTTACCTAAGTTAGCTCTAAAACGATCTATACTTAGCTTACTTATGTCAAAAATTGCATAATTAGCTTAGTTAGCTCATAGACGATCCATTTTACCTAAGTTAGCTCTAAAATGACCCATTTTACCTAGGTTAGCTTATAAATGATCTAGTTCATCCAAGTTAGCTCAAAAATGACCCATTTTACCTAGATTAGCTCCTAAATGATCCATTTTACCTACGTTAGCTTTAAAATGACCCATTTCACCTAGGTTAACTCCAAAATGACCCATCTTACCTAGGTTATCTCATAAACGATCCATTTCAACTAATTTAGCTCATAAACGATCCATTTCACCAAGTTAGCTAAAAAATGATCCATTTCACCTAAATTAGCTCTTAAATGATCCATTGCACCTAAGTTAGCTCAAAAAGATCCATTTCAACTAAATTAGCTCATAAATGATCCATTTCACCTAAGTTAGCTAAAAAACGATCCATTTCAACTAAGTTAGCTCATAAATGATCCATTTCACCTAAGTTAGCTAAAAAACGATCCATTTCACCTTAGTTACCTCAAAAACGATCCATTTGACCTTAGTTAGCTCATAAACGACCCATTCCAACTAAGTTAGCTCATAATGATCCATTTCACCTTAACTAGCTCATAAACGACCCATTTCAACTTAGTTAGCTCATATATGATCAATTTCACGTAAGTTAGCTCATAAATGATATACTCTTCTTATTCTAGTCTTCTTCTTGTTCTACTCTTCTTCCTGTTCTACTCTTCTTGTTCTAACTTTCTTATTTTTCATTTTGCAGATTTCATTCACTTGACGAAAGCTTGCATAGATGGAGTGCTCCTTATCCCTTTCTCTGTTTCTTTTGTATCGTTGAAGTATGCATGTATCGTTGGATGAAACTATTGTAATATATATGGTTGGATGCCTCTATGTTGAACTTGTTATGTATGATGGAACTATGCATGTAATATATATGGTTGGATGATGAAGTTATGTGTTGGATATCTTATATGTTTGCTCTGTAATGGCCTTTTGAAATATATCTATATATGTCATATATATTTGTGATGAAAATTGTTGGATTTAATAAAAAACAGATAAAAGAGCCAATATGCAGGCTCTTTTCCGTCTGCCACCAACGGCAACGGTGTCACGACCGGGTTTTCCGGGTAGTAAATTTCCAGAAAAGACCGTCGTGCTCATCAGCCCCAGGATTACTGTTAGCTGATGAGGCTCCAACTTGATACAGAAATTCCAAGCAAAAATACAAAATATGTAGTACAAGACCATTCTGGCCTGTGAGTACAACAAATGGTTTCTAGTGGTTGATGGCGGAAGCGGGTTGTGAAACATCAGTGTCTATGGGACTCCATTTCCCACGGGAACAGCTGACCAGGTTAATTCCTATCTTCGCGAGGCTGCTATCTCCATTGAGTGGGTTCTGGGGCTGGCATCGCGTCGCTCATCTCCGTGCGAGCAAAATCTGGCCAAGACAATAGCCAGGGACAAGCCAGTGAGTACTTTGAATGTACTCGCAAACATTATGAACACAGGTATAATATAACCATGATGTGCTAAAAATATTTTCATGCTCATGACGTCAGTCAAAGATAGTAAATAAAATACTGATGCGTGCAGGCGGTTATTTATAAAAAAAATGCAATACATAGCAGTATTAAAATTTATGAAATAAATAACAAGCAATGCCACAGTCGGGCGTCTGAGCGACGCCACATAAAGGGCTTAAAAAGAAATGCCACAGTCGGGCGTCTGGGCGACGCCACATAAAGGGCTTTAAAAGAAATGCCACAGTCGGGCATCTGGGCGATGCCACATAAAGGGCTTTAAAAGAAATGCCACAGTCGGGCGTCTGAGCGACGCCACATAAAGGGCTTTAAAAGAAATGCCACAGTCGGGCGTCTGAGCGACGCCACATAAAGGGCTTTAAAAGAAATGCCACAGTCGAGCGTCTGAGCGACGCCACATAAAGGGCTTTAAAAGAAATGCCACAGTCGGGCATCTGAGCGACGCCACATAAAGGGCTTTAAAAGAAATGCCACAGTCGGGCGTCTGAGCGACGCCACATAAAGGGGTTTAAAAGAAACAATCATAATGAATATCCCTGGAGGTAGAACCATCCCAGAGATACTCGATAATAACCATAATATCATGGGTTAGTCAACAATAATAATAATCATCATAGATATCACAAGTCACGAGTAGTAATTCCATTTCTGGTTAACAGTTTCACCTCCGAAGACCGACACTAAGACCGACACCTGACCCATCCGAGACTGTAATCCTTAACCATGCACACGGCTATTCGAATAGGTTTATTCTCTGCAGAGGGTGTACTCTTTACCCACGAGTAACGGATTTCTCTAGTACAGCAGGACTAATTCCATCTACGGTCTTTTTGTTGAAAACACACCTAACTTGCACACACCAGCTTATCTCACACGTGTCTGGAATCACCCACGACACCTGTTAAGCAAACTCTAAGTGGGGAGGCTACAACCTCGCATAGCATGGGATCAAATTTATATCGCGCGCTCTAAGGGGTGGCCTCCCCTCTCGGTCCCAACCGGAAACACCCATGCCCCCGGACCAGGTGGCCTGCCTACCAGCTACAACCGGTATCTTCCACCATGGCCTCTCTGTACGGTGTGTGCTGGAAAGAGGTTGACAACTTACTGAACCGTACTCTACTTGCTGTAGAGACGAGTGGTAGTACAAAACAAGTATGGAGGTTACTGGAACAAGACTCGATCTACGGTCGACTCAGGAGGTTCAAGTATTCCCTGCATGTTTAGCATGACGAATATATTTCATCCAACAGAGTCACCTCTCATATCATCTTACCATGCCATACCAGACATAACCGTCTCGACGGAGACCGGTGACAAACTCATGCCTACCCAAGGCAGAGGTTTTCCCGGGTTCCTGCCGGTATGCATGCAAGGCATATGAGGGTGATTATCATCACAAGTGTGTCCATTTCCAACAGCATGGAAATCAACAACATGCACCCATGCATATGATCATATCACATGAAATAACAAGTCCTTCGAAATGCGGTGGTGTTATAAAGGTATCAACGATCACACCAAAAATATTATGCCGGGGTTCAGAATGCTTGCCTTCAATGTGTGGAAAGGCAGGGTGCACTCCAAAACTTTTGAAAGTTTCTTCTCTCTCCCAAAATCCTATTTAAGAATATATTTGAATTAACACACATTTCAAAAACAGAACCAAAAAGTTGTTTGAAAAATTTTCAAATAAATCTTAAAATAAACTAGATCAAATTTGAGGAAGGTAGGAAAAACAATCAACTCATTGGGAGTTATATTTAAAAAGTTATAGCCAGTCAAAGATTTGGTCAAATCTGTTATTTAAATTAAAACAGAAAAGAAAACGTTTCAGACGAGATTATGCTTTCGGTACAGAGGAGGCGTACTTGAGGCTTTACGCCTCCACTTAACCACGTGGACGGTGCGGGGTGTCACTGATAGTGGGCCTGCCTGGCCCACTGGTCAGGTTTGACCAGTCGCCGCGCGTCGTCTCCCTCCTTTGCCCGAGCGGAGCAGGGCTCCGGCGATCGTCGCCGGCGTTAGGCTGCTCCTCGCGGGCCCCCGAGGGTGGGGATGGATCCGTAAGGCTGGGGCGGTCCTCCCGGTAGTCGTTGGGTCGGCAGGGACGGAGTGAGCTGCTGGCGGCGAGCTCCGCGGCGGAGGAAGGCTTCGGTGGCGAAGTGACTTTGTGGCGGCGTTGGCTCCCGATCAAAATCAAGTAGGGGAAAAGGCTCACGGGAGGATGAGGATGTTCTTGGTGGAGAGAACGGAGAGGGAGAGATACTGGAGGTGCCGGATTGGCCGGGGCGGTGGCGGCGGCAGGAGTTGCCAGAGATGAGAAAGGAGGCCTCCCCGGGTCGAATGCGAGCTAGGGGGGGTGCCATAGGGGTGGTCTGAGGTCGCGTGCATGCTCAGAGGGGCTCGGGGTGTCCATTTATAGCGCGACGAGGTCGGTTCCGCGGCGGCCGTGGATAAGCTTTCCGGCGAACCGCCTCTTTGTGGCTAGGGCGACGTGGCGGCGACGAGCGCTAGGGGACGAAGCTGCGGATGAGCACGCACTGCTCACAGGGGCAGGTGGAAAGTCGGGGTGGCTTGGGCGGCGCTGCACGGCGCAGGGCTGTCGGGCGGCGGCGGCGGCTAGTGCTTGGCCTGCCGGGCGCGGCGAGGGGCGGCTTGGCGCGTAGCTGAGAGAAGGGGAGCGCGTGGCGAGGTTCTGCAGAGCGGGCGAAAGCCGTGGGGGCCAGCGTGTCGGCTCGGCCGCATGGCTGCAATTTGCGCGCTCTGGGCGCGTCCATTGCACGCACTGAGTGTGCTCGACGAAATGCCAGAGCATGCTAGAGGTCGCGGTTGAGGCTGGCAATTAACAGACCCAGGTTAGGAGCAACTGGAATCCTAGTGGACATGCTAGTATGATCCGAGGTGCAAGGTCACAATGCAAAGACAAAATCATGTCAAAACTGGCCATGCACACCAGGTGTTTGACAAAATGCCAAGGGCACTTAGGCATTTCTTGGAGTGGCCAAAATCTCCAGATCAGTGTCTCTATGGATGGAAGAGAGAGTGGTGAGGTTATTTGGCCAAAAGCAGAAACTTGTTAGTGCAAGTTTTACAAAACTTCAATTCTGGACAGGAAATAGATGACATTATTTCATGCACCAAAAATGATCCGAAAGGTGCATGCTCCTGGACTTAAGGGTTTAACATGGGGGACTACAAGTAGGAGAAATGATCAAGGGTTAAAGAGCAAGTAAAAACATGGTTGCTGTACAAACCATCAAGTTGGTCCAGAATAAAGATGAGGTTGATTCACTCAAATTTTTCAAAGGACATAAATAGGTTTTTGCACAAAGTGGAATAATAGGCTCCTACTGACCTCCCTTAATTTTGGTAGAAGTTTTAAAGAAATATTTAAATAGGTTGCAGTGTAAAATGCACTCTGGACCAGAGAAGAAAAATTGAGTGTAGAGCTCAAAATATTTCATGTATGAAATATATTTTAGCATAAAAGTGATTTAAAAATGTCACATGACATCTCCAAATTTTTGTGGGAATTTTAAGTGAATTTATCAAATGGTTGTAGTTCAAATAAGGCCATTTAACCTTAAAAATCCATTTTTCAAGAAAACAATGATCAAGCAACTAAATTAGTTAATTAGTTATACTGGTAAAAGGAAAGTTTTTCTTGAGAGGTTAAACAAGTCCAACACCATTTTTGAAAAGTTTTCTCTTTGGGAAAAAAAACTCATCATAACAGGGAAGGAAATGATCTAAAAAAACAAAATGGAGCTCAAAAATTCAAAGTTTTAAATCCTGGCAAAATTTTATTCCATTAAAACAAGGCCAAAATTTTGGGGTGTCACAAACGGGCTCTTTGCCGTCTGCCGCGGACGGCAAAGAAGACACGTGGCATCTAGCTATGCTTCCTGGGAGCTGACCCATTTGGTCAGTTTGCCTACAGTGGCAGACGACAAAGACTATGCCATCAGTGGCGGACGGCAAAGAACCTGCACTTTGCCATCAGTGGCAGACGGCAAAGAACCTGCCGTGTAGTGACGTGTGATGACATCATACGGCGGACGGCAAAGACACTAGAAATTTTGCCGTCAGCGGCGGACGGCAAAGGCCTGCCGTTAGCCACTTAACGGACTGACAGCGCAATTATTGCCGTCCGCTCTCTTTGCCGTCCGCCGCAGACGGCAAAGGGCCTTTGCCGTCAGCCGCCAGGAAGCAGACGGCAAAGTAGCCGTTTACCGTAGCCTACTTTGCCGGAGCCTTTTGCCGTCCGCGGCTGACGGCAAATGCCTTTGCCGTCCGCCGTTCATGCCTTTGCCGTCTGCCGTGGCAGACGGCAAAGTAGCTGATTCCTATAGTGTGATTAACACTTTTTAAGACATATTTTTTAGTCAAAAGTGGGCCCACAGCGAGTGGAGGAGGTCACAATACACATATTTCTTAAAAACATGGTTAACACTTTTTAAAACATATTTTTAGTCAACAGTGGGCCCACAGCGAGCGGAGGAGGTCACAATACACATATTTTTTAAATACATGATTAACACTTTTGCAAAAAAAATTAGCCCACAGTGAGCCAATTAGCTCTAGTCGGCCCACAGTGGGCCGACAGGACCCAATCAGCCCACAGTGGGCCGACAGGGGCCAGTCGGCCAGCTGTAGGCCGACTGGAATCCAATCGGCCGGCTGTGGGCCGACTAGGCCTAGTCGACCTGCAGCGGGTCGACGGTGTGTTTTTTTTGAAAAAAAATTACCCAGCATAATATTTATGAAAATTAAAAAAAATGTATTAGTTAAAAAAATAGTGAAAAGGCCTGTGTAGTACAGTACAACCTAACATGGTTACTCAGCCCACATTCAGCGACGCCTGAAAGGCCCAAACAAGGCTTCTGTACAACTTTTTGAAGTCACTGAGATCAATTAATAACTTAAGAAAAAAGTTAGATTACAGTGGAACCTAATTAAAAGCTGTCACGAGCAAATAAATAATTCAACGGGTCCCTCTTGTGTGTGTGCGCGCGTGTGTGTGTGTGTGTGTGTGAGAGAGAGACCCATCTGCCGATGCTCGTAAATACATCTTTCAGCCATATGCATTGTTGATGCTCAGTAAAAACTTATATAGTTGACACAATCATATAGAACATCATAGCACACTGAACTTGCATACAAAAATTTCACGCAGGCGGCACAATCAGGATGGAAGCAGTGGATCGCTACGGGAAGGGCTATGTTGAAACCAACAAAGTCGTACATAACGGTTCATCGTCTTTATCAATGGCGGAGAAATATCTTGAATATTGTGCAAAGAAAACAGACAGACAACACAATAAGTTCTGCTAGCACATTAAGTTGACGTACAGCCCTTTCTAAAAAAAGTTCAGGTACAAAATTAGAACAGGTCACAATCAAATGTACTGGCATATCAGTGCTTCACACCCATAGCTCGGATTTAACTAGTATCTGACAAGATTCAGTTGTTACCTCAAATTAGAGCACATCCAGGCAGCCAACCCTGCCTCTTCTCCCAAAGAAGCACTGGCCTCCGCCGCGCGATGGAGTAGGCCCTGTGCCATCCATCATTCTGAGCAACACGGGGAAAGTCTGACATTGACTCCTGTAATGGACATCGTCGACGGACCCTGGCACCAGCGGCGGCGACATGACTTTGATTGATGGATTGACCACTTCTTCGACATGCACGAACACTCGATACAGGTACATCCCTAACGTGGTCCGTGGCGGCCTTGGTGGCGACGAATAGTACAACCCCGGTTCCTGCACCGGTATCTCAACACCAATCACCTTCTGTATGGTGGACGGCTTATTCATCCATGCTATAACCGTCAGAGCCCAGCTGTCTGGAGGAACAAACGTACTTACGAGCTCACCTCCAAGGTCGTTGATAAGTTCGTTCATGGACTCGCTGTTCCAAGCACGTCGAGGCATGCCGTGGAAGGTAAGATTTGTTAAAAACTCAAGCTCAGAGGGCACCGAGCCCCATCCTGGGTGCCACCGATCAAAGCTCACCAGCGTGCCATCACAGAACAAACGCCGGGAAGATTCGAACACACGACTGTAGTCGAAAGTTGTCCAGAACCTGACGAAGAAATCAGCCGGTGGCGGACAGACTTCGATGAGAAAGTCACTTATTTGGATGTCGTGCGCAATGCCAAGAGCTTTGACAAGGTCATCTGGCGAGACGGGAGGCCGGTCGCCGTTGATGGTTACCATCAGCACTTTGCCGGCAAACTGGTCGTCAAGTGCTGCCATGCCACTTTTGAGTGACAGCACACGGCGACCGAAGGCAGGATGGACCTCAGGATCTCTGGCTTGGAGATCCGCGTTGACCGGCGACATGATAGTGCGCTCGAGTACAGGAAGTACAGGAGGGGGATTTGGCGGAACTGGAGTAGGAATCGAGATTCCAGAGGTGGGGGAGGGGCGGGAGACTGGGGATGAAAAGGTAGCATGAATTTCGAGCACGCGCTAATATGCTCTCGGCGCGAAAGCGCACGAAAACACCGGTGGCGCCCACATGTCGGCCTAAGAGTCCTTATTCTTTCTTTTTTGGAGAGCCTAGCCTTTTTAGGATCTTTTGAGAGCCCGGCCTGAGAGTCATAATTGACCTGTTTGGCATTGTGTTACTACTCGGACCAGATTCAATGACACCTCACTGGCCCAAACAAGTGTACATCATCGAAAAGACACTAAGCTCAAATTATATAACTTGAAAAAAGGAGATATACTCTGAACACTGGAGACTGGTGATGCCCTCATTTAGCCCACAAGTAGTTCGAGACAATAAATAGTTCGAAACAACGCAATATACAACATTCAAACACTGACTAGTGACTACTACTGACATAAACAGCAAGACATGATAGTTCATAAGAAGTCTTGCTACACCACCAAAACACACCCATCTGCAGTGCTCAGACTCTCTTGATCCAGACGAGAATGACATTCTAAATAGAAGCAACTATTACATAGTAAGAGTGACATAGACGAGGATGACCAAATGACAAGGAATATGCATAACAAAAGAAAGAACTACCCATGCAGAACCAGCAGCAAAGACAACAAAGTCATTCGAAGAGATGATCCAACACCATCATAATTTGCAGCCCCGCTTCAGCGACCAGTGATCCGGAGACACCAGTACTCCACCCTTTCGATGCAACAGCCCAATTACCTATCAACCTGAAGGTCGCAACCACATCACTACCTGTTGTAATTGAAACATCCAAGGATCAAAGTTAATCCGGATGCCTTTGTCATTCTCACCTTCTTTTGGCTGCAGGCTGTATCGTTGACAATCAGGGGAGTTTGCTCCCGAACTCCTAGGGCTCGCCGTGTAGACACAGTTTTCCATAGCAAACAGAGCCTCTCTACCATCAAGGTCCTTGCCAACGGTGATCTCCTGGTTAATCGGATAACTGAGTCCGAGAAATAGAGAGTGTGAACCAAGGATGTTTACCCGCCTCCAACTAAAAAATCCTACAGGCCCCAACAAGCTGGTATCCTGCTCATAGACGTAACAGCCACTGTCCGGATACTCACGTGTTACACGGTGCTTGTATATAGTGGGGTTTTTGCAATATAACTTTTCCGGCTCATGTGTCCGAATGATCATCAGTCTTTTGCCGTCCTCTGATCGAGCGAGGAACCAGTTGTGCTTCCTTATTTTTGGCAAAGGTGGTGTGATTACAAAGGGCAGTAACTATAGGGACACTTCATCATATCAAAAAGGACAGCCATTGCTAATGTAAGATCAGCATTGTTCAGAGTATGAGTAGGACAATGCAAGAAACAACATTGATATGTCCCTGTTGGAACTGGGAGGAAAATACAGGGAAATGTATACTGGGTTCGAAAATATAGAAGTGTCATGCATGGTTATACTCATGTTATCTCGCAATCGATTCTTCACAGGAAACTACCATGTCATGCATGTTATGTAATCATGTTCTGTACTCACAAACAAATTCTTTAAGGTAACTAACAGACCATCCATTGTTATATACTCGTGTTCTGTGGGCAAAATTTTTGTGAGGATATTAGTCTAGCCATTGATTGCTGAAGGGCGAATATAGGTATGTACACATGGTAAGCATTGCAGGATTTCACTACTTCCAAATATAGAGTTCTCCATATGCACAATTACGTCCCTAATGTATGGTTAGATGAAACCAACAGTGTGGTGCATGTTTCTACATCATGAAAATGAGGAAACTAACATGAGAGGAAACAACTTACATGCGCCGTCCCAGCAATACGTGGTGCCATCTGCTTTGTCGATCGCGTAGATGATGCCATTGTGTTCAATAGCATCACAGAAGTGTGTATCAGCTTTGACGATGATCCACTGCGAGTCGAGTTGTCTCCAGCTAAAGAAGGCACCAGCGTAAAGATAGGCGAGTCCGCGGTCGAACAAGGCAATTAGCTTCAAGTCTGCGTAATTCGCATGTCGTGTGGGCACTTGGCAGATTACAATCTTCTGCAAAACAAGGTCTGTCCAACTGACATAGTAATCTAGATGACTTGGACCATGATGGTAATACTCTATATGGGAGGTCTGGAAGTTCACGAGCACCAACTTTTTACCGTCTTCTCTGAAGGCAGCCATCCAGTGGGAGTTCATGCCGACCCAGTACGTACCTACCAAGAAGTTTTGGGCAATGGTGATCGGATCGATGTCGAGGGAAATGATGTACGGCGACCCATTACATACCTGCAAAGAAGTTTCGGCTAATGGAGATCGGATTGAAGTCGAGGGGCATCCTCCTTATCAAGGTGAGCGAATCTCGCAAGACCAGATAGCAGCAAGCAGGGTGTCTTGAAAAGCTTAGGCCTCGCTTCGATGATGGCCGTGTGCATGTCCCTCAAGCATGCAGCCAGCCGCAGGGCACTCAACATATCCATACACGAACAACAGAGGTCGCGGATGTCATTGGGGAGATTGCTCCAATCGTGGCTCATATGGATGTTGCACGGTTCGCGTTCGGCCATGGTGGAGTTTGGAAGGGGGCTTGATTTACGGGGGAGAAGGATGTCGGTGCTGGAGGGGCTAGCGAGGGAATAGTGGTACTGGGGAGGCGAGTGAGGCGACGGTACACGGGGGCACAGTGAGATGGAGACAGAGAAGGAGATGGAGATGGAGTGGTGCTATGGGAGCGGAGAGGGAGACAAGGCAAGGCGCCAATGTGCTGTACAGCGGCGGTGACAGACTGCACTTTGCACAGGGTGAGGCAGACTTTGGTAACCCAAACACGCCGCCTGGACTAGTGTCAGGCGCAGGGTGTTGTCACTTCACTGTGTGGACCGGATGAATAGTATTTTGACCATCAAGTGTACCACAGTGGTACTACTAGTACTACTAGTAGGTACATTAGTAATCCAGTATTGTATAGTGTAAATAGGTCTCCCATGCTAGCATGCATGTTCACTTCATCATTCAGTATCATCCATATTGCGAGTAGAACCAAATTCTCGTGCATGCCCAATCAACGCTCTACCGCGATGCATGCAGTGGTCATTCTGGTGCATCAAGGACGGCATGCAGATCGTTCCACACTTGAGAAGAGGAAAAATGGAAAGGTAGAACGCGGCAGCAGAGGAAGAGAACGCTGGCTAACAACGCTGGGAGGGGATCAAGCAGGAAGTTAATGCTCCATGCCTAAAGGTTTTGGGAAAACCTGATTTTCATGAGGTGACTTATACTCACCTGAACGGAGGGAGTATTCCTTAACCAGAGAGAATGTTGTGTCTCCCACTCACGCGCTCAAAAAAAACTACAACACATTTTTTTATCTGTTTGCATAGGTCCCACCTATCAGGAAGGATGGGCACGTACATGAACAGGTATGACTCATCAGTCTACCCGCATAGCCATTTCGTTTAGTCTACCTAGCCGTCTAATCAACTGCCTGCACACCACTTCTCCCATTTACTGCTTGTCCATTGGGAACCAATTCTCCTCGGCTTCATTTGCATCCAAACCCCACTACATTCACATTGTTTTAACCTCTTTAAATAATCATCTACTACTTCAGTTAGACTAGCCATCTAATCCTAATTCTCCAAACCATAGCCCTCCATTCCAGCGGTTCCAAATGGCGAAAGAGATCGAGATGCAGGTTTTTAGCGCCCAACATGTCCTCGTCGAAGGCTCGATGCGCATAGTTGCCACCGTCACCGTCCACCCAAGGGTTGTTCGGCAGTGGATCAACAATGTATCCAACTCCCTCGAAAAGGTAGAGACGAGGGTCATCGGTCTCGACGCAGAGTACACGGAGCGTGCCCCTGGGAAGATCCAGCGCGCCGCCGTCCTTTAGCTATGACTCGAAGATGATGTTCTGGTGTACCACATCATACACTCGCCCTCCATACCAGGTGAGCTTCACGATTTCTTGTATCAGGAGGATGTATACTTCTGTGGGGCATTCATCGAAGGGGACAAACAGAAGCTGGAGCCGTACAACCTTGATTTGAAAAGAATCACTGACCT
This sequence comes from Triticum dicoccoides, assembly GCF_002162155.2. Classification (NCBI taxonomy): domain Eukaryota; kingdom Viridiplantae; phylum Streptophyta; class Magnoliopsida; order Poales; family Poaceae; genus Triticum; species Triticum dicoccoides. The sequence continues at coordinate 259,931,017 of NC_041382.1, read as the reverse complement.
ACAAACCAGAATCAAAATTCCTATAGAAGTTTGTGATAAACAGATACCATCCCTATTCGACGTAGCAAATTTTGTGCTCAGTACAAATCTTCAGAAGGGTGACAAGACGGTGGCATTAAGGTCGTCTGGATGGGAGAATTATCCGTTGACGTACAAGTGGATAAAATATGCTGCCCTCGATGCCTGTGTGAGTTTCGAGATAGCTGCAAGGTCCAAAGAGCTTGTTGCGAAGCCGTCTCCCACATAGAATGAGAACAAGAAGAAGAAGAAGAATAAGAAGAAGAAGAAGAAGAAGAAGAAGTGCATGTGTCCGTACACATGACAGCTTGTCCATGGAAGTTCAACTATGCCGACCATCACGTTTCATCTCGCGATTCCCACGATGCCTCTCCAACCCACGGCACCACACCCCCTGACGTGCGCCTCACCCCTCTCGGCCGCACCGCCCCTCTGCCTTTGTGTGCATGACATGTGGGCCACCTAAAATGCGGCGAGCATCAAGTTTCTACGACAGCCACCCGCAATTCCCACGACGCCGCTCGAACCCATGAAACCACACGTCCCCCGACCTGCGGCTCACCCCTCTTGGCCCCACTGCCCCTCTGCCTACGGGAGCCTTACATGTGGACCAGTCACCTATCGGGTCCACATGTTATTGACTCAAAGGTAGGTGTAGTAAGGTGCTGAAGCTCAGTCCCGACGGCCCTCAGAGGGAAATGTAACTCATGCGCCAGGGCTTGTGGTGCTCCCGCAGCACGAACTCATGCCAAACTCGAGATTTGTTTCTTTACTATACATGCACATGACGATATAATGGACATTGTAATCTCAACATGTGATGGGATGCTCTAAATTTGAATTTGAAACTTACAAAATGAAGAGATTCAAAACAAATAAACTAGGAGAGAGGGAGTATATCATAGGATGTGTCCCATACAAAATAAGTCCCCTGGTTTGTCACCGTGAAGATGCGGTTAGAAAGGAGCACAACGTCTTCCTACTCGTACGACATCAAATCGGCCGCAGACAGCATTGTCCGCCTTTGACCGCCATGTGCAAGGTTCGTGCTTTCTTATTCAATCTCACCGTGGTTCCATCGTACCAATTCATGCAGTGGACCATTGCATGGCTGATCCCAATGTTGGACAAAGGTTCTATGGGAACGGTGTCACCATTGTAAATGTTGTGCAAATTGATGTTGGTACCCTCCTGTACATATGCAAGCCAATCTCCACTCGCACCGAGCCTAACCTGTGAAACAATGGGCAGGGGGAGAATTAGGAAATGGACACGGAAGTAGTCTTTAGAATGCATTTACTACGTGATCAAACTCATCTTACCTGCTCATCGGAGGAAATCTGAGTGCCCCTCAATGTCGGCATCTCAAGGGGCGTCAACTTGAAACTACGGCGACGCCGCACTGGAGAGACCCCCAAGGAAACATCCTCGTGCGTTCCACGGAACATCGAGATGCATTTGTATGAGTAGTTTATCTTGTGAGAGAAAAGGATGAACGAGGGAAGGCCTCTAGAGATAGAGATGGAAACTACTACTACCAATGTGCTGGCCCGTGCGTTGCAATGGATCCAAAGTACTAGAAAAATACTTGTTCACGTGCTTGAAATATAAACACTCTAGTTTTGATATACATGTCTCAGCAGACATGACAGCTTGTCCATGGAAGTTGAACCACGACGACCATCACGTTTCTTGTTTCTACCACTGCCACACCCACACGCGACTCCCACTACGCTGCTCCAACCCACGACACGGCGTCCCCCGATGTGCACATGGATCCTCTGACGTGGCTATCACTGCCTTGCCCTACCTTTCCTTCGCTGACAGGTGGGACCCACACTTATGGGTCCCACATGTCAGTGATAGAATGGTAGGATTGTTAGCGTCAGGGGATCCTCATCCGCCCGACGTGCCCCTCATCCCTCTCGGCCCCACCTCATCCCTAAATATTTGTCTTTTTGAGATTACAAATGGACTATCACATACGGATTACATAGACATATTCTAGTGTTTCTAGCAAGATGCCCGCGCGTTGCACGAAGTTGATGGAAAAGGTAAGCACAACTTATAAATTGACGGATCGAGTACTAGTTACAGTGATGCATATAATTAAGCTAAGGGATCGCACATGTCAGTATTGACTGGAACGAGAATACAACAGCACAATAAGAAGGCAAGAAGAAAGATGGATCCACGAACGTACGACCTCCTCCTCCTCAACTTAGTGCGCCGGGCCATCGACTGGTGGCTAAGGAGTGGCGGCTTTTGTGGCGAGGTCGAGGTGCTTCTCAGCAAAGGCATCCAAGGCTTCCAGCCGGTTGAGGAAGGCCAACCTCGTAGTGTCCTCACTGGCATTGTAGATACCTATGTACACGATTTGCTCATACACGTGGATGTGTAGGTCGACGAATTCTTGCAGGGCGAGGCGCCTCGCGGCGAGCGCGACCTCCAGGTGGATATTCTTCGTGGCGCCGGAGGGCAGTCGTAGGGCCACCAGTGCTTGAAAGAGGTTCCGGCCATGGAGGCCGATTAGGGTGGCAGGCAATGAGGAGCCCGGGCGCGCGGGCTGGAGGAGTACGGCGATGTCGTCCGCGAGCTTCTTGATGACGGTGAACTTGTTGCTGGTGTCAATGATCATCTGGTCCAACTAAGAGTCGTAGTTGGCGTCGACGGCGGCCATCCACCAGCCGGTCTCCAACACCGTCTGGAGACGATCCTCAGCGCCATGCCGCAGGCCGGCGTCGTGGACCATCTGGCGCTCTCCAAGATTAAGGTTGGAGATGCTCTTTATGCTGGAAATAATAGAGTGACATCCAATCCATTTGAGCTTATTGCCTGTATGATTGTCCCTCTATAAAAAGTTAATTGCATGCACAGTGTACACGTGACTTGCAGGGTGGCTACAGCTTCGTACAAAAAGTTAAAAAGAAACAAGTCCATCCTTAATCTTGTATTCTAAGTACTCTGTGGGTTCCACTGTCAGTATAGTGGCGAAAGAAGTATATATCAAATAAGTAGAGTAATATATAATATAAAAATATAAAGTTAAAAGACAGAATATGAACTCATGTCATTGCATTGCAAGCATCCGGCGCTAACCAGCCCAGCACATTTTTGTTGTAGACCATGCTGGAGATATATCTCCATGTCTACTCTTATATATACTCCATTTGTTCCTAAATATTTGTCTTTTTCAGATTTCAAATGGACTACCACATACGGATGTTTATGTAGACATATTTTAGAGTGTAGATTCACTCATTTTGCTCCATATGTCTTTTTAGGAAGGGGTCAGATTTGTCCTTGATTTATTTATGAGGTATCCAGATGGCACTGCACCGCCAAGAAAAGAGGGTAACATCAAAATTATGGACTACTTTTTGAGTATGTTGGTAAGGTCCAGGTATAGTCACTTGTTGAAATCTCTAAAAAGACAAATACTCCCTCCGTCCGGAAATACTTGTCATCAAAATGGATAAAAGGAAATGTATCTAGACGTATTTTAGTTTTAGATACATCTCTTTTTATCCATTTTGATGACTAGTATTTTCGGACGGAGGGAGTAAAAAAAGAGTTGGTGATGATGGTGTGCGTGCCATCCTGCAATATAAGCTGTCGGATTTGTATCTAACGGATACGAAAGAAACTATGGCAATTTTGCAAAAATATACCCACGCGTCTCTCCACATTCGCAAATAAGGCCTTCCCTCGTTCAACCTTTTCTCTCACAAGATAAACTACTCATACAAATGCATCTTGATGCATGGGCATCTTGCTAGTAGGGAGAAGGAGTTTGTGTGACACATATCTAGCTATATTAAGGGATAGGTAGATAGCATATGTGTGAGAGACATTAGTGGCTGTGGGTGGGCGGAATTAAATGGGTGTGCGTGTTAGACATAGAGAGCCTGTGTGTTTATGTGTGAGAGACTTGTAGGACGGGGTAGAAAGACGAATTTAACCCTGACGGAGGGAGAGAAATACACGAAGTGCACGTGTGTGCTTCCGATGCCCACAGGAAAATGAGATATGTATGCGTGTGAGAGAGATTGCGCAATTCATTGACGTATCACTATCTAGCGATCGTGGACGTGCATCGCCTGAACATAAGTCAATATCTACTTCTTATCGTGGCCAAAGGTACAATATTGATTGAACGCTATAAAGATTGGACACTCACATATCACATTTTTTCTATTTTAATTAGCCTTTTTAGTTGTGCATGCCAAAGTTACAGTGATGTTTCTTCAAACAACCAATCTAGCTATCATGAACATGCACCATTGTTACTCTTGCATTCAAATTCATTAGTCTTGGATGATTTAAGTTTCTATTTTGAAGTAATATATGTAATATTCATATATGAATTCAACGGGTACACAATTTATGAAATGCAGGCTATGTAATCATATGAGGTAACACTTTTAAGTAGCTGACTACAATATCCATTTCTTTTTGTGCGCCTCTACACTAACACGTCAATGCATTATGTTTAAAGTAAATAACGAATGGCACTAAATTATCTATTTACACGAGAAATACATAGGCTGAGCGTTTGATCCCTTTTTTGTGAACGCGCCACTACAACCGTACGATTGGCCGCGCCCGTGTGAACGTCCAAGTTATCGGCGCATCATCCCGAGTTATTGTCTTTTTTCTGGGGTGGACTTCACACCAGTTATTAACTGCTGACACGTGCCTCGTGTACACAGTCTAGCATGACCTTCCCGCTAGCGCGGTCCAAAATTAGTTGAAACTGGATAAGAACGATCCCGCGGGCGGCAAAATCTCCTGCCTCCTTATAAATTTTCTGCCACCTTAGTATTTAGCATGCGAAATCCCCCTTTTGTCCTTGGTGCACGGAGACTAACAGTAACAATACCGCCCTCATCTACATGATAGGTCAGGGCTACTTTGGTAACTTCCGGTTCCCCCACTACACGGCACCCCCATTTCCTCTCCCCCTCCCTCAAAAATGACTAACTACACGGCACGTCGTCCGTACTTCATCACCCTTTCTCCCCTCCCCTCTCGAAACACTAGACTGCTCATCCACCAACGTACCATAGCCCATTCACTGCCAGCGGCGTCCACCTCGCCGGATCTACTTCTGCAGCCGCATCTACCCCTCCCACCTCCCCTAGAAACAAGTAGACTGCTCATCCACCACTGTACCACAGCCCATTTACTGCCGGCCTTGTCCACGGCGCCGGATCTGCTTCGCCGGTACTCTCTTCAACCGCCGCGCATCTGCAGCGGCTCATTCGTACTCCCCACCGGAGACGCTTCGTCCACACCCACCGGAGCCGCCCCACCGACGCCCCCGTCGACGGCCTCTGATCCTCTTCGCCGACACCTTCCTCAACCCTACCAGAGCCGCTTCGCCGACACCTTCCTCAACCCTACCGGAGTAGCTTCGCCTATACCATTCTCAACCCTACCGGGGCCGCTTTGCCAACACACAATTCCACGGCCTCAGATCCGCTTCCTCGCACCCTCATCCAACCTACCGGAGCAGCTTCTGACGCCCCATCCACGGCCGTAGATCCGCATCGTCGACACCACCCTTAACGGAACCACCGGAGCAGCTTCTGACGCCCCGTCCACGGCCGCAGATCCACATCGTCGACACCATCCTTAACCCAACCACCAGAGCAGCTTCACCTACGCCCTCGTCCACGGCCATAGATCCGCTTCACCCAAACCGTAGTCCACCCTACCGGAGCCGCTCCACAAACACCCTACTCGACGGTTCTAGATCTCCTTACCAGACCCCGATAGCCAGCGCAGTGTCATCACCCTCGACGTTTCTAACCTGATTCCCACAGTCTGGAGAGATGCCAAGCACCCGCCACGGCCTAGGTACTTGTCACCTTTAAACCCATCCAGCATCACCTGCCCGATGTACTTCAAATATACTAACCGGTCGCTGTTACCTGTTATGCAGCTGGCAAAAACTACAAGACGATGTTTCTTCTAGATCTAACAGCTTGGCCAACCAAGATCCTGGACTGAGGCATTGCTATGATCTTCTAAGCGCGTCTCTCTCTCTTGTATTGTTCTGTGCCTGCCAGCGTGCTTTGCTAGGATTTTCGACCAGTAATCCCTTTGTGTAGAAAATGATTTCTACTACTGGCTGCTAAATTAGATATGTAGATGTCATACATGATACTACCTCGTACCTCCGTTCCTAAATATAAGTCTTTCTAGAGATTCCACTATAAGCTACATACGGAGCAAAATGAGTGAATCTACACTCAAAAATGCATCTATATACATCTGTATGTGGTCCATACTGGAATCTCTACAAAGACATATATTTAGGAACATGGGCAGTACATTACACAAAATCGTAGGTAGCATGTAGGAATTCTAGTGCACTACATTAGGCTCCCTTAGAGTGCCTGCTAGTCCAGCATACAGAGTCATGGCTAGTTTATGGTATGCACACAATTGTTAATTGGTGGTTTAAATATGCTCAAGGGATATGCAATGTAGTATCATGTAGAGATATCTGAAATTAGCCGTGTCAACTTGCAGATAGGGTTACACAATGAAAAAGTACAAGATGTATGTGGCAATTTCATGGAACATCGCAAAAAAAGGAGAGGCAGCGGTGAGCCTATATAGTGTGCTATGGTACGTCACTCCTCCATTGCAATCATTGTGACATGTTATTTGTATGCCAGTTCTATTAGCCAAGTTTCTTAGGGACAGTTATTATTAGTTATCCTAAGAAAATAAGCACCTGTGAATATAAGTTCCATGTAATAAGCCAACCAGTTCTTTTCATTACGTTTTTAGCTTATCTTTGGTATGATCGGTGGAAAGTATAGATTGCATTATATTTTTTTCATTTTGCTGCCCATATGGAAATTAATTTGACTTGCAAACATCACAAATTGAACCCAATGCAGTAATTAATATGATAGGAAAACAGCCATTACTATTTGCTCAAAATGCAAATACAAAGATACCGTCTACTTGGCACAATCTACCTTGGTCAACGTTTTCCATAGAGATCCCATTGCCTAATTTAAATGAAGAACACATGACCCACATTTAAATGAAGAACAATTATTTATTGAAATTTGATGGTCCAAGTGGCTGGTTATTATTGTATAGCAGCACCACCTGAAAGCATCATATAGCAGCAGCAGCAGCTCATAGCAACTCATCATACAACAGCAGCAGTATGCAATTCATCATATACTAGCAGCAACTCATAGCAATTCATCATATAGCAGCAGTAGGAGCAGCTCATAGCAATTCATCATATAGCAGCAGCAGGAGCAGCTCATAGCAATTCATCATATAGCAGCAGCAAGAGCAGCTTGTAGCAACTCATCATATAGAAGTAGCAGGAGCAGCTTGTAGCAACTCATCATATAGCAGCAGCAGCTCATAGCAATTCATCATATAGCAGCAACAGCTCATAGAAACTCATCATGCAGCAGCAGCAGCTCATAGCAATTCATCATATAGCAGCAGCAGCAGCAGCTCATAGCAATGCATCATATAGTAGCAGCAGAAGCAGCTCATAGCAATTCATCGTATAGTGGATCAGAATGAAAATTTGGCAAAAAATCAGAGGAGATCCTCACCTTGTTGGATGAGCTCATTCTTCAATAACACCTCAAGGCCATGGCCTGGGAGGAGGGGAGGGGGAATAAGGTGCCTTCTGCCGCAGTGTGGCATCAACCGTAGTTGTGTAGCGCTCGCTGGAGTAGTGCGTTGGACGAACCACAGTGGAGCAGCTGCTGGAGACCATGAGAATGAGGGGCGACGCCAGAGGGAGGAGAAGCCAGGGAGATTTGCCCCTACCCGCCGGCCATGTAGCCTAGCTGGACATAGCATCGTCGAGGACAAGGCCAGATGGGACCAGTGGCGACGGCTCGCTGGAGGAACCCTAGTGCTGCAGGCAGGGGATCGAGGTAGAGGGAAAGGGGAGAGCAGATGCAAGCGGGCAGGGCAATGAATGCTTGCGTGCTTGTTTTTACTTGAGGGTCAGGTGTGACACGGGCGTCAGCAGTTGCATTTTGAGTGTAATATAGGCAGACAATAGAGTCATTTCACTATTCCCCTTCCCTTCAATTTTTATTGAGGTTCTACCCGAAACCCCCCCCCCTCCAAAGCGAATTTAGTTAAGCCCAAGCCCATAACTCAAAAATGACTTCTTTACATCTTTTATGGCTTATTTTGACAATATGCCCTGAAAAGGCAGAATCGAACTGGCCCTTAACCTGCAATTCAATTGTGCGTGCAATGATGAATCACTCCTGCCTGCTATCTGTACATTTAGGCATCATCATACATGGCATAACCTAATACATGTGCATTCCATTGTAGAATCTGGAATATGCAATGTTTATGTTAGTTCATACATTCCACATGATGTTTAAATGCCCCTTAAATCTGGTCAGTCAAGTGATGGTCTTTAAGCCTCCTTCTTTGCTTCTTTTGTTGATATGTAAGATTTGCTCACACTTCTGTTCAATTGCTTGTTTGCATCAGCCAGCCATACTAGGACTGTTTGCTTTGCTTACTTGTTGTTCTTGACCTAACACTCTAACAGAGCTTGTCAACGATTTAAACACTAACAGCTGCTGTAGTGTGGCCTTGTCTAACTCATAGGTGACATAAAGGTTTGGCTGTACACTACATTAGGCTCTCCAAGAGTACTTGGAGATCCAGTTCGAAGGTATGCCTAGTTTTTACATAGTGCAGAGATAGTAAATGCTCATTTCATTGTGTGCAAGTGCAAGAGATGCGGTATGTTTCATTATGTGGTGTTGTTTTGTTATAATCTCATCCTTTTGTGTTCACAGACTGGAAAGTATGCATATTTATCTTCCAAGGAGACGAGTAACTAGTTTGTGTCACCTTGCAGAGGGGGTGCAATGAAGATAAGATTGAGGAGTTCCAAGTACAAGATGTTAGGAAGGAGCCTTGCAAGAGAAGTAGGAGCTGCGCTGAGCCTCTTCAACCTGCTAAGGTAAGTCACTGTATGCAACTCAACAGTTCAATTCCTTGTTTGTTTCAGGCATAGTTAATTTTCTCTTTTCAATTGCTTTATTTGTCCTCAGTTAATGAGATGCCCAAATAATCATGCCTGATGTTCGGTACTTGTATCACTATTAGTTGACATAATTAAAGGCCTTACCATTTAATTACTCTGCCGAAGTGTGCCTGAAGCTTTGAAGTCTATTAACCAACTATTATTGCATGAGGCTCACAATCTAGTTTATACTACGCTAATGATTGCATAGTTTTGCCTTCTGTAGTATGTTTGTATGAGACCCTCTGCTGTTCATTATGCTCCCTAAGACTTTAATTCAGGCACAGAATGGCCAACTGCTTGCTTACTTATACGCAACATGATGTCTAAATTTGTAACTTGTCTGTGTTTTCGATTGGGCCCCAACATCATGCTCCTCTGGTGAGCTAAGATGGATTTCTGTATGCAGGCTGCACAGACTATCTTTTTTATAATTTTTAAAATATCACCTGCTTATGCTTCATGATGTGTAACATTTTTTAAAGTGACATGTAACATTATTGTTAGTCCTGTTTTGCCATGTAGTACAAAATAGTGTCATGTTCGCTTCACTGTTGTAACTATATTTTTTCCCTAGTCATGTGTACTTACAGAAACATTTTAGGATGAAGTGACATCAACACAAAGATCTGCGAGCAGTGCGGCATGGCCGTTACCGAATGATTATGGATTGGAATTGGAATGTGTTGATGTTCTCGAACATCAACTAGAGGTGGCAAGACAACGTATACATGATTGTCAACGTATAATCAACAAGTTGAGACTGGACATGCAGGTATTAGATGTAGGAGTCAAAAAAATGAAACAAGCCACTGAGGTAACCATGAAGGAATTAGAGATTTTGCAGACTGAAATCTGTGCTATCTGAATCCGGCCAATCCTATTTTCTGAAGAGATTATAGTTCAAATGGAGTTAAGTTGATGCACGTCCATGATGTATGAGCTGTATTTGCCCAGTGTATGTAATTTGCTGTTTGTGTATCTTTATTATCACCTGTGCCGAACCATAATGCCCAGTGGGTATAATCGGCTGTAATTTCTTTATTGTACAGTGTAGGATTATTCTACCTTTCTTTGCCTTGATCTCTTTGTTGTAATAGTGTAGTCTTTTTAGAGGTGATAGTATTGAGTAGTATAATTCTTTGAATATGTTATATCGTTCAAATGGGGGCCAATTCGCCCGACCATGGGCCTTCACGGGCCGTCGGATCCATGGGCCTTCTACATCTCATAGGATCCATCACTACAGGAATCAGCTATTTTGCCATCTACCACGGCGGACGGCAAAGGCATGAACGGCGGACGGCAAAGGCCTTTGCCGTCAGCCGCGGACGGCAAAAGGCTCCGGCAAAGTAGGCTATGGTAAACAGCTACTTTGCTGTCTGCTTCCTGGCGGCTGACGGCAAAGGCCCTTTGCCGTCTGCGGCGGACGACAAAGAGAGCGGACGACAATAATTGCACTGTCAGTCCGTTAAGTGGCTAACGGCAGGCCTTTGCCGTCCGTCGCTGACGGCAAAATTTCTAGTGTCTTTGCCGTCCACCGTATGATGTCATCTACACGTCACTACATGGCAGGTTCTTTGCCGTCTGCCACTGATGGCAAAGTCTTTGCCGTCTGCCACTGTAGGCAAACTGACCAAATGGGTCAGCTCCCAGGAAGCACAGCTGGATGCCACGTGTCTTCTTTGCCGTCCGCGGCAGACGGGAAAGAGCCCGTTGCCGTCGGTGGCGGATGGCAAAGAGCCTGCATATTGGCTCTTTTATCTGTTTTTTATTAAATCCAACAATTTTCATCACAAATATATATGACATATATAGATATATTTCAAAAGGCCATTACAGAGCAAACACATAACTTCATCATCCAACCATATATATTACATGCATAGTTCCATCATACATAACAAGTTCAACATAGAGGCATCCAACCATATATATTACAATAGTTTCATCCAACGATACATGCATAGTTCAATGATACAAAAGAAACAGAGAAAGGGATAAGGAGCACTCCATCTATGCAAGCTTTCGTCAAGTGAATGAAATCTGCAAAATGAAAAATAAGAAAGTTAGACCAAGAAGAGTAGAACAAGAAGAAGAGTAGAACAAGAAGAAGACTAGAACAAAAAGAGTAGAACAAGAAGAAGACTAGAATAAGAAGAGTATGTCATTTATGAGCTAACTTACGTGAAATGGATCATATATGATGTCACACCCTAGCTAGTCATGCATTAGAGTGTTGCATCATGTTTACTCTTTCATCAGAAACTTGAAATGGGGATCTGTGAAACCCTCAGAATCATTTTGAAAATGACCCAAATAAAAATTTCTCCAAAAGGGTCCAAGAAAATGCTCATGTTGCTCTCTGAAAATATTGGACAGAGATAAAAATCAAACCAATATTTTTAGTGGCTCATGGACATTTATTTTGGGCATTTGGAATTAATGCATAAATATTTGCATTGGAAATATATTTCTATATATATTAATATATGTCCAAATATTATGCCAATTATAAAGGAGCTCTGGAATAATATATCTAGCCCCTGCAAAAATTGGCATAAGTTAAATAAATGATTTAATATATTATTTAAATCAAAACAAATGTCAGAAATTAGAAAACAGAAAAAAATAAAAGGGAGAAGCTTACCTGGGCTCCTCCCTGTGCAGCCCATCCAGCTGGCTGGCCCAGCCAGCAGGCGGCCCAGCCCGTCTCCCTCCTCTGTCGTCTTCGTCCCGACAGAGGGAGGGGAGTGTGGCCGGCGCGCGCGCGCGCCACCGCGCCACGCCACCTCTCTCCCTGCCTGCCTGCCCTCCCCTCCTCGCCTCGATGCCCCTGGACGACGCCACGCCTCCCCCCTGCTCTCTCTCACTCGCCCTCGGCTCTTCCCTCCTCTCCCTCGCTCTCTCTCTCACACAGCCGAACACCACCGTCGCCGCCGTTCGCCATAGCAGCCGTCTCCGGCCACCCCTCGCTCCCCCGACTAGCTCAGAAGCTCCGCCACAACCCCCTCTTCCTCCCCACCGCTCCACAGGCCTCCGGAAGCCCTGCATCGCCGCCACGTCGCCGTTCCCCTCTTCGGGCTCCGACCATCATCGCCGTCGAATTCGCCGTCTCCAGCGCGTCTCCGAGCCCGCTTCGACGCCCACTGCAACCGCGGTGAGCCCCCGAGTCGTTTCCCCCTTCTCCCCTGGTCTCTTTCGACCTCTAGGCCTTAGCCCCACCTTGGCCGAGAGCTCCACGCCGCCGGCGATGTCGCCGTCGTGGCCACGGTCACCGTAGCGCCCAACCGAGCACACTATCGTGCTCCACGCCTCACTAGGAGCACGCAGCACGCACCAACGCCTCCCCAAACCCCCTGCAACACCGACTCCGACCGCACCCGAACTCCGGCCGCCGCTCACGAGCTCGCCGTCGACGGAACCGGCCACCCCAGGCTCGGCCACCACCACCGTTCGACGCGCGGGAGCAAGAGCTCTCCAACGAGCCCAAGAACGGCCTCGCCCGTGCCCTGTAGAGCGATCCCGCATCGCGCCGCCGTCTCGGGCCTCGCCGGCGTCACGTCGCCGGTGGGTTTGACCCACTTTGACCACGGCAGGAACCCCCCTGAGTCCCTGACAGGTGGGCCCAGCCCTGTAGCTAATTAGGATTAGCGCTAACCACTGTTAGTTAACCCCCTGACACTGACTAGTGGGCCCCAGCGCCACTAATTAGTAATTAGGATTAATTTAACCCTGTTTAACCCCCTGTCACTGACGTGTGGGCCCCACACGTCAGGTTTGACCTCAGCCAGCCGCAGTTGACCACTGACGTCATGCTGACATCATGCTGGCGCAATAATTATATTTCTGGATTTAATTTAAATCAGGAAATTCCAGAATATTATTTAAACTTCAAAAATTCATAACTTTTATTCTGTAACTCCAAATTGGACAAATTATATATGAAAAATGATCAGAAAAATCCAATCTATCCATCTGTACTATTTTCATGCATGATCAAACAAGTTAAAATGATGTTTCAAGCAGAACAAGAAAAAGCACTTTAAAAGGCCATATTTGAATTTGAAATTTGAATCCTTGATTCAAATTTGTTCAAACCCTTCTGGTTTTAGTTGCATTAGCCCAACACACTCATATTGCCATGTTTCATGCATGCATCATATTGTTGCACATTGTTTGGTGATGTTGTGTATCGATGTCCCTTGCGACAGGTTCTGCCTCCGAAGAGTACCGTGATTACCCTAACGAAGAACCGTATCCGTGCATCGAACCATCAGGCAAGCAACCAGCCATTGATCATATCGATACAATCCCATGTTCTCGCTCCTGCTCTCTTTTACTGCATTAAGACAACGCGTTTCAAACTGCTGTGTGCTATGGTAGCTGAACCCATTTCCTCTGCATGACCTGTCATTGCCACAGTAACTAGATGAAACCCACTAGCATGTGTAGGAGTTGATTGAGCCATATGTATGTGTTGTTCCTACCTTGCTATGCCTGCTATGCTTAGAGTCGTGTCAGGTCTGGTTCATCTGGGTGATGGGCTAGAGTGAAATGTTATGTTGGTAATGAGAGTGGTGTGGTGAACACGATTTGGTAAAGGTATCGATGAGAGGCCATGTAGGAGTACATGGTGGGTTGTTTCATTGAAGCCGACCTTAAGCACTAAGATCTGTATGTGTGATTTAAGAATCAGCTACTACCATGCATTGGGCCCGAAACCAATGGACCCTCTCGGCTTCTTATTCACCCTAGTTCTCCGTCCAGGAGTTGCAAGTAGTTTCTGGTGTTTGTAGCCTACTGGAGGCCGTGGACAGCGCTGACCGTAGGGGTGGGCTGTGATGTGGTAGGTACGTGGCCGGGTGTACCGAATACCCGTTAGGTATCTCGGGAACCCTATTCACATCGTTCGGGGCCGTATGGGAAACCTCGGCCGGACTCCCTGCGGATGGAACCTGAATAGGCGATAAACCTGGACTGGAGGCTTAGGTGATTAGGTAGGTCGTGGCCGACACCCACGTTGGGCTTCCGCTTGAAGGTTGCCGAGTACATGTCGTGTAAATGGCGATAAGTGGTGAGAGCGTGTATGAAGGAGTACACCCCTGCAGGGTTAACATGATCTATTCGAATAGCCGCGTCCGCGGTAAAGGACTACTTGGTTGCCTATACAGTTCATAGACAAGTAAATGGAAACTACTAAAAGCCTCAAGATAAGAGTGAGTGCCGAGGATGGCTCTTCCGTAGGAAGACGGAGGTGGATCCTCGGTGGTGTATTGAAGTGGTGAGTAGTGGACTCGTGTGCGCAAAACCATTTCAAGTTGGAGTATCGTAGGATAGCCTAGCCAAGAGTCAAAGCTGGCTTGCTGCAATAACTCCACCAACCCTTCTTGATAATATGCATGTATGTAGGATCTGATGTAAGTCTTGCTGAGTACCTTTGTACTCATGTTGCTATAATCTACATTTTTACAGAAGACGCTGCAACCCCTTCTGATGGGTTCTATGTAGACGTTGACATCAACGAGTAGGCTAAAGGCCCAGGTGGTGATCCTGAGCTTGTGAAGGACCACGTAGTATAGCTAGGCTTTCCAAGCCTCTTTTATTTTACTAGTTGTCTGTACTCAGACAAGTTACTTCCGCTGCTGGTTTGTATGACTGTATGACTTGTATGTTGGGTCGTGAGACCCGTACCTTTGTGTATGATATGTATGGCTCCCTGAGCCTTAAATAAAATACTTGTGTCGTAGAGTCATGTTGTGATGCTTCGTTGTACTTGCACATATCGAGCATATTGTGTGTATGATTGAAATGCTTGGTATGTGTGGGATCTGACTATCTAGTTGTTTATCTTTAGTAGCCTCTCTTACCGGGAAATGTCTCCTAGTGTTACCGCTGAGCCATGGTAGCTTGCTACTGCTCTGGAACACTTAGGCTGGCCGGCATGTGTCCTTCTTCGTTCCTGTGTCTGTCCCTTCGGGGAAATGTCACGCTTTGAGTACCGGAGTCCTGTTAGCCCGCTACAGCCCGGTTTACCGGAGTCCTGCTAGCCCAGTGCTACAGCCCGGACCCACTTGCTGATGACCGACACGTTCGAAGCTGGGTCATGGATGCCTGTCCCTGTAAGTCCGTGCCACTTTGGGTTTACGACTAGTCATGTCAGCCCGGGGCTCTTTATCATATGGATGCTAGCGACACTATCATATACGTGAGCCAAAAGGCACAAACGGTCCCGGGCAAAGGTAAGGCGACACCCGTGGGGATACCGTGCGTGAGGCCGCAAAGTGATATGAGGTGTTACCGGCTAGATCGATGTGACATCGAGTCGGGGTCCTGACAGCGTTGGCATCAGAGCTGGACTGCCTGTAGGTTCTCCAAGCCAAACTGGTCGATGTTGAGTCTAGAAATTCTTTAGTTTTATGTAGGGGAATTGATTGTGGGATGGAACATAAGGCTCTTTTTACTCCTTTATCTTATGACATTCTGATCTGAGTCAGTCCATTCTTCCACCAGGGGTTAAGGAATTAGGATCTGTTCTCTCTATCAGGATCACGTGTTACTAATCAGTAGTACCTTATAAGTTTGAGGGATACAAGCCTAGCTCAGTTCTACTACCACATTATGTTGTTAGAATGGATTCAGAACTTTGATATGATGATGTTGAGTGTGTACGAAATCCTTTGTCAAATGTCTCAAAATCCTTCTTGAGCATTTACAGCTGTTATGCTGCCGAAAATTTGCTAGAAATTCTAATGCCTTTGCATTATGATTGTGCTTTCAGATGGCCACTCGTGACCCCAATCAAGTGGTTCGCCTGACTCGATGCCTAGATGTACCCGGCCATACTGCCAAGTTGGTCAGGGTAATGACTGAGGCTGGATACCGCTGGTATCCTGAGTACACGGTCGAAGAGCAATTCCGAGACTTTAATCAAAGCCAGTATCTCTGCACTGTCAGGATATTTCCATCTTATCCTGGATCCACCGAGCCTCTTCACTGCTCCTATGGACTCGGGGTTACTATTGAGATGGCTGTGCAGGACGCCGCCTACTCTATGATGACCATTATGCGAGTCAGATCTGGTCTATTTCGGGACTCTGATTTCCGGTATATGCCAGGATCACTTCCGGGAGCACAAGGGTATCTCCAGGCTATTTATGCTGACCCCACTCAGGAGGATTCACGAACTCGCACCACTGCTGAGATGCTCGAGGATAAGGACCGTGAAAATCGGGCCTTGAGGTTAGAGCTCTTCAATACCCGTGCTGACCACTGGGCCACTTTGACTCGGTTCGCACCGGCGGTGCAAGCTGGATTTTCAGATATGCGCGATCTCTATCCTGTGAGATCTGCTCTGCCAGACGTGATGGTTTGGCGTGATGTAGGAGGCATCACCCCACCTCGCGGTCCCCGCAGGCCACCGTCTGTTGGTCCAAGGCCTCATCCTAGCCCCTATGGTCCACAAGCTCCGCGAGATCGTCTGTTTCCGGATGATCATGTTGAGCTTCCAGGCTATGGAGGTGACTTTTACGAGGACTACTACGGATCGGTCTGAGTTAGCGGTAGTATCACTAGTTCGCACTAGCTGTGTCGTCTATCGTCCCGCGTGACTCGTGGGATATGACCTAGTTTGTACTCCTTCCGGAGGTGTAGAAAAATAATGTATAGGAGCTTGGAATGCCTCCGATGAGATGTAATCCTTTTTCACCGTAATAGTACTTTGTTTGGTCTTGTACTAAACCCTGTATGGTGTGTATGACGATGGAATAAAGAAGCAGTTTCTGTATTTACCATGTCATACGGATGATCATCTTGCATTCCGAATTATTCCTTACATTCTGTATCCTATGTCGGGATTTTATCGTTCTGACTAAATCATTGTCTTGTTACCTAGGATGGTCAACACGCGCGCTAACCCTGCTTCTCAAGAGCAGGCCGAAGGCAGTGAGGGCAGGAATGAAAATCTGCCTCATCCTCCTTCACTAGCCGAGGTTATGATGGAAGCTGAGAGAAACAAGCGGGAGACCAACCGTTTGCTGGAGCGTATTGAACAGAATACAACACACCATCAGAGGGCTAACGTGGTGTCACTCAGTGATTTTATCAAATTGCATCCACCCACGTTCCACCACTCCGTCGAGCCTCTCGACGCTGATGACTGGCTTCGCAGTATCTCTCACAAGCTGTGTTCCGCGCTAGTAGCTGAGGCTGACAAGGTCACCTTTGCTGCATATCATCTTGAAGGCCCCGCCAGTCTATGGTGGGAAAATTATGGAGCTATGCGCCCAGCGGGCCATGTCAGTACTTGGGCTGAGTTCAGTGAGGCTTTCCGTGAGCATCATATTCCGGAGGGTCTCATGGACCGTAAACGTGAAGAATTTTGCAGTTTCACCCAAGGCCGACTTTCTGTGGATGTTTACAGCAGGGAGTTCAGTAATCTCGCACGATATGCAACTGAGGAAGTGTCTACCGATGCCAAGAAGCAAGCAAGGTTCCGTAAGGGCCTTAGTCCTGAGCTTCGCCGTGACCTCCGTCTGCATGAGTGCACATCCTTCCAGAAACTTGTCAACAAAGCCATCAGTGCTGAAACTGGTCAGACTGACTATGACGCAACACGCAAGCATGGCCGTGATATGGGTTCCTCATCCGGTGCTGGTCCTCAGAAGCGCCGCGTGTGGGTGCCCAACACCGCCCTGCCACCCAGGTTCACACCGAGACCATCCTTCCAGGCGCCTCGCCCCGTTCAACAGTCTGCACCGGCCAAGCCCTATGGGGGTCCAACTAACAATGCTCCTCCACGTACCAGTTCCGTGACCTGTTTCAAGTGTGGGGAATCTGGCCACTATATGCGTGAGTGTCCCCAGACCAACCCCAATCAATCTGCTAAAGCTGTTGGCCGTGGCAAGCCGACAGGAAAAGTATTCCACGCCAAGCCGGTCACCGCTACACGTGGCCATGTCAACTATATCTCTGCCGAAGAAGCTCAAGAGGATCCCAACATCGTTCTCGGTACGCTTCTTGTTAATTGCCACCCGGCATCTGTTCTTTTCGATACAGGAGCCTCTCATTCTTTTATATCCGAAAATTATGCTCGTTTGTATAACGTTGCATTCTGTGACATGCCATCCACTATGGAAATTTCTACCCCTGGTTCTAGATGGCAGACCTCTAGGGTAAGTTATGGAAATGAAATCCAAGTCGACAGACTTGTTTTCCTCGCATCTTTGATAGCCCTTAAATTTCAGATATTAATATCATTCTGGGTATGGACTGGATGTTAGCTCATCAAGCCAAAATTGATTGCTTCTCTAGGACTGTTCAACTCACCCATCCTTCGGGGAAGATAGTCAATGTCTTGACCCGAATAGCCAAGCGACAATTATATTCTCTTAACGCCAGCCCTTTGCCAGACCTTGAGGACGTTCCGGTAGTCTGTGACTTCCCGAATGTTTTTCCAGAAGAATTGCCAGGTGTTCCACCTGACAGGGATGTTGAGTTCGTAATAGACCTCATTCCAGGAACTGTTCCAATTGCTAGAAGACCTTATAAGATGGCACCACTAGAACTAGCCGAGTTTAAGAAACAACTCGATGAGTCCTTGAAAAAGGGTTTCATCCGACCTAGTTCATCTCCGTGGGCTTGCCCCGTCCTATTCGTCAAGAAGAAGGATGGTACGGACCGGATGGTTGTAGATTACCGACCTGTCAATCTGGTCACAATCAAGAACAAATATCCGCTTCCCAGGATCAACGACCTGTATGATCAGCTCGCTGGATCCTCAGTCTTCTCCAAGATGGATTTGAGGTTGGGCTACCATCAAATCAAAATCAGAAACGGGGACATTCCTAAAACGGCCTTTGTTACTCGTTATGGCCAATACGAGTACACCGTCATGTCCTTCGGTTTAACCAACGCTCCAGCCACCTTTTCTCGGTTAATGAACTCAATCTTCATGGAGTATTTGGATAAATTTGTCGTAGTTTATCTCGATGATATACTCATCTACTCCAAGAACGAGGAAGAACATGCCGAACATCTAAGGCTAGTGTTGAAGAAACTTCGAGAGCATCGCCTTTATGCCAAATTTTCTAAATGTGAATTCTGGTTGTCAGAAGTGACCTATCTGGGTCATGTAATATCTGGTAAAGGTATTGCTGTTAACCCTGAGCGAGTTCAAGCCGTCCTTAACTGGACTCCACCTGAATCGGTCAAGCAAGTTCGGAGTTTTCTAGGCTTAGCGAGCTATTGTCGTTGCTTTGTCGAGAACTTCTCCAAGGTTGCCAAACCTCTAACCGAACTCCTCAAGAAAGATAAGAAGTTCGAGTGGACTCCACAATGTGAGCACAGCTTTCAGGAACTGAAAAGACGCCTGACTTCTGCTCCCGTACTGGTACCGCCAGACTTCTCCAAAGACTTTGTTATCTACTGCGACGCCTCGCGACAAGGACTAGGTTGCATCCTTATGCAAGATCGACATGTAATTGCCTACGCTTCACGGCAATTGCACCCACATGAGGAGAATTATCCTACTCATGATCTAGAGCTTGCAGCCGTAGTCTATGCACTTAAGACCTGGCGACATTACCTCCTCGGTAATCGTTGCGAAATATTCACTGATCACCAAAGCCTGAAGTACATTTTCACCCAACCAGATCTGAATCTCAGGCAAAGACGTTGGGTTGAATTGATCACAGATTTCGATTTAGGAATAACCTACACCCCAGGGAAAGCCAACGTCATGGCTGATGCGCTAAGTCGTAAATCTTATTGTAACAATCTGATGTTACAACAAAGTCAACCGCTTCTCCATGAGGAATTTCGGAAACTTAATCTTCACATTGTACCTCAAGGTTTTCTCTCCACCTTGGTGGCAAAACCTACCCTTACGGATCAGATTGTCAAAGCACAGAAGGTAGATCCGGGAATCTCCCGCATCAAGAGAAACATTCAGAAAGGAATTGCGAATTGCTTCTCTATTAATGATCAAGGGGTCGTATACTTCGGGAATCGACTAGTGGTTCCCAAAGTGCGAAACCTGAGGCATTTGATCCTTAAGGAAGCTCATGAATCTCCTCTCACCATTCATCCCGGTAGTACTAAGATGTATCAGGACCTACGCCAGAGGTTCTGGTGGACTAGGATGAAGAGAGAAATTGCTCAGTATATTGCAAATTGCGACGTCTGTCGTCGTGTAAAAGCAGAGCACCAACGGCCTGCTGGCACCCTTCAACCCTTAGCTATTCCTGAATGGAAATGGGATAAAATTGGTATGGATTTCATTACCGGTTTTCCCAGGACCAAGAGAGGGAATAATGCTATTTTCGTCGTGGTCGATCGTCTTTCCAAAGTAGCCCATTTCCTACCTGTTCGTGAGAGTATAACCGCTAGTCAGCTGGCAGACTTATACATCTCCCGAATAGTGTCCCTTCATGGTGTTCCTTTGGAAATTAACTCGGATCGAGGAAGTCTTTTCACCTCTCGATTTTGGGAAAGTTTCCAAAATGCTATGGGAACTCGTCTCTCCTTTAGCACCGCCTTCCACCCTCAGTCGAGTGGTCAACTGGAACGCGTCAACCAAATTCTAGAAGACATGCTTCGAGCCTCTGTTATCTCATTCGGAATGGACTGGGAGAAGTGCCTTCCATTTGCCGAATTCGCTTACAACAACAGCTATCAATCTAGCTTGGGTAAAGCCCCTTTTGAAGTTCTCTATGGACGACGGTGTCGAATACTCCTTAACTGGTCAGAGACCGGGGAAAGACAATTCTTTGGCCCGGACATGATTCAGGAAGCAGAAGAACAAGTTCGCATCGTTCGTGAAAAGTTGAAAACAGCCCAATCTCGTCAAAAGAGTCAATATGACCGAAAACATAAGGCTATGACTTTCGAGGTTGACGAGAAGGCATATCTTCGGGTCACCCCTCTGAAGGGAACCCATCGTTTCGGTATCAAAGGCAAATTGGCTCCTCGTTACATTGGACCTTTTCGCATTCTCGCCAAACGAGGAGAAGTTGCCTACCAGTTGGTACTACCTCCGCATCTCTCCAGAGTCCACGATGTCTTCCACGTTTCTCAACTCAGGCGTTGCTTCTCGGATCCTATCCGTGGAGTGGACCACGAAACGCTTGATCTCCAAGATAATCTTACATATCGAGAGTACCCCATTCGTATCCTCGATCAGGCCGAACGTACTACCCGACGTCATAATATCAAGTTTCTCAAAGTACAATGGTCGCACCATTCTGAGGATGAAGCAACTTGGGAAAGGGAGGATCGTCTTCGACTTGAGTACCCCGCCTTCTTCCCGGAGGAACCCAAATCTCGGGACGAGATTCTTTTGAGTGGGGGTGAGTTGTCACACCCTAGCTAGTCATGCATTAGAGTGTTGCATCATGTTTACTCTTTCATCAGAAACTTGAAATGGGGATCTGTGAAACCCTCAGAATCATTTTGAAAATGACCCAAATAAAAATTTCTCCAAAAGGGTCCAAGAAAATGCTCATGTTGCTCTCTGAAAATATTGGACAGAGATAAAAATCAAACCAATATTTTTAGTGGCTCATGGACATTTATTTTGGGCATTTGGAATTAATGCATAAATATTTGCATTGGAAATATATTTCTATATATATTAATATATGTCCAAATATTATGCCAATTATAAAGGAGCTCTGGAATAATATATCTAGCCCCTGCAAAAATTGGCATAAGTTAAATAAATGATTTAATATATTATTTAAATCAAAACAAATGTCAGAAATTAGAAAACAGAAAAAAATAAAAGGGAGAAGCTTACCTGGGCTCCTCCCTGTGCAGCCCATCCAGCTGGCCGGCCTAGCCAGCAGGCGGCCCAGCCCGTCTCCCTCCTCTGTCGTCTTCGTCCCGACAGAGGGAGGGGAGTGTGGCCGGCGCGCGCGCGCGCCACCGCGCCACGCCACCTCTCTCCCTGCCTGCCTGCCCTCCCCTCCTCGCCTCGATGCCCCTGGACGACGCCACGCCTCCCCCCTGCTCTCTCTCACTCGCCCTCGGCTCTTCCTCCTCTCCCTCGCTCTCTCTCTCACGGCCGAACACCACCGTCGCCGCCGTTCACCACAGCAGCCGTCTCCGGCCACCCCTCGCTCCCCCGACTAGCTCAGAAGCTCCGCCACAACCCCCTCTTCCTCCCCACCGCTTCACGGGCCTCCGGAAGCCCTGCATCGCCGCCACGTCGCTGTTCCCCTCTTCGGGCTCCGACCATCATCGCCGTCGAATTCGCCGTCTCCAGCGCGTCTCCGAGCCCGCTTCGACGCCCACTGCAACCGCGGTGAGCCCCCGAGTCGTTTCCCCCTTCTCCCCTGGTCTCTTTCGACCTCTAGGCCTTAGCCCCACCTTGGCCGAGAGCTCCACGCCGCCGGCGATGTCGCCGTCGTGGCCACGGTCACCGTAGCGCCCAACCGAGCACACTATCGTGCTCCATGCCTCACTAGGAGCACGCAGCACGCACCAACGCCTCCCCAACGACTCCGACCGCACCCGAACTCCGGCCGCCGCTCACGAGCTCGCCGTCGACGGAACCGGCCACCCCAGGCTCGGCCACCACCACCGTTCGACGCGCGGGAGCAAGAGCTCTCCAACGAGCCCAAGAACGGCCTCGCCCGTGCCCTGTAGAGCGATCCCGCATCGCGCCGCCGTCTCGGGCCTCGCCGGCGTCACGTCGCCGGTGGGTTTGACCCACTTTGACCACGGCAGGAACCCCCCTGAGTCCCTGACAGGTGGGCCCAGCCCTGTAGCTAATTAGGATTAGCGCTAACCACTGTTAGTTAACCCCCTGACACTGACTAGTGGGCCCCAGCGCCACTAATTAGTAATTAGGATTAATTTAACCCTGTTTAACCCCCTGTCACTGACGTGTGGGCCCCACACGTCAGGTTTGACCTCAGCCAGCCGCAGTTGACCACTGACGTCATGCTGACATCATGCTGGCGCAATAATTATATTTCTGGATTTAATTTAAATCAGGAAATTCCAGAATATTATTTAAACTTCAAAAATTCATAACTTTTATTCTGTAACTCCAAATTGGACAAATTATATATGAAAAATGATCAGAAAAATCCAATCTATCCATCTGTACTATTTTCATGCATGACCAAACAAGTTAAAATGATGTTTCAAGCAGAACAAGAAAAAGCACTTTAAAAGGCCATATTTGAATTTGAAATTTGAATCCTTGATTCAAATTTGTTCAAACCCTTCTGGTTTTAGTTGCATTAGCCCAACACACTCATATTGCCATGTTTCATGCATGCATCATATTGTTGCACATTGTTTGGTGATGTTGTGTATCGATGTCCCTTGCGACAGGTTCTGCCTCCGAAGAGTACCGTGATTACCCTAACGAAGAACCGTATCCGTGCATCGAACCATCAGGCAAGCAACCAGCCATTGATCATATCGATACAATCCCATGTTCTCGCTCCTGCTCTCTTTTACTGCATTAAGACAACGCGTTTCAAACTGCTGTGTGCTATGGTAGCTGAACCCATTTCCTCTGCATGACCTGTCATTGCCACAGTAACTAGATGAAACCCACTAGCATGTGTAGGAGTTGATTGAGCCATATGTATGTGTTGTTCCTACCTTGCTATGCCTGCTATGCTTAGAGTCGTGTCAGGTCTGGTTCATTTGGGTGATGGGCTAGAGTGAAATGTTATGTTGGTAATGAGAGTGGTGTGGTGAACACGATTTGGTAAAGGTATCGATGAGAGGCCATGTAGGAGTACATGGTGGGTTGTTTCATTGAAGCCGACCTTAAGCACTAAGATCTGTATGTGTGATTTAAGAATCAGCTACTACCATGCATTGGGCCCGAAACCAATGGACCCTCTCGGCTTCTTATTCACCCTAGTTCTCCGTCCAGGAGTTGCAAGTAGTTTCTGGTGTTTGTAGCCTACTGGAGGCCGTGGACAGCGCTGACCGTAGGGGTGGGCTGTGATGCGGTAGGTACGTGGCCGGGTGTACCGAATACCCGTTAGGTATCTCGGGAACCCTATTCACATCGTTCGGGGCCGTATGGGAAACCTCGGCCGGACTCCCTGCGGATGGAACCTGAATAGGCGATAAACCTGGACTGGAGGCTTAGGTGATTAGGTAGGTCGTGGCCGACACCCACGTTGGGCTTCCGCTTGAAGGTTGCCGAGTACATGTCGTGTAAACGGCGATAAGTGGTGAGAGCGTGTATGAAGGAGTACACCCCTGCAGGGTTAACATGATCTATTCGAATAGCCGCGTCCGCGGTAAAGGACTACTTGGTTGCCTATACAGTTCATAGACAAGTAAATGGAAACTACTAAAAGCCTCAAGATAAGAGTGAGTGCCGAGGATGGCTCTTCTGTAGGAAGACGGAGGTGGATCCTCGGTGGTGTATTGAAGTGGTGAGTAGTGGACTCGTGTGCGCAAAACCATTTCAAGTTGGAGTATCGTAGGATAGCCTAGCCAAGAGTCAAAGCTGGCTTGCTGCAATAACTCCACCAACCCTTCTTGATAATATGCATGTATGTAGGATCTGATGTAAGTCTTGCTGAGTACCTTTGTACTCATGTTGCTATAATCTACATTTTTACAGAAGACGCTGCAACCCCTTCTGATGGGTTCTATGTAGACGTTGACATCAACGAGTAGGCTAAAGGCCCAGGTGGTGATCCTGAGCTTGTGAAGGACCACGTAGTATAGCTAGGCTTTCCAAGCCTCTTTTATTTTACTAGTTGTCTGTACTCAGACAAGTTACTTCCGCTGCTGGTTTGTATGACTGTATGACTTGTATGTTGGGTCGTGAGACCCGTACCTTTGTGTATGATATGTATGGCTCCCTGAGCCTTAAATAAAGTACTTGTGTCGTAGAGTCATGTTGTGATGCTTCGTTGTACTTGCACATATCGGGCATATTGTGTGTATGATTGAAATGCTTGGTATGTGTGGGATCTGACTATCTAGTTGTTTATCTTTAGTAGCCTCTCTTACCGGGAAATGTCTCCTAGTGTTACCGCTGAGCCATGGTAGCTTGCTACTGCTCTGGAACACTTAGGCTGGCCGGCATGTGTCCTTCTTCGTTCCTGTGTCTGTCCCTTCGGGGAAATGTCACGCTTTGAGTACCGGAGTCCTGTTAGCCCGCTACAGCCCGGTTTACCGGAGTCCTGCTAGCCCAGTGCTACAGCCCGGACCCACTTGCTGATGACCGACACGTTCGAAGCTGGGTCATGGATGCCTGTCCCTGTAAGTCCGTGCCACTTTGGGTTTACGACTAGTCATGTCAGCCCGGGGCTCTTTATCATATGGATGCTAGCGACACTATCATATACGTGAGCCAAAAGGCGCAAACGGTCCCGGGCAAAGGTAAGGCGACACCCGTGGGGATACCGTGCGTGAGGCCGCAAAGTGATATGAGGTGTTACCGACTAGATCGATGTGACATCGAGTCGGGGTCCTGACATATGAGCTAACTAAGTTCAAATGGGTCGTTTATGAGCTAGCTAAGGTGAAATGGATCATTTATGAGCTAACTTAGTTGAAATGGGTCGTTTGTGAGCTAACTAAGGTCAAATGGATCGTTTTTGAGGTAACTAAGGTCAAATGGATCGTTTTTAGCTAACTTAGGTGAAATGGATCATTTATGAGATAACTTAGTTGAAATGGATCGTTTTTGAGCTAACTTAGGTGAAATGGATCATTTATGATCTAATTTAGTTGAAATGGATCTTTTTGAGCTAACTTAGGTGAAATGGATCATTTAAGAGCTAATTTAGGTGAAATGGATCATTTTTTAGCTAACTTGGTGAAATGGATCGTTTATGAGCTAAATTAGTTGAAATGGATCGTTTATGAGATAACCTAGGTAAGATGGGTAATTTTGGAGTTAACCTAGGTGAAATGGGTCATTTTAAAGCTAACGTAGGTAAAATGGATCATTTAGGAGCTAATCTAGGTAAGATGGGTCATTTTTGAGCTAACTTGGATGAACTGGATCATTTATAAGCTAACCTAGGTAAAATTGGTCATTTTAGAGCTAACTTAGGTAAAATTGATCGTCTATGAGCTAACTAAGCTAATTATGCAATTTTTGACATAAGTAAGCTAAGTACAGATCGTTTTAGAGCTAACTTAGGTAAAATGGATGGTTTTGGAGGTCAGTAAGCTTATTAAGTCATTTTGGAGGAGAAAAAGCTAAGTCTAGGTCATTATGGTAAGCATTGGAGGAAATAAAGCTAAGTCTAGGTCTTTATGCATGTGTTAAGCAAAACACTAGATAAACTTTCCAAGATCCAGGAGGTGTAGGAGCGGGGTGGCTCGTGTCGGTAGCTGGAGAAGGATCGTGCGATGCTTGTCTGGAGTTACGCTGCACCAAAGATCATTTCCAATTTCTTGTTAGCATGATGACACTCAAATGTTAAGACTAGCAAGTAATGTCCATTCAAATAAAACTCACCGTGGTCCCAGGAGCAATCACTGGCATCGGCGGAGCGGTCTGACCTGTCTTCTCGCACACAGACTGCACATTTGGTTTTGACGACTCAGTCATACTAGTTAGTAATGAGACAAACACTACATGAATGTTTTGGCTAATCTGCAGAAGAAACTTACCACAAGGAGCTCGTACATGGCCCTTGCCTGCATGTCAGTCCGTGCCCTCTCCTCCTCCATCATCTTTGTCGTCCTCTCCTCCAACTCCCGCTGCCTCTCCGCCGCCTCCGCCAGAAGTTTCTCCGTTCTATCTCTCTCACTCTGTATAGCAGCCTGCAACACCACTCACATGACCATTTGTAATCATTGATGGAAGCGCACACAATGTAATGGAGAAAGATAACTGAGTACGTATCACTAACCTTGATGGCGAGTTGCACTGGCCGTTCACGAGGCCTTATCTCAGGAGCGGAGCTTGACTGGCGCGCCTTGATCTCCAGGAGAGTGCTAGGACAACGGATAAGTCCATCTCCAATGGCTATGGAGCCATGGGACCTCCCGCCACAAGATATCATCACCAGCTCTGGATCAATGGGACCCTGGCTCGGGTTAAAGTCCTCCCCTTTCCTCGCCTTCCCCTCATCTCTATATCTCACGAGCTTGTTGTGGGAGGAGATGTTGGTGAAGTTGTTTGCATCATCGGGGTCAGACTGAGAGAAAGCCTTTACTTTCTTGAAAGAGGCAGTGTGGGCCATGGCATACAGGTCGTACACCTCTGGCACCTTATCCGCCTTATTGTAGCGTGCCTGAAAGAGAGAAACAATGAAAATTAGTAATTAAAGGGCTCAAGCTAGCATGATGAATGAATTGCATGAATCATGAAGAAAACCACATACCCAGTTGCGCCCGAACTGATATAAGTTGGAGCTGCCTTGATGGTGTGGCACACCTTCCATTTGGGCACGTTTGTCCTTGGCCTCGTTGTGGAGGGCTAGCCATTGTTTTGAGCACCACTGATCGACCAACACCTCCCAACAATCCATCCGATCCGCACACCATCTCGGAGGCGCGTAAGTTAGCAAATAGAAACTTGAGCGCTACGGCTAAGAATTACTAAATGAAGGAACTTAAGTAGAGAAGGCCTTAAGAATTACCTTCATGTACTGCTCCTTACTCAGGAACTTATCGCGGCACGCCGGCTTGGTCTTCTTGATACCACGCAAGGCGTAGTAGTCTCAAACAGCCTGCACCCGAGCCTCGTGCCGTAAGTTCTGGAGTAGGCGCTTGCAGACGTTCTCAATAACATGTGCCGCGTCCTCCTTGTATCCCTCCTCACACCTGTAGAATGTCTGCAATCAAATGAGACAATATTGATTAGTACAATTAATAACTAGCTAGTTGAAGATTTTTAAATGTGTAAAGGAGAAATTACCCAGAACTTTCTGATCACCATGTCTGCCCTCGTGTCGCACACGACACCATCGATAATCTCATCCGGCGGGGCCGGGGCAGCCACGTAGTGCTCCCAGCTCAATCCAAGCTCTGGAAGCCGACCCTCACCAGGCAACGTGACAAACCCCGGGAAGTTTTGCCGGCAAAGAACTCCAAGGACGAAGTTGGGCCGGCGGACACTATGATGGTGGTCCCAACCCCAGCAGCATGACAAGGCCAACGCATTAGTTATTTGAAGAAACGTGAATGCAGAAGGTACAAAAATATTAAATGCACTTACGTACCTCTCCCCATCAGGGAAAATCAACCACCTTTGCTCGCGGGTCACCGGCACGGACGGGAGCTGTGTAGCACCACGCTGGTAGACGTTGCCCCCCTCCTCCCCCTCCTCATCAGTCGGCTCCCCGCCATTATCAGCATGGCCACTCGGCTCCCCGCCATGCTCAGGCTGACCCGACCAGGTACCCCATCTAGACGTGTGCTCCTCCAGGGTCTCGTGGGCCAAAGGCCCGTCGACCCGAGGCTCGTGGGCCAAAGACTCGTGGACCGGAGGCTCGTGGATCGGAGTCCGTGCAGCCTGCTCCTCAGACGAGTCCACCCTAGCAGTCACGTGCTCGGGTGAAACAGCTGGGGGCGGTGGCGAGGAAGGCGCCGTAAGAGTCACCCTACCTCCTCTCCTGCGACCACGTGCTCCACCTCCTCTCTTCTTCTTACCTCGTCCCCTGCTGGGCACCGCGGTCGACGAAGAAGGGCCCGGCGGTGTCGCCATACTGTCCAGCAACGCTCGGCGGAGAGGTGCGTGTGGAATGGAAGACCTCGCACCACGCGCCGACGAAGAAGGGGCCTCGGTGTGCTCCCGACCAGCGCCCACCATCTTTCAACACCTGCCATGACAAAGAATAAACGAAATTAGTACAACATAAAAAAAGTACCGACATGAATAATAATATGTATATCACTTAAGTGTATCATCATCAAGTACAACATAAAAAAATTGAATACCTGACACTACTAATAATCTCGATCAGTATCATCAATAAATGCATAATCATCATCATCACTATAATCAATGATGGGCTCATAGGGTTCATTGGCATCAACATGTGCAAGGCCACCTTGACGTAATCGGTCAAGCATTGACAGGTCATCCGCAGCAGTAACCTCTTCTTGTTCCGGCTCTTATTGTTCCTCCTCTGGGGTGATGTCGGATTCATTGTCGCTGTCTACTTCAATGTTTTGGGGTGAAGTATAGCGGTTCTTGAAACGCTTTTTGGAAAGACGTGTCTCTTGGAAGAATTCTCCTTCATATGTGTCTGGGTTAATGTGAGGTTCATAATCCTCTTCCTTTGGGGGAGAAAGTCTAGCACATGGAGGCACTTCATAAACACATCCAAACCTTTCAGATTTGGATTAGTTTGGCAGGCCCATGGTAGATAGAATACTTGGGTCGCCTGTTGAGCCATAATATAGACATCAGGAACATCTAAATGAGTGCTTTGGTTGATTTCAACTAGCCCTATATGTTCATGAGTCCTTCTAGTCTCCTTCGGCTGAAACCAATAACATTTGAAGACTACGACATTCGGTGGGTTTTCACCATAGAACAGAAGTTCATAAATTGCTTCAACTCTCCCATAATACTCGATACCTCCTTCGCCGATAGCAGATACACAACAATTTGTAGACTTTCGGTCGGCCATAGATAGCTCTTTGCCATATGTACGAAAGCGATACCCGTTGATGTCGTACTTGTCAAATGAACGGACCTTATAGTCAAAACCATTAGCGACTTGTCTCAATTCGGCGTCCATAGACTCTGTATTAGCCTACAAGTTTAATATGAAAGGATTGTTGCATTATGCACAAATTAGCGAATGAAATGAAATTGTGTAATAGAAATTACCATTTGTTTGAACCAAGAGATGAAACCGGGATAGCCACCTCCTTGCTTTGCGAGAAGCTCATACTCTTCGACGGAATCCTTTTGGATCTCCGCTCCATACGAGAATATGGCGACGTATCGAATGTATGACATATCCAGGAATAAGAGTAGTTCAAAGGAAATAGAACTTGCGAAACAATGTACCGAGAACTTACTCGATGTACGGCCGCACTTCTATCAGGTTGTTGAAGATATACAACGAAATGGTCCGCCATTCTTCGTTATCCAAAGATACTGTAAGTGAAACACTAGCTGGTGCGAGATTCCCTTTGAATAGGCTGAGGTTGGATGCACCCTTTTTAGGCTCGTCAGCATTGTACCGAGGCTTCGGATTATGCAAATGACGATTTTTGGCTTCGTAGTGCGCTGTTACGAAGTTTGCCGCCTCCTCTATGATGAATGCCTCAGCCATCGATGCTTCAATTCTACGTTTATCTTTACATTTTTCTCGAAGCGTCTTCTGCATCCTCTCAGTTGGGTAGCACCAATGATTTTGCACGCCCCCCCCCCAATCTTGCCTCGGTCGGGAGATGCAAAATCAAATGCTGCATTGGATTAAAGAAGCCCGGTGGAAAGATCTTCTCTAACTTGGAGATCAACTCCGGCGCCAACTCTTCCATTTCTTCTAGCACGCCAGGCGATAGTTCTTTCTAACAAAGAACACGGAAAAAATAGCTGAGTTCTGCCAGTACTAGCCATTCATCCTCAGGGATGAAGCCACGCAACATCACCGGCATTACCCGCTCAATCCATATGTGCCAATCATGACTCTTGAGACCAAATATCTTCAGTTTATCAAGATTCGCTCCCCTCTTTAGATTCGCTGCATACCCATCGGGGAACATCAACTGCTGTTGCACCCACAAGAGAATTTCCCTCATAGCTGGCCTTCCAAGATTGAACCATGCCTTTGGCTTCGTCCAGTTCTGCTTTCCTTTCGGTTCTTTCATGTTTTGTAACGGCCTATCACATAGCGCCTCCAGATCGACTCTAGCCTTAGTATTATCCTTTGACTTCCCATCTATGCCGAACAATGTACGAAATAGTGCCTCAGCGATATTCTTCTCAGTGTGCATCAAGTCGATGTTGTGTGGGCAAAGGAGGTCTTTGAAGTAAGGCAGATCCCATAAGCATGTTTTGTGAGTCCACGCGTGCTTAGTATTATACCCCTTGAAGTACCCTGGACGTTTGGATCTGGCTCGAGAGCGTTTAACTGATCCAGGGTCTGTTGGCCTATCAATGCAGGTGGTGCAGATTTTTTGACAACTCTACCCCTGATGAAGTTCTTCTTGTCTTTCCTGAACTTATGGCGAGGATCCAGGAACTGTCTATGCATGTCGAAGCAAGAAAACTTGCGACCGGCCTGAAGCCAACGAAACTCAAGAGCTCCCTTGCATGTGGGGCACGGGAACCTTCCATGCACACACCAGCCAACGAATAGTGCATACGCCGGCAAGTCATGCGTCGAGTACATGTACCAGACACGCATTATGAAGTTCCGTTTGCTAAAGGCGTCGTATGTCTTGAACCCATTATCCCAGGCTTCTTGCAATTCGTCCTTAAGCGGCTGCATGTACACGTTCATATTTTTCCCCGGATAGTTGGGCCCTGGAATTATCAATGTCAGGAAAATGTTCTTTCTTTGCATAATCTGTCCGGGGGGGAGATTGACTGGAAACACAAATACGGGCCAACAACTGTATTGGGCTGCCGTCATACGAAACACACTGAACCCATCGGTGCTGATGCCGACTCAAGGATGCCTCGGATCTGCCGCTTTGTCAGCATGTAATTCATCAAACTTTTTCCATGCAACACCATCCGATGTGTGTACCATCATCAGATTCCCATCTGCATCTAGTTCGGTTCTTTTGCCTGTTTTGTGCCATGTCATCTATCTGGCCGTCTCTTCGACCATGAAAAGACGTTAAAGTATTGGTACGATTGGCATATACCGAAGAACACTAACGGGGATTTTGGTCTGTGTCTTCTCAACCATACCGTTGTCTACCAAAATATACCTAGAAGACTTGCAAATGGGACAATAGTTCAAGTCCGCATAGTCAAGCCTAAATAAGGCACATCCTTTCTCACAGGCATGTATCTTCTCATAGGGCATCTTCAGTGCACGGAGGATTTTGTCCGACTGGTACAGGTTTGCAGGCATTACATGGCCTTTGGGTAGAAAGCGTCCAAATACTGTCATAATTGTGTCATAGCATTCTCTGCCCAAGTTGAACTGAGCCTTCAGAGCCATTACTTGTGAGATGGCATCCAACTGACAAAGCTTAGTGTGCTCGTGGAGTGTTCCTCCATCTCCTCGTCCGAATCCCGAGCATCATCATAGCCTTGCACCATGTTTTCCATCCCGGTACCATGCTCGTCGGTGCGACGACGATCCAACTTAGCTCGGTCACGTTGGGCAGACTCACCATGAAATGTCCACACCGAATAATCGGGCGTAAAACCATTCTTCTGCAGGTGTTTACCCATTTCCGCCTCTGTCCTCTTTTCCCAATTGCCGCATCAGAAACAGGGGCACCAAGTTTTCCTCTGGCCATTTGCAAATGCGGCTTGCACAAACCCCTTGGTTTTTGTGAACCATTCAGCGCTCCATTTGTTCTGACCAGTGTGAGCGGTATACATCCAAGCACGGTCACTCATCTTGACTTTCAGAGCTACTGGACACACAACAATTATATATGTAATTCACCATGTATATATTCATCAGTTGATCTACTTTGTCAATTTTATTACGTCCATGCAACCTACACTCTAATAGGTAATGATAGGTCCTAATCCCACCCGAGTATGTGTAGATTGGGTTCATTTTCCCATATTCTATGCTCCGTATCCGACGCAAAATTTCGGTAGCACCTCCCCGCTGTTCTCCTGATACACGTCTCTGCAATAAACAGAGAGGATGTGTACCCGGAGAACAACAGGGGAGGCACTGACGAAATTTATGCGTCGGATCCGGAGCAAAGCATATGGGAAAACAAACCCAATCTACACATACTCGGGCTGTCCGTGGATAGCGTTGGACAATTCGAAAGAATCAAGGTTATAAATATGCAAATGCATGCATATTTATAACTATGACGCTTTCGAACGGGAGACACATATTGGTTACGCATACTGATGATTCAAGACACATATATAGCTAGCTACCAAATTTCATGTCATTTGTGCAAATAATTAATGGGGGAGAAGGACATGTCATTTGTGCTCACCCACGAACGAAGGGGCAGAGCTCGTCAAACGCACGGCGCGGTCGTCGAACACCAAACCTCGCAGCGATGAAACAACTTCACATTTAAATCTACCCGATCAACACAATTATATATGATGTTTTTCATAACAAAATCGAAAAATATATGACCTAACTAATAATTCACAAATATATAACCCCGTCGGCCTTTGGAAGGCCAAAGAGCACCTTTTCGGGAGGTTTAGGGGGTCGGGGTGTCATGTCGGTGTCGGGGTGCTGTTTCGGGGTTAGGGTGTCGTGTCGCGGTCGGGGTGTCGGGGTGTGGTGTCATGGTGTGTGTGTCGGGGTGTGGTGTCGGGGTCGGGGTGTC
>NC_041382.1:259854828-259896589 GCF_002162155.2 Triticum dicoccoides | reverse complement strand
GGGGCGGCGGGGGCGGGGGCGGAGGAGGTCGAGGGAGAGAGATGAGTAACGGGCGGGGGAGGGGGCTCGGCCGTTAGTTAGGTTAGTTAGGGTAGCCTTTGCCGTCCGCCCTCCTTTGCCGTCCTCTTTTCTTCATATTTGCCATCTGCGGCGGACGGCAAAGCGGCGGGATGTTAAGTATTTTTTAACCAGCTCCTCAGTGGGCCCCCCTCCCTCTTTGCTGTCAGCTAGCGGACGGCAAAGATTCTTTGCCGTCAGCTAGCGGACGACAAAGAGCTGGCTGATGGCAAAGGCTTTCTTTGCCATCAGCCAGTTCTTTGCCGTCTGCTTTCGGGTAGCTGATGGCAAAGAGCTTCTTTGTCGTCCGCTAGCAGACGACAAAGAGCTGGCTGATGGCAAAGTAGCTGATTCCAGTAGTGCATGGGCCTTCTACATCTCGTAAGTTCCATCGGCCTTCTACGTCTCTTAGGATCCATGAGCCTTGTACGTCTTGTAGGATCCATGGGCCGCCGGCACATTTATGGGTCTTGTACGAGCCTTTAATGGGCCGTAGACGGGCCTTTAATAGAAATCATACGTTTTATGGGCTGACCATAACGGGCCGTTAATAGGCCGTATTTGGTGATGCTATGAAAATGGCCCAACAGACTAACGGTCCACAAAAGGGCCGACTGTAACGACGGGCTGAATTTGGCCCACAAGCAGAAAATGACAATAACGGGCCGTAAGTAACCGAATGTTGCAAATGAGCCCAAGAATAAATGGCCCCTCAGAAGGACGAAAGTTAACTTGGGCTGGAAACGGCCCAACGGAATAACGGGCCGCTAATGGGTATAAAGTTATACACTGTTCATTACGGGCCAGTTTCACCACGGGCCGTTAATGGGTGTAAAGTAATACACTGTTCATTACGGGCCAGTTTCAGCACGGGCCGCTAATGGGCCAAGAGTTACAAAGGGCCTCATATGGGCCGAAAGATGTCATGGGCTATACATGGG
Source organism: Triticum dicoccoides (assembly GCF_002162155.2). NCBI lineage: Eukaryota > Viridiplantae > Streptophyta > Magnoliopsida > Poales > Poaceae > Triticum > Triticum dicoccoides. The sequence goes on along the minus strand of NC_041382.1, from coordinate 259,895,591 downwards.
CCAGAAGTGAAAACGGACTGGAATCATAGTGGACGGCCTAGATGACGCTACTAGGCCTAATTCGGATAGGGCGTAACGGGCCTTGGGTTAGCGGGCTGCAAATGGGCTATATGCGAACAGGACGTTAACAGGCTTTCCATGGGCTGGCCCGCCAGCTTTTGACCAAGTCAAACGGGCCGGCCCGCCAGCTTTTGACCAAGTCAAACAGGCCGGCCCGCCAGCTTTTGACCAAGTCAAACGGGCCGGCCTTTCCACAGGAATGGGGCAATGTTGGGCCATGCCACGTGTCGACGTATCATAGGCACCTATCTGACCCGCTGACGAGCTAACACGTGTTCCGTCCGGCCAATAAGAATTTTACACGTGGAAATTTCCCATTGGTCAGGGCTGTTAACGGGTTATCAGATCCAAAACCCGACCTGATAGCTTAACAGCGTTCCGTTACGGTGGATGCCACGTGTCGGTCACCCTTGATGAAAGCACTTCTGTGACGCGCAATTTATCGTCATGAAAGTGGACACTTCCGTGATGATAATTTTGGTAATGTCATGGAACACTTCTACGACAGCACAGGTATGACTATCTTGATTCTGTCATACATTTGTCATGGATGTACATGCATGACAAAAAAGTGACCTACTGTGACAAACACGTATCATCACGGAAGTGTATTTTTTTGTAGTGTCTTATAGCGTTGCTAGTTGTAGGTGCAGTTGCAGGTTGTTCCATGTTGGGACATGGATATCATGGGATATCACAATATCTCTTATTTAATTAATGCACATATATACTTGGTAAAGGGTGGAAGGCTCGGCCTTATGCCTGGTGTTTTGTTCCAGTCTTGTCGCCCTAGTTTCCGTCATACCGGTGTTATGTTCCTTGATTTTGCGTCCCTAACATGATGATGGTTTATGAGCCCCTCTTGATAGTTCGCTTTGAATAAAACTCTTCCAGCAAGGCCCAACATTGGTTTTAACAATTTCCATAATAATACTTGAACCTAATAATTAATTGGCATAGGGCATCATGAACCCGATGTTTTTCTACATAGCAGGGGGCAGTGCCGATGGTGTTCGCCCCAAATGGGCAGACTGCAGGGACGGCTTGGGGAAACCCGAGGTATTTGGTATATACCTGTAGGCTGAGCCATCCGGACGTGTCCTGAGATGAGATACGCGTGGCTACTATCAGGGTGTCGGCACGCCGGGAGGTCTTGCTGGATTAGTTTTACCATTTTCGAAATGTCTTGTGCACCGGGATTCCGAGTCTGATCGGAGGGTCCCGCAGGACACCCCTGCAGGGCTTAAACTTTCGAGAGCCGTGCCCGCGGTTATGTGGCAGATGGGATTTTGTTAATATCCAGTTGTAGTGAACTTGTTGTAAACTCAATTAAGATACACCAACCGCATGCATAACCGTACCCGTCTCTTTTCAAGTGAGTTTGAGAAGGGAACACGGTTGTGTTATTTTTGAACGTAAGTAGTTGAGGATTACTTATTGATCATTTCTAGTTTGCGACCATTTGCGTAGTTTCTCATCTTACTCTTGTACTGGTAAGTTAGCCACCATACATTTCTTAGTCGCTGCTGCAACCTCTCCACTTATCATTTCCATACCCTTTAAGCTTTGCTAATCTTGATACCCATGGTTATGGGATTGATGCGTCCTCTTGGCTCACAGATACTACACCAATAGTTGCAGGGACAGGTAATGTGATGATCATGAGGTGAGAGCGATGTTTGCTTGTCTTGGAGTTCTTCCTCTTCTTCGTTGATCTTGGGTTAGGTTCCTGGTCAGCAGCCTGGGCTAGCAGGGTGGATGTCGTTTGCGTTTCTGTTTGTGTTTCATCCGTAGTCGAATGTTGTTCTCATGTATGTTGTATCAATGTATTCTTGTGGCATTTGTATGTTTTGTATGTATCCCAACTATTATGTAATGGTACATTGTAATGATATCCACCTTGCAAAAGTGTCTCAATATGCGGTTCTATCCTTGGTGGGACCTTCGAGTTCCTTCAGGATAGTTGCATATTTGGCATGACACAAGGCCCAACATTGGTTTTAACATTTTCCCAACATAATAAACATGATAATAAATTTGATGCATAGGGAGTTAGCGCTACCCGAGGTTCGTTATTCAACATAATTGTTGTCGGTGTTCTGGGAACGGGGGTCCCCAGACTTGCCTGCCTGTCGCCTATGGCGTGGCTCAAGTAGGGGCCCAGCATGGCCCATCTTCATTAGCCCAAGGTCAAGACCCTCGCGAGGGGCCAAGCCTCGCAGGGCGGACGACAGGAAGCTTCCTCAAGAGCGGCCTCATCAGGCAGGCTCGCGAGGAGGCAGAGAGATCAATGCAAGGGTACCTTGCGAGGATCCCATGACGCAAGCCATGATGATCAAGGCCAGGCGGGCATCGGCCTGCGCAGGGTCCTTCTTTCCCCTTTGGTGCAAAGGGGGCAAGCACAGGCCAAGGTATCAGGAAAAGGTTAACATTCTGGTTGATGGTTGACAAGACCACTAGTTTCAAGAAAAGGGCAAAGGGAAGAAGGGGAGCTTCAAGAAGAACGGCAAGCAAGTTGCTGCTCAAGTGAAGAAGCCCAAGTCTGGTCCTAAGCCTGAGACTAAGTGCTTCTACTTCAAAGGGACTGATCACTGGAAGCGGAACTACCCCAAGTGATTGGCGGATAAGAAGGATGGCAAAGTGAACATAAGTATATTTGATATACATGTTATTGATGTGTACTTTACTAGTGTTTATAGCAACCCCTCAGTATTTGATACTAGTTCAGTTGCTAAGATTAGTAACTCAAAATGGGAGTTGCAGAATAAACAGAGACTAGTTAAGGGTGAAGTGATGATGTGTGTTGGAAGTGGTTCCAAGATTGATATGAGCATCATCGCACACTCCCTATACTTTCGGGATTAGTGTTGAACCTAAATAAGTATTATTTGGTGTTTGCGTTGAGCATGAATATGATTTGATCATGTTTATTGTAATATGGTTATTCATTTAAGTAAGAGAATAAATTGTTGTTCTGTTTAGATGAATAAAACCTTATATGGTTACACACCCAATGAAAATAGTTCATTGGATCTCGATCGTAGTGATACACATAATCATAATATTGAAACCAAAAGATGCAAAGTTAATAATGATAGTGCAACTTATTTGTGGCACTGCCGTTTAGGTCATATTGGTGTAAAGCGCATGAAGAAACTCCATGCTGATGGGCTTTTGGAATCACTTCATTATGAATCAGTTGATGCTTGCGAACCATGCCTCATGGGTAAGATGACTAAGACTCCGTTCTTCGGAACAATGGAGCGAGCAACACATTTGTTGGAAATCATACATACTGATGTATGTGGTCTGATGAATATTGAGGCTCGCGACAGGTATCATTATTTTCTGATCTTCACAGATGATTTGAGCAGATATCAGTATATCTACTTAATGAAACACAAGTCTGAAATATTTGAAAAGTTCAAAGAATTTCAGAGTGAAGTGGAGAATCATTGTAACAAAAATAAAAGTGGAGAATCATCATGAAACACAAGTCTGAAATATTTGAGTTAACGAGTTTGGCCTTCAGTTAAAAACAATGTGAAATGGTTTCACTACTCACGCCACCTGGAACACCACAGTGTAATGGTGTGTCCGAACGTCATAACCGTACTTTATTAGATATGGTGCGATCTATGACGTCTCTTACTGATTTACCGCTATCGTTTTGGGGTTATGCATTAGAGACAGCTACATTCACGTTAAATAGGGCACCATCTAAATCCGTGGAGATGACACTGTATGAACTGTGGTTTGGCGAGAAACCTAAGCTGTCGTTTCTTAAAATTTGGGACTGCGATGCTTATGTGAAAAAGTTTCAACATGATAAGCTCGAACCTAAATCGGAGAACTAAATCTTCATAGGATACCCAAAAGAAAATGTTGGGTACACCTTCTATCACAGATCCGAAGGCAAGTTATTCATTGCTGAGAATGGATCCTTTCTAGAGAAGGAGTTTCTCTCAAAAGAAGTGAGTGGGAGGAAAGTAGAACTTGATGAGGTAACTGTACCTGCTCCCTTATTGGAAAGTAGTTCATCACAGAAATTTGTTCCTGTGACTACTACACCAATTAGTGAGGAAGCTAATGATGATGATCATGTAACTTCAGATCAAGTTACTACCGAACCTCGTAGGTAAACCAGAATGAGATCTGCACCAGAGTGGTACGGTAAATCCTGTTCTGAAGGTCATGTTACTTGACCACGACGAGCCTACGAACTATGAGGAAGCGATGATGAGCCCAGTTTCCGCGAAATGGCTTGAGCCCATGAAATCTAAGATGAGATCCATGTATGAGAACAAAGTATGGAGTTTGATTGACTTGCCCAATGATCGGTGAGCCATTGAGATTAAATGGATCTTCAAGAGGAAGACGGACGCTGATAGTAGTGTTACTATCTACAAAGCTAGAATTGTCGCAAATGGTTTTCGACAAGTTCAAAGTGTTGACTACGATGAGAGTTTCTCACTCATATCTATGCTTAAGTCTGTCCGAATCATGTTAGCAATTGTCGCATTTTATGAAATCTGGCAAATGGATAAACAAAATTGCATTCCTTAATGGATTTATTAAAGAAGAGTTGTATATGATGCAACCGGAAGGTTTTGTCAATCCTAAAGTTACTAACAAAATATGCAAGGTCCAGCCATCCATCTATGGACTGGTGCAAGCATCTTGGAGTTGGAATATACGCTTTGATAAGTTGATCAAAGCATATAGTTTTATACAGACTTGCGGTGAAGACTATATTTACAAGAAAGTGAGTGGGAGCACTACAGCATTTCTAATAAGTACATGTGAAAGACATATTGTTGATCGGAGATAATGTAGAATTATTCTGCAAAGCATAAAGGAATATTTGAAAGAAGTTTTTCAAAGAAAGACCTCGGTGAAGCTGCTTACATATTGAGCATCAAGATCTATAGAGATAGATCAAGATGCTTGATAAGTTTTTCAATGAGTACATACCTTGACAAGATTTTGAAGTGGAACAGTCAAAGAAGAAGTTCTTGCCTGTGTTACAAGGTGTGAAGTTCAGTAAGACTCAAAACCCGACCACGGCAGAAGATAGAGAGAGAATGAAAGTCATTCCCTATGCCTTAGCCATAGGTTCTATAAAGTATGCCATGCTGTGTACCAGACCTATTGTATACCCTGCCCTGAGTTTGGCAAGGGAGTACAATAGTGATCTAGGAGTAGATCACTAGACATTGGTCAAAATTATCCTTAGTAGAATAAGGATATGTTTCTCGATTATGGAGGTGACAAAAGGTTTGTCGTAAAGGGTTACGTCGATGCAAGTTTTGACACTGATCCAGATGACTCTAAGTCTCAATCTGGATACATATTGAAAGTGGGAGCAATTAGCTAGAGTAGCTCCATGCAGAGCATTGTTGATATAGATATTTGCAAAATACTTACGGATCTGAATATAACAGACCCGTTGACTAAACTTATCTCACAAGCAAAACATGATCACACCTTAGTACTCTTTGGGTGTTAATCACATAGCGATGTGAAGTAGATTACTGACTCTAGTCAACCCTTTGGGTGTTGGTCACATATCAATGTGAACTATGGGTGTTAATCACATAAAGATGTGAACTATTGATGTTAGATCACATGGCGATGTGAACTAGATTATTGACTCTAGTGCAAGTGGGAGACTGAAGGAAATATGCCCTAGAGGCAATAATAAAGTTATTATTTATTTCCTTATTTCATGATAAATGTTTTTCATGCTAGAATTGTATTAACCGGAAACATAATACATGTGTGAATACATAGATAAACAGAGTGTCACTAGTATGCCTCTACTTGACTAGCTCGTTAATCAAAGATGGTTATGTTTCCTAACCATAGACAAAGAGTTGTTATTTGATTAATGCGATCACATCATTAGGAGAATGATGTGATTGACTTGACCAATTCTGTTAGCTTCGCACTCGATCGTTTAGTATGTTGCTATTGCTTTCTTCGTGACTTATACATGTTCGTATGACTATGAGATTATGCAACTCCCGTTTGCTGGAGGAACACTTTGTGTGCTACCAAACGTCACAACGTAACTGGGTGATTATAAAGGAGCTCTACAGGTGTCTCCAAAGGTACATGTTGGGTTGGCGTATTTCGAGATTAGGATTTGTCATTCTGATTGTCGGAGAGGTATCTCTGGGCCCTCTCGGTAATGCACATCACATAAGCCTTGCAAGCATTGCAACTAATGAGTTAGTTGCGAGATGATGTATTACAGAACGAGTAAAGAGACTTGCCGGTAACGAGATTGAACTAGGTATGGAGATACCAACGATCGAATCTCGGGCAAGTAACATACCGATGACAAAAGGGAACAACATATGTTGTTATGCGGTCTGACCGATAAAGATCTTCGTAGAATATGTGGGAGCCAATATGAGCATCCAGGTTCCGCTATTGGTTATTGACAGGAGACGTGTCTCGGTCATGTCTACATTGTTCTCGAACCCGTAGGGTCCGCACGCTTAAGGTTTCGATGACAGTTATATTATGAGTTTATGAGTTTTGATGTACCGAAGGAGTTTGGAGTCCCGGATGAGATCGGAGACATGACGAGGAGTCCCGAAATGGTCGAGACGTAAAGATTGATATATTGTACGACTATATTCGGACATCGGAAAGGTTCCGAGTGATTCGGGTATTTTCGGAGGTACCGGGGAGTTACGGGAATACGAGGAAGAAGCAATGGGCCTTAATGGGCCTTAGTGGGAAGGACCAGGAGGTGGCGCGCGCCCCTCCCAAGCCCAGTCCGAATTGGACAAGGGGTTTGGGGCGCGGCCCCTCTCTCCCTTCCTTCCCCTCTTCCCCCCTTTCCCCCCTTCTCCTAGTTGGACTAGGAAAGGAGGAAACCTACTCAAACTAGGAGTAGGAATCCTACTCCCTGCCGCGCCCCTCCTAGGGCCGGCCTCCTCCCCCTTGCTCCTTTATATACGGGGGCAGGGGGGCACCCCTAGACACACAAGTTGATCCACGTGATCGTTTTCTTAGCCGTGTGCGGTGCCCCCTTCCACAATAATCCTCGATAATATTGTAGTGGTGCTTAGGCGAAGCCCTGCGACAGTTGAACATCAAGATCGTCGCCACGCCGTCGTGCTGACGGAACTCTTCCTTGACACATTGCTGGATCGGAGTCCGGGGATCGTCATCGAGCTGAACGTGTGCTGAAACTCGAAGGTGCCGTAGTTTCGGTGCTTGGATCGGTCGGATCGTAAAGACATACGACTACATCAACCGCGTTGATATAACGCTTCCGCTGTCGGTCTCCAAGGGTACATAGATCACACTCTCCCCTCGTTGCTATGCATCACCATGATCTTGCGTGTGCGTAGGAATTTTTTTGAAATTACTACGTTCCCCAACACGTTCTGCCGTGTGATGTCCTCGGCATCATCAACCCTCCGTTGAAGAAGAAGCAGCTCCGCCTGGGAAGAGGACAGCTCCGCCTGTGTCGCACCAAGGGCGGCCGCGGAGGAATCCGCACGCCGCGTCTCTTCAACCAACTTGGCCTTGATGGCCGCTGTCCTGCCCTCAGCCTCGGCCCAGATCAGCATCAACCTCGCCTTGCATTCGCGCTCGAGGACCGAGCGAGCTCCCGCCACACAGCGGTCGACCTCTTCCTAGACCCGGGCTTCGCACGCCGCAACGTCGTCCTCCGCCTGGCCGCCAGGCGCTCCCTCATCTCCAACCGCTCCAGGTCAAGGCTGCGCTCGGCGGCCTGGAGCGTCATCGCCTCCTCGCGCCTCCGGAGCTCCACCCGGTCGACGACGACCTCCTGCATCGATCCAAGGGCCGCGTGGCACAACTCTATTTGCTGTTCCAGGGAGTTGCTCCGGGCTTGGAGCTCCCATACGCGCTCCTCCGCATCCATGCGTCGTCGGTCCGCCTCCCTAGCCTCCTCGACGGCCCGGGAGCAGGGGGGCTTCCGCTGGAGCATGCAGAGGGCCCCGAGGCGGTAAGCCCCCTCCAGGCGTGGGGGCAGGGGGCCTGCCCCCCCAGCCGATGCCGGATGGACCGCCACGGAGACGCCCAGCACCTTCTCCATCACTCCCCCAAACCCTCTGGTGCCTCTCCCCTCTCCCACTGAGCTCATTACCCTCCTCTGCCCTTCCTCCCTCTCATCACCGAACGCGCCTGCCGCCGCTGACTTGCACCACCGCGGCCATGGCCCCTCCCTCGTCCCCTTGAGCAGCCCAGGAGCTCCGCCTCGACCCCCTCTTCCTCCCCACCAAGCCAAGCCCCTCAGGAAGCTCTGCATCGCCTCCACGCCGTCGTCTTCATCCTCGACCGCCGCTGATGGTCGCCGCCGATTTGCCGTCACTCGTGCGCCCCCGAGCTCGTCGATGACCCCACCCGATGCGCTGTGAGATCCTCCGCCTTTCCCCCTCCTCCCCGAGCTCGTTCCTATCCTCTAGCTATGCCAGCCGCCGTACCCGAGCGCCACCGTCCGCCATGGTCGTTGCTCTCGCAGCCACCGTGCGTCTCCGCTCGATCTTGAGCCTTCGGCGTGCTCCTGGAGCAACGGCGAGTCCAACGGAACCCCTAACTAGCTCCCCCATGCACTGGAACCACGCGGTCGCCCTCGCCCGAACTCCGGCGACACCTCCGGCCACCTCCGCTTCAGCCGCCTCCACCACTGGAAGCGCCACTCTGCCAGCTCCCCGTAGATGCTCCCCGCGCCCCAAACCATGGCCTGTAGCGCAATCCCGACGCGGACGCCGCCGCGATTTGAGGTCGCCGGCGGTTAAACACCGGCAGCTGACGTGGCACCGTCGTTAGTAGTTAATGACTCCACTAATTAACCCACACTCTCACTGACATGCGGGCCCTGCGGCCTAACTAACCGGCTAACTAAAATAGATTAGGTTTAATCTAATTGCAGTGGCCCCACGCGTCAGTTTTGACCGCGCTGACGTGGCCGTTGACTGGGCCCACACGTCAGCGGCACTAACCAGCCCCAGTCACTGACACTCGGGACCCACAGGTCAGGGTTTGACCTGGACCGCCGCAGTTGACCTGCTGACATCATTATGATGTCAGGCTGACGCAGTAATGTTTTCTGGATTTATTTTTATTCAGAAAATTCCAGAAAATTGTATAAACTTCTAAAATTCATAGAAATTCAACAGTAACTCCAAATGAAATAAATTATATATGAAAAATTATCAGAAAAATTCAAGGAATCCATCTGTACCATTTTCATGCATGTTTGAACAATGTTTGTCCTCTGTTTTGGACAAAACAAATAAAGGGCATTTAAATAATCATATATGGAGTTGGAATTTGAATCATGTATTCAAACCAACTTCATTTAAATCATAGCTAGGTGCATTAGCCCAAAATGCATTCATATTGCCATGTCATAGCATGCATCAGATTGTGCATTGCATTGATCGTGTTTCTTCTGTGTTTGCCGGTGTTGTTCCCCCTCGGTAGACGTTGTCCCGACGTTGTGATCGTTGACACTGATGAAGACTCAATGCTATCTTCAGAAGTGCCAGGCAAGCAAAACCCCCTTGTTCATTCCGATAAAATTCCACTCTCTCGCTCCTGCTCTCTTTTACTGCATTAGGACAACAACGACATATTTGTTACTTGCTGCGGTAGCTGAACCCCTTATCCTCTGCATGACCTGTCATTGCCACAGTAAATAGATGAAACCCACTAGTATGAGTAGGAGTTGTTTGAGCCCTGTTGTGCCTACTCATTCATGCCGTTTGTCATGCCTGCTACTGCTTAGAGTTGAGTCAGGTCTGATTCATCGGGGATGAATCAGAGGCGTGTGAACATGTCCTACTGTGTATGAACTAAGTGTGTGAACACGATTTGGTAAAGGTAGCGGTGAGAGGCCATGTAGGAGTACATGGTGGGTTGTCTCATTGCAGCCGTCCTCAGGAACTGAGTTCTGTGTTTGTGATCCATGACCAGTTACTACCACACATTGGGTTCCCGTAACTCGACCCCTCTCGACTTATTAATCAACATGATCTCTGTCCAGGAGTTGCAACTAGTTCTGGTGTTTGTAGGTAGTGTTAGTACTCTACCAAGTGGCACCCGGTACAGGTGGGCTTGGGACAGACTAGGCACAGTGGCACGGTGTACCAAGTGGCACCCGGATGGTGGGCTTGGGAACCCTGCTCACATCGTTTGGGGCCGTGAGCGACACCCCGGCCGGATCTCCTTGCGGATGGAACCCGAATAGGCGATAAACCTGGACTAGAGACTTCTTCGGTTAGTCAGGTCGTGGCCGACTCCCTCGCCCGGCTTCCGCTTGAAGGTTGCCGAGGTACATGACGTGTACAGGGCGATAAGTGGCGAAAGCGTGTGTGAAGAAGTACACCCCTGCAGGGTTATCATTATCTATTCGAATAGCCGGATTCCTCGGATATGGAAACTTGGACCCCTTGCATAGTTCATAGACAAGTGAAAGTGGATACTCTAAAATACGCAAGATAAGCGTGAGTGCTATGGATGGCGTTCTCGTAGGGAGACGGGAGCGAATCCATAGTGGTGTATTGGTTGGTGAATATGTGGACTCGTGTGCGCCACCTCAAAAGAGTTACATTGCAGTCGTAGTTTAGGATAGCCACCGAGTCAAAGCTGGCTTGCTGCAGTTAAACCCCACCATCCCCTTTGTTGATAATGATGCATATGTAGTTAGCTCTGATGTAAGTCTTGCTGGGTACATTTGTACTCACGTTGCTTAATTTATGTTTTTGCAGAGAGACTTCAGTCTCACTAGTAGTTCCACCTGGACTTCGACGTTTAGCTTGTTACCTCAGCTACGATCTTGTGCCCTCGGCAGGATCTGGTAGATAGTCAGGCTTCTCAGCCTTTTTCATTTATAGTTGTCTGTACTCAGACATGTTAAGCTTCCGCATGTGCTTTGACTTGGATGCTCTGATTGTTGGGTCATGAGACCCATGTTTGTAATATCTCGCTCCTCAGAGCCTATTGAATAAATACTTTTGTCGTAGAGTCATGTTGTGATGCCATGTTGTATTTGCACATATCGAGCATATTGTGTGTATGTTATTGAAATGCTTGGTATGTGTGGGATCTGACTATCTAGTTGTTTATCCTTAGTAGCCTCTCTTATCGGGAAATGTCTCCTAGTGTTTCCACTGAGCCATGGTATCTTGCTACTGCTCCGGAACACTTAGGCTGGCCGGCATGTGTCCTTCTTCGTTCCTGTGTCTGTCCCTTCGGGGAAATGTCACGCGATGAATACCGGAGTCCTGTTAGCCCGCTATAGCCCGGTTCACCGGAGTCCTGCTAGCCCAGTGCTACAGCCTGGATTCACTCGCTGATGACCGACATGTTCGATGCTGGGTCATGGATGCCTGTCCCTGTAAGTTTGTGCCACTTTGGGTTTACGACTAGCCATGTCAGCCCGGGCTCCTTATCATATGGATGCTAGCGACACTGTCAAATACGTGTGCCAAAAGGCACAAACGGTCCAGGGCAAAGGTAAGGCGACACCCGTGGGAATACCGTGCGTGAGGCCGCAAAGTGATATGAGGTGTTACATGCTAGATCGATGTGGCATTGAGTCGGGGTCCTGACAGCTTTGGTATCAGAGCTTGACTGCCTGTAGGATTACCAAGCCAAACTGGTCGAAGTCGAGTCTAGAAATGCTTTAGTTATGTAAGGGAATTGATTGTGGGATGGAACGTAAGGCTCTTTTACTCCTTATACCTCATGCCCTTCTGATCTGAGTCATCTTATCGTTTCTACGGGGTTAAAGAACTAGGCTATCTCTTCTTTCTATCAGGATCACGTGTTACTAATCCGTAGACTTATAGAATTGTTGGATTTAAGCCTCTATTGAGTTTCTACTACTTCCGTACGTTAACTGTTGATCTCGAAACCTTGATATTGTGCTTCTGAGTGGTTATGCCACCATTTTTGTGAATATCTCAAATCTTTTCTGAGCATTTACAGCCGTTATGCTGTCCGAGTCATCCCAGGTTTCTAAATAGTCGGATGCATTTGCAAATCCCTTCCTCCTATTTCCGATGTGCCTTTGGTCAGATTAATCACACAAATCAGTGAGTTGAGGTACTTTATTGCCTTGACATTTATGTTGGAGTTATTATTATGACCCTAGGTGTCCTAGAGTATCACCTAGTAATCCAGTCCTGCCTTGTGTTCCCAGTGTGATGATTCTGGCTATCATTCTCGAAAGCATCCCGTGATGCCAGTTAGTAGTAGGTATTCTATCCCTGGGTTCTTGAACCCGAGATTCACCCTACTTACTTCATGTTGATAGCGTTTGCTAGTCCCTTTAGGATACTAGTATCCGTTGCGATAGTCCTCAAGGTCCATGGTATTTCCTTCTTCCAAATACTATGAACCGTTTATGGCAGAAGTTCTTTGAACTAAAAGATCACAACCAGAGCTCTTGATGAGTTCTCGATTCTATGTTGTGACTCTGCCAGTCCTACCTCTCTGCATGGATTATCCGGAAGAAACATGTTGAACTTGGTTCGACATACTAATCTATGCATCCACAACTCAGAAAATTATATGTTCCTTTGAGTTGTTCTCTTTACTTGCATTCTGACCCTCGTCTATCAATTGATAGTCAAGAGTATGCGTGCATTCGTTTATCGAGGCCTATTACTCTTGTGGTCCGTCAAGCCATTCTATTCCGGAATAACTAGGAGAAACAAACTCTAGTACCTCATCCATATCCAGGATTGGGTCTTAGCAGTTGTACTCCGCAGATCAAAATACTAATCCAGTTTTTGTTCTGTTCCACCCTGAAGTGTTACCATCTTTATATTAAGATTATCATGGGAATTGCACACCATCCTATGAATTCTTGGTGCAGTGATACTTCTCCCCATCATTATTCATTTCTCGGTTCCCGTGTTGTTATAACCGGAATGTCGACAAGTGAATCGTGATGTGTGAAATCAATACTGCTAGCAACTCCATTGCTTGGTAGTTAAATGGATGATAACCTCATTCTTAGCGTGTTGATTATTGAATCATCACCCTAAGGTTGATCGTGCTACCTAGTCCATTTTCCTGGTGCACTCCTCGATTGATGAGATAGGATTTTGTTAAGTCCTCGCTCATTTGATCATATCGTCTTGCCCTGAAAAGCAAGATTGTTCTCGAGCTTAGTAACATATCGGTGGTTCGTGATTTTCCGTATATCTTCTCGGAAGTATTACCAGGTTGTCACCTGACCGCTATGTTGAGTTCGTGATCAAGATGGTCTCCTGTAAACCACCCCTTCTCCAAGAATCTGTGTGGGATACCCCTGAGCTAGTTGGTCAAGCTAAACAACAACTTGGAGAGTTGGAAGATAAAAGCTTGCCTGACTTAGTTCATGTTAAGGGATATCTTTTTGTGTGTGTGTGTGTGTGTGTTGAAGAAAGATGGTATCTTCATCAATTGGTCCTTGTGAACAATTGTTGGATCTATTATCTTACCCAAACCTTTGATTTAAGTATGGGCTATCGTCAAATCAAATCAGAACCAACGATGTTCGTAATGCTGTCTTATTCGTGGATTTTCCTCGAGCATACACCATTATATCTTTTGGTCTGACCAATGCTATCACCGTGTTCACTTAACTATGGAATTCCTTTTAAAAGGGAACCTGGATGAATTGTTGTTGAGCCCATCGACAACATCCTTATCTTCTCCATGATTCTGTTGGACATTAAGCTAGTGTTGGAAACTTTGTAAACAATGCCTTCGAGTTCCGTCTCTGAGGTATATGTTTGGATGAAAGAAGTGACTTCCTTTGATTCACGTGCATTTGATGTAAGTTGCCGCCGTGAATTCGAGAAAGCATGTTTTTACGTCCTCTGGAACCATCCCAAGTCAGTTATGCACGTGCGAAGTATTCTGTGGTTTGACAGACTAATCATCTTCATTCCATATGTGTATCCTAGCACACCAAGCCACTGACTGATTTGTTCTAGGAGAAGGAGTTCTTTTTAAGAGCTAACCCGGGCTTAATCAAGAACTTTGATATCCTCGATGATGGTTCCCAACCAGAACTCGGTAGTGTTTTATTATAAGACTACCATGTGGTCATGCTTGTCTGGGACAACATGTTCACATGTTTGTAGCAGAACCAGCTCATGTTTTGGAGCTTTCTATCGTAGTTCATTTCCCGAGAATCTCGCAACGTCATTTCGTCGATTTGTGTTGCAAACTTTCATTTTTCTTCCTAGACTCGATGAGTCTGGAATATCCTGACACCAACCAGATCTGAATCTCAGGCAGATATGATGGTTGGAACATTTCCCAAGAACTATAATATTGGTCCCTCGATAACCGGTAAAGTGGATGTCATGGCCAACACACCCAGCCGGAAGACCTATTATTGTAGTATCTTGTTTGAGGAAGTTGGCCACCTCCCCATAAGGATTTCGTAGGATTTACCTCCGTAACTGTTCCTTATGGATTCTATTGCTCCCGAAGTCCGACCTTTACTTGATGTTCTAGTTATCAAACCATATCTATGAATGGGATACACTAGCACGTCAAGGAGAACATTAGAAGCCGAGTGCTAAATGTCTCTCGGTCGATCATCCAGATTTTGTCCCCTTGGTCTCGCTAAGGTGAAATCTAAGAAGGTGTTATCTTCCTTTGCATCTGCTTCCTCCATCACCATTCATCATGGTAGTAAGTTGTGTTGCCGGACCCTTGACACGGATGTTGATAAAACCTTGATGATTATGGAAATGCTCAAGTTCTTGAGAGCACGTATAAGCTCTAGGTGTTATCAGCGACACTAACTGGGATTGCCCCAGATTTCCTCGGTTACGCTATAACCATTCCAATAGTGGAATAACTCTCTATTGTTGAGCCTCTCCCCAGCTACTAGAATCATTCCCATCATTTCCATTTTGTTCCCGGCTTGCACCGCCATTGTGCCACCCTACTCTGGATTACCCTTCTCAGTAATTACTGATCAGGATCATTTTCAAAAGTGGTTCTACCATGGGTCTCATCCATTTCCGATGATAAACAAAATCATCTATGACGTTGTCTTCAACAAGGTAATCCACATCATCCAAGTCCGAGTATGCCATTCTACCGACCCCCTCCAAACGATCGCTCGAGAATTGCCTTAGGCTGGTTTAAAGAGTTTCAATGATCTTTGAATCAAAGGTAATTCTTTTTGCCACTTAAGGGGATATTTCCACGAGTCACCTTCCCTAAGGTGCATCGTTATGGTATCATGGCAATTCAACTCCTCGCTACGTTGACAACCGGTCACCACATTCTTAAGTCTGGAGTTGTTGTCTACCTAGTGAACCTTTGTCATCTGCTTCACTCCATTCCTATGGATGTGCGCTTTGTGTCTCAGCTCAAGAGATGTTGCTATGACTCACCTTGTGAGCTGATCCTAAGTTGATTGATGTTCGAGAAGATCGATTCTTCCGGAGATGTCCTTTTCCTCTTGCTGTCATGCTAGTTGGAGTTCTCATGGCTAGACGTCAAGACAATGATGGTGATCGAATCAATGTTCTTATGAAGGGCAAATTGGATCATGAAGATTGTGATAGTTTTGTGACTCCCCTTTTCCTCTTACCTCACGTCTTGAATCTCGGGTTGAGATTCTTGTTTAGTGGGGGTGAGTTGTCACAGCCCTAGAGCTTGCTTGTAACTAGTGGCATTGCATCCATGCATCATGTTTAAACTTATTTGGAACTTGAAATGGGGATTGCCTAAACCCTAGCATTAAAGGAATTCAAATAGGTTCAACCAAAAATATTTTTCAGTGAATTCAAATGGCTTTAGAAAATGTTCATCATTTCTGGAAAAATGCTTTAAACCAGAACCAGAGGTGCTGCACATTTTTCATGTCACATTTGGTCACTGGATTAATTCATAAGTATTTGAATTTGGACATTTCAATTTTATAATATTTTTTAAATGTCCAAATAATCCTGAAAATACTCGGGGGCTATTGGAAATAATCCAAATAGTGCCCACAATTTTTGTCGGGATTTTATAAAATGAGTTAGTATTTTTACTAATTCAAAACAGAGTAATAAAAATAGAAAACAAACAGAACAATAAGACAGAGAGAGAGTACTTACCTGGCAGCCCAGCTGCGGCCCCGCTTGACCAGCCCAGCCCATCTACCTCGCCTCTCGTCGTCTTCCCCTGCCAGTAGGCAGAGGCGAGGCGTGGCGCGGGCCCGAGAGCCCCGGCCACCTCCTGCTTCGCGCTGGAGGCTGCCCTTCGTCCTAATCCGCGCCACGGAGACGCCCAGCACCTTCCCCCTCACTCTCCCAAACCCTCTGGTGCCTCTCCCCTCTCCCACCGAGCTCATTCCCCTCCTCTGCTCTTCCTCCCTCTCATCACCGAACGCGCCTGCCGCCGCTGACTTGCACCACCACGGCCATGGCCCCTCCCTCGTCCCCTTGAGCAGCCCAGGAGCTCCGCCTCGACCCCCTCTTCCTCCCCACCAAGCCAAGCCCCTCAGGAAGCTCTGCATCGCCTCCACGCTGTCGTCTTCATCCTCGACCGCCGCCGATGGTCGCCGCCGATTCGCCGTCACTCGTGCGCCCTCGAGCTCGTCGATGACCCCACCCGATGCGCTGTGAGATCCTCCGCCTTTCCCCCTCCTCCCCGAGCTCGTTCCTATCCTCTAGCTATGCCAGCAACCATACCCGAGCACCGCCGTCCGCCATGGTTGTTGCTCTCGCAGCCACCGTGCGTCTCCACTCGATCTTGAGCCTTCGGCGTGCTCCTGGAGCAACGGCGAGTCCAACGGAACCCCTAACTAGCTCCCCCATGCACTGGAACCACGCGGCGGCCCTCGCCCGAACTCCGGCCACCTCCTGCTTCGTGCTGGAGGCCGCCCTTCGTCCTAATCCGCGCCACGGAGACGCCCAGCACTTTCCCCCTCACTCTCCCAAACCCTCTGGTGCCTCTCCCCTCTCCCACCGAGCTCATTCCCCTCCTCTGCTCTTCCTCCCTCTCATCACCGAACGCGCCTGCCGCCGCTGACTTGCACCACCGCGGCCATGGCCCCTCCCTCGTCCCCTTGAGCAGCCCAGGAGCTCCGCCTCGACCCCCTCTTCCTCCCCACCAAGCCAAGCCCCTCAGGAAGCTCTGCATCGCCTCCACGCTGTCGTCTTCATCCTCGACCGCCGCCGATGGTCGCCGCCGATTCGCCGTCACTCGTGCGCCCTCGAGCTCGTCGATGACCCCACCCGATGCGCTGTGAGATCCTCCGCCTTTCCCCCTCCTCCCCGAGCTCGTTCCTATCCTCTAGCTATGCCAACCGCCATACCCGAGCGCCGCCGTCCGCCATGGTTGTTGCTCTCGCAGCCACCGTGCGTCTCCGCTCGATCTTGAGCCTTCGGCATGCTCCTGGAGCAACGGCGAGTCCAACTGAACCCCTAACTAGCTCCCCCATGCACTGGAACCACGCGGCGGCCCTCGCCCAAACTCCGGCGACCGCCACGGTCGACGCCGGCGACGACTCCGGCCACCTCCGCTTCAGCCGCCTCCACCACTGGAAGCGCCACTCTGCCAGCTCCCCGTAGATGCTCCCCGCGCCCCAAACCATGGCCTGTAGCGCAATCCCGACGCGGACGCCGCCGCGATCTGAGGTCGCCAGCGGTTAAACGCCGGCAGCTGACGTGGCACCGTTGTTAATAGTTAATGACTCCACTAATTAACCCACACTCTCACTGACATGCGGGCCCTGCGGCCTAACTAACCGGCTAACTAAAATAGATTAGGTTTAATCTAATTGCAGTGGCCCCACGCGTCAGTTTTGACTGTGCTGACGTGGCCGTTGACTGGGCCCACACATCAGCGGCACTAACAAGCCCCAGTCACTGACACTCGGGACCCACAGGTCAGGGTTTGACCTGGACCGCCGCAGTTGACCTGCTGATGTCATTATGATGTCAGGCTGACGCAGTAATGTTTTCTGGATTTATTTTTATTCAAAAAATTGCAGAAAATTGTATAAACTTCTAAAATTCATAGAAATTCAAGCGTAACTCCAAATGAAATAAATTATATATGAAAAATTATCAGAAAAATTCAAGGAATCCATCTGTACCATTTTCATTCATGTTTGAACAATGTTTGTCCTCTGTTTTGGACAAAACAAATAAAGGGCATTTAAATAATCATATATGGAGTTGGAATTTGAATCATGTATTCAAACCAACTTCATTTAAATCATAGCTAGGTGCATTAGCCCAAAACGCAATCATATTGCCATGTCATAGCATGCATCAGATTGTGCATTGCATTGATCGTGTTTCTTCTGTGTTTGCCGGTGTTGTTCCCCCTCGGTAGACGTTGTCCCGACGTTGTGATCGTTGACACTGATGAAGACTCAATGCTATCTTCAGAAGTGCCAGGCAAGCAAAACCCCTTGTTCATTCCGATAAAATTCCACTCTCTTGCTCCTGCTCTCTTTTACTGCATTAGGACAACAACGACATATTTGTTACTTGCTGCGGTAGCTGAACCCCTTATCCTCTGCATGACCTGTCATTGCCACAGTAAATAGATGAAACCCACTAGTATGAGTAGGAGTTGTTTGAGCCCTGTTGTGCCTACTCATTCATGCCGTTTGTCATGCCTGCTACTGCTTAGAGTTGAGTCAGGTCTGATTCGGGATGAATCAGAGGCGTGTGAACATGTCCTACTGTGTATGAACTAAGTGTGTGAACACGATTTGGTAAAGGTAGCGGTGAGAGGCCATGTAGGAGTACATGGTGGGTTGTCTCATTGCAGCCGTCCTCAGGAACTGAGTTCTGTGTTTTTGATCCATGACCAGTTACTACCACACATTGGGTTCCCGTAACTCGACCCCTCTCGACTTATTAATCAACATGATCTCTGTCCAGGAGTTGCAACTAGTTTCTGGTGTTTGTAGGTAGTGTTAGTAGTCTACCAAGTGGTACCCGGTACAGGTGGGCTTGGGACAGACTAGGCACAGTGGCACGGTGTACCAAGTGGCACCCGGATGGTGGGCTTGGGAACCCTGCTCACATCGTTTGGGGTCGTGAGCGACACCCCGGCCGGATCTCCTTAAGGATGGAACCCGAATAGGCGATAAACCTGGACTAGAGACTTGTTCGGTTAGTCAGGTCGTGGCCGACTCCCTCGCCCGGCTTCCGCTTGAAGGTTGCCGAGGTACATGACATGTACAGGGCGATAAGTGGCGAAAGCGTGTGTGAAGAAGTACACCCCTGCAGGGTTATCATTATCTATTCGAATAGCCAGATTCCTCGGATATGGAAACTTGTACCCCTTGCATAGTTCGTAGACAAGTGAAAGTGGATACTCTAAAATACGCAAGATAAGCGTGAGTGCTATGGATGGCGTTCTCGTAGGGAGATGGGAGCGAATCCATAGTGGTGTATTGGTTGGTGAATATGTGGACTTGTGTGCGCCACCTCAAAAGAGTTACATTGCAGTCGTAGTTTAGGATAGCCACCGAGTCAAAGCTGGCTTGCTGCAGTTAAACCCCACCATCCCCTTTGTTGATAATGATGCATATGTAGTTAGTTCTGATGTAAGTCTTGCTGGGTACATTTGTACTCACGTTGCTTAATTTATGTTTTTGCAGAGAGACTTCAGTCTCACTAGTAGTTCCACGTGGACTTCGACGTTTAGCTTGTTACCTCAGCTACGATCTTGTGCCCTCGGCAGGATCTGGTAGATAGTCAGGCTTCTCAGCCTTTTTCATTTATAGTTGTCTGTACTCAGACATGTTAAGCTTCCGCATGTGCTTTGACTTGTATGCTCTGATTATTGGGTCATGAGACCCATGTTTGTAATATCTCGCTCCTCAGAGCCTATTGAATAAATACTTGAGTCGTAGAGTCATGTTGTGATGCCATGTTGTATTTGCACATATCGAGCATATTGTGTGTATGTTATTGAAATGCTTGGTATGTGTGGGATCTGACTATCTAGTTGTTTATCCTTAGTAGCCTCTCTTACCGGGAAATGTCTCCTAGTGTTTCCACTGAGCCATGGTAGCTTGCTACTGCTCCGGAACACTTAGGCTGGCCGGCATGTGTCCTTCTTCGTTCCTGTGTCTGTCCCTTTGGGGAAATGTCACGCGATGAATACCGGAGTCCTGTTAGCCCGCTACAGCCCGGTTCACCGGAGTCCTGCTAGCCCAGTGCTACAGCCTGGATTCACTCGCTGATGACCGACACGTTCGATGCTGGGTCATGGATGCCTGTCCCTGTAAGTTTGTGCCACTTTGGGTTTACGACTAGTCATGTCAGCCCGGGCTCCTTATCATATGGATGCTAGCGACACTGTCATATACGTGTGCCAAAAGGCGCAAACAGTCCCGGGCAAAGGTAAGGCGACACCCGTGGGAATACCGTGAGTGAGGCCGCAAAGTGATATGAGGTGTTACATGCTAGATCGATGTGGCATTGAGTCGGGGTCCTGACAATGACGATCAAGGCCAGGCGGGCGCCAGGCGGGTGCCGACCTGCGCAAGGTCCTTGTTTCCCCTTTTGTGCAAAGGGGGCAAGCACAGGCCAAGGTATCAGGAAAAGGTTACCATTCCGGTGCAATAAGACCAAGACCAGCCGGATGGCCGGACGGAGGTCACCGTGGAGCCCAAGACGGCGTCATCACCAGTGCTTTTGTAAGCTGAAGACCACCTTTGGTCAAGATAACTTGTACTAGATGTTCCCCTTCAAAATGGCCAATTGTTGGCGCCCTTCCCGCTCAATTATTCGGGGAGAGGCCCAGGGCCTCTATAAATAGAGCTAGCCTCCACAAAGGGAGAGAAGAGAGGGGGAGAAATCCAGTAGAGACTAAGTAGACATATCGCACTAGCTCAAGAACACCCCTCGCGAGGCTGTTCTTCCCTTGTACTGTCCATCATCAGCCCCAGAGGCAATCCACCACACCACAAACTGGAGTAGGGTATTACACCACAACGGTGGCCCGAACCAGTATAAATCTCGTGTCTCTTGTGTTGATTCATCATTTTCATCTTAGTTCGTATGAGAGGATCGGACGTAGATTAGTAGGGGAGAGATCTCCGCGCGCACCCCAGTGTTCGAACCTCAAGGGTCTGCCGGAACCCGAAATCCGACAATTGTCGCGGGGAAGAACGGGCACCTATGGGACCAGAGGGTCCCTTGTTGGATCGGCAAGGGGGACGTCGCATTGCATAAAGAGTAGACGAGCATGGGGCAGCACAGCATAGATCACACATGAGATTTTACATAGGTTAGGGCCGCCATGGGGCGTAAAACCCTACTCCTTCTTTGGTGGATTGATGGTGGAAGAGTGGTGGTGGAGCGTAGTACAATTTCCCTACAAGGGCGGCAGTGGCTACGCACATATGGGCATGTTTATTATCCAGCCTTCTAATCCTTTGTACGGTTACCAAGGGCTACCTTTTATAGATTAAGGGTTACCACAATGGAAAAGTAGTCATCATGCACTGATAAGATAGCAAAATATTCTATCATACCTAACTCTGCAGGCTGACAGGGCGCATTAAATGCACCGCTCAACGTCACATCGTTGGTTGCCCGGCAGGCCTTGTAGGGCTGTCTCACCGGCTCCACGCGTGCTCGCTTGACACGTCGCAGGACGGGTGACATCTGTAGGCATTTCCTATAGAAAGAGGCCGCCATGTGGCAAATGGCTGCCACTTAGTCACTTTGCGGCTTGACACCACATTGATTGACGACATGGGTCGTGGCGGAGTGGTCGGGTGATGTGGTGTTGCCTCCGTGAGCCCCAACAGGCCCTGCCAGGACATCTTGGACGTCTTCTTCAAGTGGTGACCCCGCCATTCTCCAGCTTGCCTAATCGGCAAGGGTGGCTTTTCTCCTTGTGGCATCTCGCTCTTCTTGCTTGATCTTGGTCTTCTTGATCCGCATGTTCGTCCTTCGATGACCTTGGTCTCTTGTACTCTGGCATGGCATGGTGCTCTATTCTTGTTCCCATGCATGTGCACAGCCTGGGCAATGGACCCATGGTTTGTTGCACCGATAGAAGCCCCCGGTCCTACCCTGATCGCACTGCCGAGCGTCGTCGGGGTAGGCCCTGATAAGTGCACAAGCGTGGGTGTTTGAAGAGGCTGGCCTCTTGAGGTATTCTTTCCTTCTTCCTTAATCTTGGGCTTGGATCAGTTTCCGGTTTCCCCAGGCGTCGCGTAAAGCCAATGGTGGTGGGGCCGCTCTTGTAATGTCCCGTGAATGACTTTAACGCATGGGGTAGAAATTGCTAATTCACTCTTCCCACCATGCCCTCATCCTTAGCGACGTATGCTGCATGCATCGCGCGTGGTAGGTAACGGAGGCGCATGGAGCGGGAGAGCATCAAGGCGAGGGCCCGGTCTTCTTGAATTGGCGAAGGAGGAGGGCAGTCGCTGCTACGTCTTGAGCTTGCGTTGGTTTTCCTGAAGAGGAAGGGATGATACAGCAGAGTAGCGTAAGTATTTCCCTCGGTTTTTGAGAACCAAGGTATCAATCCAGTAGGAGGCCACGCTCAAGTCCCTCGTACCTGCACAAAATGATATCTGATAGATATAATATTTTTGGTATTTTTGGTATAAAGATGCAAAGTAAAAAGTAAAAGCAAAGTAAAAAAGCAAAGCAAGATTAAAGTGATGGAGATTGATATGATGAGAATAGACCCGGGGGCCATAGGTTTCACTAGTGGCGTCTCTCAAGAGCATAAGTATTCTACGGTGGGTGAACAAATTACTGTTGAGCAGTTGAAAGAATTGAGCATAGTTATGAGAATATCTAGGCATGATCATGTATATAGGCATCACGTCCGTGACAAGTAGACCGAAACGATTATGCATCTACTACTATTACTCCACTCATCGACCGCTATCCAGCATGCATCTAGAGTATTAAGTTAAAAACAGAGTAACGCCTTAAGCAAGATGACATGATGTAGAGAGATAAATTCATGCAATATGAAATAAAACCCATCTTGTTATCCTCGATGGCAATGATGCAATACATGCCTTGCTGCCCCTTCAATCACTGGTAAAGGACACCGCAAGATCGAACCCAAAGCTAAGCACTTCTCCCATGGCAAGAACTACCAATCTAGTTGGCCAAACCAAACGGATAATTCGAAGAGACTTGCAAAGATAACAAATCATACATAAAAGAATTCAGAGAAGATTCAAATATTATTCATAGATAGACTTGATCATAAACCCACAATTCACCGGTCTCAACAAACACACCGCAAAAAGAAGATTACATCGAATAGATCTCCACAAGAGAGGGGGAGAACTTTGTATTGAGATCCAAAAAGAGAGAAGAAGCCATCTAGCTACTAACTATGGACCCGAAGGTCTGAGGTAAACTACTCACACTTCATCGGAGAGGCCATGATGATGTAGAGTCCCTCTGTGATGACGGCCCTCTTCCGGCGAAGCTCCGGAACACGCCCCAAGATGGGATCTCATGGATACAGAAAGTTGCGGTGGTGGAATCAGGTTTTTGGCTCCTGTTCTGATCGTTTGGGGGTACGTAGGTATATATAGGAGGAAGAAGTACGTCGGAGGAGCACCGAGGGGCCCACGAGGCAGGGGGGCGCCCTAGGGGGGGCGCCCCCCACCCTCGTGACCGCCTCTCCGATGCCTTGGCGTAGGGTCCATGTCTCCTGGATCACATTCAGTGTGAAAATCACGTTCCCGAAGGTTTTATTCCGTTTGGACTCCGTTTGATATCCTGTTTCTTCGAAACACTGAAATAGGCAAAAAACAACAATTCTGGGTTGGGCCTCCGGTTAATAGGTTTGTCCCAAAAATAATATAAAAGTGGAAAATAAAGCCCAATATAGTCCAAAACAGTAGATAATATAGCATGGAGCAATCAAAAGTTATAGATACATTGGAGACGTATTAGTCGCTCGATGAGGGAACGGCTCCCCTCTGTCGACAGGGCTTCGCAGACCCTTGAGAGGTTCGAACACTGGGTGCGCATGAAGAACACTCTCTCCCTAGAACGCTCGCTAACGATCCCTTGGCATAGCTCGACGAACTCAAAGAACGAGGGACACGGCGATTTATCCTAGTTCGGGCCACCTTGCTATGTAATACCCTACTCTAGCTTTGTGCTGGATTGCCTCGAGGGGCTGAGGATGAACCAGTAAAGTGGATGAACAGCCTCAGGAGGTGAGGTGTTCTTGGGCTCGATGAGCTGGTGAGCTGGTCAGGGTGGACTGGATCCCTCCCCCCTCTATGGTGGTGGCTAGGTCCTATTTATAGTGGCCTTGGTCCTCTTCCCAAATGTTAGGCGGGAAGGGATACCACAACAGCCAATTCGAAGGGAGACAACTAGTACATGCTATCCGACAAAAGTAGTCTTCGCCTGCAATAGCTCTGGTGGTGACGCTATAGTGGGCTCCTCGATAACCTTCGTCCTGGCGGACTTGGTCGTGTTGCACCTATATGGACTTTACTTGATTCTTCGGGTCTCCACAACTGCGTTTGCCTCCTTAGCACCAAAGAGGAAACTGGTACACTACACCCACTGGCGTCCACCTGGCCTTGGTCGTCATGGCTCATGTCATGTGAACCTCGCGATGTGCGCCTTACCATGATATCTCCGCTCCTCGGGAGCCAGCCTAGCAAGGCCACCCCAAGGGAGGTCTTGGTGTCGTCCGGCTCGCGAGTGTCTTGTGTTGTTGCTGCTGAAGTTGGGCTGTACAGGGCCACCGATGGAGCCACGCCGCGGGCCCCAGGCGCGCTCAAGCTTGGCTTCAAGGCGAAGCCAAAGGGCAAGTGCGGAGTACCGCCGGCCCCAACCGCCTGCGGCCTTGCTCGTCGCGTGGCAATTGACGGGACGTGGGCGCCTCCACTTCCCCATGCAGCCTTGATATTCGCCCGGCTTGGTGGCCACCGCCATCGGCTCAGCTCCATCTTCTTTGCTTGCCGTGAGCTTCCTTGTCCCCTCCACCTTCTCAGCTCCTCCTTGTCGCCATGGCGCCGAATTCTGCAAGTAACAAGAAGATGACGAGCCGCGCTCCAGCCGAGCCTTTGCCGGCTTTCGAGCCTGCCATCAAGCGATCGGTGCTAGTCAACCAGGAGGGGCTGGACAAGGTTTGGCCAGCGCTCGCCTCAGATTCCAATGAATGGGGGTGACGGTGCCTTGGCCTGGCTCCCGCGCTACGATCGATTTAACCGCCAACGATATCCCCATTCATCTTCATTTCCTCTGGGCCAGCCTGATTCCCCCTTTTTCTGCTTTCTTCAATGTTGTGCTCTCGCATTACCAAATCCATGCGCTGCATCCAGATCCCAATTCTATCATACTCCTCGATGTCCTCGCCTCCATCCCCGAGGCCATGGTGGGCATCACTCCTTCCGTGGCCTTGCTTGCCATTTCTTCTCTTTTCATCTGACCGACGGCTGCCAGTGCTCGGGATGCGTGACCTTTCAGGCCGTAGCGGCGAGGGCCGGCTCAGGAATTGATTTCGAGCTCTCGCCGGTTGTTGGCGGGTTCCAGAAGCGGTGGGTGTGTGTGGACGCCGGTGTTCTCTCCCCCTTCTCTTGCTCCCGAGCTCACCGGCCGCCCCAAGCTCTGGCTGGGGGCATGCGAGGCTCACCAAACAGCGGCTCGCCCATGTTTGGTGCCGGATGACCACATTGAAGGATCTTGGGGTGACGGCATCCATGGTGGTGAAGAAGTTCATCCGGTGCCGCATTGCTCCGCTCCAACGTCACTCTCGGCTGATGTGGACCTTCTCCAGCTGCGGGGACCCCATGAGGCATCATGCGTCTGCTCTTCCTCCCGAGGCGCGGCATACAGTGTTCGAGCTCCTGACGGGCGACCCAGCACCAGCCAATTTGCCAGAGGGGGGTTGCCTCTTGTACTGTTGCTCGAACAAGGTGTAGTTTGTGAAGCAAACGCCCCTCTTCAATGAATGGGGGTTGTGCCTGGCCGTCCTTGTTTGGCCATGCGAGAACCCCGTCCTTGTGGTTCCCCTGCCTGCTGCCACCATGGCGCTCACCCCAGAGGCGGATGGAGCGGGTCAGTGCTGCAGGAGACTAACGAGGCGACTTTTGCTAGAGGAGCGACGTCGGGCAAAGCTCCCGAGGTGGCCGCTCCTATGGCTAGGGCTGGCTGTCCTGAGGCAGGGGCTGAGGAACCGCCATGGCCCGATGGTCCTGAGATTACCGCCCCCGCAGCCTCAACAAGTGCTTTGGGTGCAGGCGGTCGCTTTTCAGGCTTCGGTCAGCTCCGCCTGGACTTCGAAGCACTCCGCAAGAGGAATGGATCTCCAAGCTGCATTGGTGGAGCCTCGTCTCCGTGGTTTCCTCAGTGCTGCATCCTTTTTTGACAATTGCTCTTCAGGATCCCCTGGGCTGGAGCCGCGAGATCTCCTAAGGTGCGGCCCCCGTCGGCCATTGGCTTGCCATTAATCCTGAGCTCTGCTTGCCGGACTGCTGCCCGGGGCCCGGGGCCTGCTCCGGAGGCGGACATGGTGACCTGGGGCCTTCATCCAGCTTTCTTGGCATCACTTTTTCGTGGTTGGCGTGCCAAGGACTCCTCCATTGGTCATCATCGGCGGTTGGGTGACCCTAGCACCGGCTTCGTCTTCAAGCAGTGAGGCTGCGTCTCCCAGCTCCTTTCCCGAAGCCTGCAAGGTGGTAGGGAAGGCGCTGACCTCGGGCTACCTCCCGTGGCAAGCGGGCCAGCTCGAGCTTCCCTAGCAATCTTCGCACAGAGGATGGACTTGGCCGCGCACTGGAGCTCATGCGTGGACGTGGCGTCGTATGCCATGAGATCTTTCAGGAGGCGATGGGTGCGCCAAGCCGCCTCGGAGAAGAGCTCGTGGTGGTTGACGCTCGCCTTGAGATGGAGGACTTCTGCTTGGCTCATGAGTGGCACCAATTGAAGGTCAGCATCAACCTTGGGCAGCTTTAGCACGAGCATGATAAGGCAAAGGCTACAGTGGCTCTCGCGGCCTCCCGTGAGGCCGGCGCTCGGGCCTTCGAGGAGGCGAGGGAGGCCGACTGCCATCACGAGAGCGTCGAAAAGTGGGAACACAAGCTTCTGGCCTTGAATGCTGCCTTGGAGTAGCAGATCAAGGCGCGCAGGACCGTCTTGGCGTTAATGAGGGTAAGGCCTTCCAAAGAGAAGGAGATCCTAAAGCGCGAGGAGGCACTGGTGCTAGAGGCCTTGGAGCGCAGCCTGGAGCATGAGCGGCTGGAGGTGAGGGAGCGCCAAGTGGCCTCGGCTGAGGATGCCATCATCATGCGTGAGGCCAGGATTTAGGACGAGGTTGACTAGAGGGTGGCGAAGGTTTGTGCAGACCTTACCAATGAGCAGAGCCTGAGGCTGAAGTTCCTGGAGGCCGAGGCTGAGGGCAGGACTGCCGCCCTTAGGACTATGCTGGATGAGGCGGAGCAGTGAGAGAAGGCTGCTGCAGCGACCCAGGTCTCCGCCCAGGCCAACCTAGCCTCCGCTCGTGCCGATCTACTCTCGCTCCAGTAGCTGATTGATGGCTATGCATCCCTCGCCCGGCAGAACAGGGAGGAGGCGTGTCGTCGGCAGACGCTGCAGCGTGAGCATGCCCTCATGCTCCAGTCCCTCTGGGTGAGGGCCAACCGGGCACTCGGAGTCATCTGCGAGGAGAACGTCCCCCATGCCCGCGTGGAAGATTTCACCAGCCACCTCCGCTTCTTTACCGAAGTCGTGACGCGCCTGGAGGATCAGGCTGCGAGGGCTCACGACCTTGTTGAGGAGAGGAGTCGAGGCCTCCTTGGGCGCGCGTTATCACGCGTCTTTAGTCATGTTTAGAACGTCTACCCCCACTTTGATTTTGACGCCGCCATAGCCCAGTGTCGGGGCTATCCCGGACAACCTTTCGCACTGGGTGGACAATCACGTGAACAGGGCATTCGCCACCGATGACAACGCGGTGGTGGTCGCATTGGATGAAGATGGCGCGGTCGATGACGGTGAAGACGACACTAGCGATAGCCCTAGCAACGCATACGAGAGCGACCAGGGCGATGGCGCAAGCAGCATGTCCAATCAAGCCCACACTCCTTCGCCTTGAGCCTGCATGCAAAGACTTGGACACGGCCCCGTAGGGCATGAGAGATATTTGGATGGGGAGCCCCTCTTGTATGTAAATTAATGTTTTGTTCTTGTTTTTCTTGTTTTAAAGTCGAACATGAAATGTGCTCTCGCGAGCTTGCAGCCCCTCAGCAGGGTTGTCGCTGTGACTTATCTTTATCCTAGTTGGCCTTGAGCGGCTCGTGAGGTTGTTGGCGCACCTTTCTCCTGTGGCAAACCCTTAGGAGCTCGCGGACTCTGGACCTCCTGAGAAGCCTGTGGATCCGTCCGAGGGAGCGACGCCAGGAGCGTCCTGCACACCGTGGCAGGATGCATACTCGGCACTCTTGCGGCGCGCATGCTCTTTCCCCGAGGGGGTACTACCAAGGTTGTCTAGACACCCCTGGCATGGTCGGCCGACCAGCCCCTGAGCCGGAGGGTCGGGGGTGCGAGCCTTAAAAATAGGGCACACAGCGAAACTGCGATAAAACCGGCAGAAACTAGAGAAAAACTCCACCCACTTTTTAGATAATAAAAGAACTTCAAGTTCAATCCAAAAAAGGGCGGAGAATCGAGTACAGAAGAAGGGATAAAGGAAAATGCCCGTGTCCTGCACCTAACTACTCTTCTTGTCTTCCCACCAGCGCGGAGCTATTTGCTTTCACTGGATGTGAGCATAGTCATTAGGGGATAGTGTCGACGGCCAGCACAGAGCATGGTGCTTCCACTAGGACGTGGGCGGGAGCCTCCGAGGCCCGAGGGTGAAACTCTGGGGCGTTTATAGCCCCACTAAATATTACTTGAGAGTGTCACGAGCGGAGACCTTTATAGGCGCGAACCTTGCTTCATATCGCCAGACGAGGGCACCGCCCTGCGGCTCCCCAGACCACCGTTGGGGCGTCTCGAAACCAGAACGACACCAAGGGGCAAGGAGGACATTGGCGGCGCCCTTGGAAACCATGGGCCCTCTGCCGAGGGGGGAAGGGCCCACCCGCGCCTCCCCCAGTAGAGGACCAACCTCTGTCCTGCGCCTCACTCCGTGCGGTGCAGGGGAGGCCCTGGCACCGAGCCCGTCGCGCGCAGCCCTCAGTGTTCCACTCCCACAGGGGGCGGGGCCACTGCCCTGGGGTCTCCGACTATTGCAGCAGTCTGGTTCACCTGCAACCCATCATTAGCGTAAGCATGCTCCCTAGGCAACGGTTGTACCCAGCTGTCGTCGCCGTTGAAGGGGTTGGTGAAGCCTCCAGGTAGCTCGTGGTAGGCCCCGATCTCGAGCGCTCCGCCTTCACATCCTGGCTCGGGGAACGAGTCGTGGCCTTCTCCTCGCGTGTACTACAGGTTCACCATGCGGGGCACGTAGGGTGGAGTACCGACTCCACCAGTGACCTCCGTCAATCCGGAGGCGCCGGATACATTGATGGAAGCACTTGAACATGCTTCCGTCGTGGAGGAGCACCATGCCCTAATGGGTACGATGGTTGAAAAAGTCCAGCCCGCCAAAAGCGGGCTGAACGAAGCTTTCACCAGCCTGTTAATAGGCTTTGAGCTATGCGATGTGATATTCTTAGCAGCTTTTGCATGTGCAAAAAATATGCCTGTGTATAGATAGTAACCCCTAAATCTATGTTCGGCTTTATGAAAAATAGGCCAGATAGAGGATCAAATATTCGCTGGAGTTAACATACTGATCTATTTTGGTGAACATGCTTCACTATTGGTGGCTTCAGCCAAGGACACTGAAGTTTCTGAGCTCCAGCGGAGACTGAAGCTGGCTAATGATGAGATTGACTATACTAACAGGTGGTTCGATGAGGCCAAAGGTATGCTTGTAAAAGACCCATTACAAGCCTGAATTATATTGCAAACTCATAGTTTGAGCTCATGTGATGTTATGTATATGATTGTAGGAAGCGCTACCAAGGTCGAGACCCTCAAGAGTGCCCTTGCCAAAGCCAAGGAGGAGGCGAGGGAGAGCAAAGCAGCTGCAGAAAAACTGGTTGCGGATTTATAGGCCGAACAGATCGTCCGCCACCAGTATGAGGAGAGGGTGACCAAAGTGGAGCAAGCGCTAGACGATGCCGCTGACAATTGTGAGTCCTTGGAGGAATGTAATAAGGCCCAAGTGGCGAACTCGCCAAGGCTCTTCAAGACGCAAAGGATGTGCAGACCAAGTCTCGGGTGGCTCGCGAGGAGATCAAGCAAGACGAACAGATAGCGGATAGTAAGACTTTTCTTTTACATAGTATATTCGGCGGTCGAAGATATGCTTTGCTATATCGACTATGGAGTGCTCCAGATGCCTTTGCGGATCTCCCGAGGGGTGGTGTTGATGCCGCCTAGTATTTCCGGGCCCAAGAAGGGAACACGACGGAGAAGCTCTTATTGTCACAGTACTTGGCACCGGAGCGGCCAGTGCTGCTAAACAACCAGATGATGCAGCTGGCGGAGCTGAATAGGATGTCCGATTTGGCCATGAAGGGCATCATAGTTCGTCTATGGCTAGCCAGACCCGTTCCGAGCAGCTACTTTGGCCTGGTCAAGCGGATCGGCGACGCCTTGCCCCGAGTTAAGGCTGTGAAGCGCTTGGCATGCATAGAAGGTGCGCATATGGCATTTGCCCGTGTCAAGATGCACTGGGCGAAGATGAAGGTCGCCGTCATGGCGCTTGATGGTCCGCTCGAAGGCAAGAACCACCGCAAGCCGGAGCGCTATTTTGAAGATGTCCTCGAGAGTGCCCGTTTGATAGAGGGTCAATGCTCGAAGGATGTTGTGTTTGAGTGAATGTATCCGAACTGCCCCGACCTTGGATTACAAACCACGGCTTTGTAATATATTTATGCTTTTATCCAAACTACATACCTCCTGTGCGGCCGTATCTTATTATTCTTGAAAGTTTGCCAGTCGTCGGCTTCAGCCCCCACGTAGATGCTACGGGGGTGCTCATAATAACGTGTAATCACTCTTGACCCCATGTCTTGGTCCTTAAAGGAGGTGAATTACGCAACAAACCAGGCAATCAGACTATGCATCTTTAGAACTTTCACTTAGCCATAGGATTTTAACCGTGGGGCTAAGAACTAGCCCCTGGTGCACGTGTGGCTGTCCGAACTAGGATGCCTTAGTCGCGTCACCGAACTGAAGTTAGTCCTTTGACTAATACGGGAAAAATTGCAAGAGATTTATATTAAGTCGGCGAATAGCCGACCAGCTCGCACCATACCATGACAGTCAATTTTTGGATTTCTCTAATGAGGTGTTTGACCGGACGAACCAGAAACAAAATCACAGTAGTTCTCCCTTTACTAACTTAGCCGAACAAGCAGAACGTAAGGTGGTAGCCACAGGTGCCGTGCAACCCAACTATTAACCAAAGACATGATTCGGAGCCAATGCATATAATGCCATATTCGGGACACCTAAGTATACTATAAGAGTGTTCAAACTTGTCTTTTTTTGAGATAAGGATATATGTAGTTGACTAGAGCTCCTGACGATTTAAATCGTGCCGAGGTGTATATGCCAATCTGACATGAAGAGGGAATACAAATTTAGGAAATAAGCCAATACCGAACAGGGTTGGGCAAAATTGTTTCCATTATAGTCTTATTGATACGTCAAAACATATTTTGTCAGTGAATGCCATGATTATCGGGGCTATCTTACATGCCCAGAATTTTTTTTGAAGCATACATGCCCAGAATTTGAGAACAAGGGAAAGTTGTATGCATGTCCTAAAAATGAAAATTTGATCTTGAAGATCCTTTGGACACTCTGCCGCATGTCTGCGCCTCTTTTCGCCTTGGGGTTGGATCCTTTCAGAGGATCAACGATCGTGCAAGCATAAGGGGCCTGGAAAAGGGCCCTTGGTACCATTTTACGGTGATGTGGGTTGTAAAGAACCTGAAAAAAATAAGAAAAAGTGGATAATATGAGAGTCCAGATAGGGTTGAGCCGTATTGTGGACTGTGTTTTCGGTGTGCCTCCGTCTTTTCCCATGGTATGTTTAGTGCGTAGTTATGTACACACGGTGCGTATGCCGCTATCAGGTTGGGGCTTTGATGGAGGCTCAATTGCTAATCTAGCTCTGGGCGAGCCGGACTGCCATTATGCAGGGTAGACCAGACCCGTTTGACAGTGTCCGGGGGCTTGACTGCCGATGTAGTATTCGGCTTGATAAGGCCACCATGTGCTTCAGCTGCGAGAGCCGTGGTATGCTCCACAGTACAGAGGGAGCACTCCATACTTCCATTGACTACTATAACGCCACGTGGTCTGGCATCTTGAGCTCTAGATAAGCATAGTGTGGGATCGCATTGAAATGGGCAAACGCCGTCCGTCCGAGCAGTGCGTGATAGTCACTGCGGAAAGGGACGATGTCGAAGATCAAGTCCTCGCTCCAGAAATTATGGTGAGCCGAAGACTTCCTCCAGCGTAATAGACCCTTTGCAGCGGACCTCTATGCCGGGTATCCCTCCTTTGAAGGTTGTTTTGGTGGGCTTGATTCTTGATGGATGAATGCCCATTTTACGGACAGTGTCCTGATAAGTAGTTTACGGGTCCTACCACAATGCATAAGAACGCGCTTGAGATGGAATCCGTCGAAAATTGTATCGAGGGACAATGTTGTTGAACCTCCGTGATGGATACTGCTCGGATGGTCTCTGCGATCAAAAGTGATTGGACAGGCTGACCATGGCTTAAATTTTCGGGCGACTGGCTCTATGGCACAAATGTCCCTTAGTGCGCGCTTGCGCTCCTGCTTGGGGATATGAGTGACATAGATCATGTTCACCGTTTTTACCTCAGGGGGAAATTTCTTTTACCGCCGGTGTTTGCTAGGCGAGGCTCTTCATCGTCGTCCTCGCTGAGTGTCCCCTTCCCTTTATGTTTGGTTTTTAGCTTACCGGGCTATTTAAAGACACAACAATTTCTGTTGGTATGGTTGGCAGGCTTGTCAGGGGTTCCATGAATCTGGCAAGGCCGATCAAGTATTCTATCCAAACTGGATGGACCATCTTTGTTTCCTTTGAATGGCTTCTTCCACTGACCTGGTTTAGAGCCACTGAATCTGGCGTTGACTGTCGTATCTTCAGTATCTTCATTGTTGCTTCCACGCTTGTGTTTGTTGCGCTATAGCTTGCCGCTGTCGTCTCTTGCTTCGGAGGTCCCAGGGTCGCTGGTGCTGTTTCTTCTACGAGCGTAGCCATCTATCTTGTCCCGCGCAAAAGCGGGTCATAAGTGTGGTGAGAGCTTCCATAGGCTTCAGCTTTTCTTGGCCGAGGTGTCGGGCGAGCCACTCGTCAGGGACGCTATGTTTAAAGGCCACGAGGGCTTCGGCGTCAGGACAGTCTACAATTTGGTTCTTTTTAATTAAGAACCTAGTCCAGAGCTTTCGGGCTGACTCTCCGGGTTGCTGGACTATGTGACTAAGGTCATCGGCGTCGGGAGGCCGAACATAGGTACCTTGGAAGTTGTCTCTAAAGGCATCCTCCAAATCTTCCTAGCTACCAATGGAGTTTTCTCGGAGGCTGTTTAACAAGTGTCATGCTGGTCCCTTGAGTTTGAGAGGGAGGTACTTGATGGCATGAAGATCGTCACCGCGGGCCATGTGGATGTGGAGAAGAAAATCATCAATCCATACTACGGGATTTGTCATTCCGTCGTATGATTCAATGTTCACGGGTTTAAACCCTTCTGGGAACTGGTGCTCCATTACGTCATAAGTGAAGCATAAGGGCTATGCGGCACCTATGTATCGGGTGACATCACGATGCAATTAGGATGAAGTCTGTATGCGGTTTTTCGTCCCTAGTGAGGTTATGCCTGTCAGGCCAAGCTTGACGCTCGTCTTCTCTTGTTGGGGCGCGCCCCCTTTGATCCGTAGATTGATCTTGTATAGCCTGCTCTATTATTCAGGTATTGTCGTAGATCATAGGTGTATCCTGGAGCCGCTGTCTCTCCGCCCTTACGGCGAGGTGGTGCGGGTTGGTGTTCGGCGTGGGTGGCTGCTTTGTCACGCCCACGTGGTGGCCGATCTGGTTCATCGGCGCAGTCATGTTTCGATGGGTTTGGCTTGATGGCCTCGTCGTCAATTGTGGCAGTAGCCGGTGCTTCGAGTAAGGTTTTGTTGGGTGTTGAAGGCCATATTCTTCGGCAGCTAGGACCTGAGTCCATCTGTCATGGAGCGTATCCTGTTTGGCTTGGAGCCATTGTTGCTACTTTTTTTAGGATTCTATCAGTGGCGATTAGCTGGCGCTTAAAGCGCTCCTGCTCAAGTGGTTCCTCTGGCACGGTGATGTCTTCGTCACCGAGGCTGACATCGTCCTCGGAGAGCGGTAGATAATAACTATCCTCCGAGTCCTCGTTCCCGACTGGATCGTCGGGGTTAACTTGCCCCTCCTCCACATCGTCCTGTTCAGATGTGGGCTCGACGGGGGCTTCGGGATCTTCGAGACCCTCCGAAGTGTTATCGCCTGAGTTGCTGGTATTACTGTCTTTGCCATGACACAATTTTGAGCGGCATCACTGACATCAGCGCTTTAGTGGTGCCTCAGCAGGCTTGTCCTCAACTGGATCCTTCCTCCCGTCGTCGCCATCCTCTTTGGGTGTGTCCACCATATACACGTCATATGTGGCGGTGGCCGACCTACATCCGGTAAACGGCGGGTCTTGTCCTTGTTCGTCTCCGGCATCGTCGTCCATGTTGTTGATGTCTTCGGAGGCGTAGTCCAGCATGTCGGTTAAATCCTCGATTGTGGCTATGAAGTGGGTGGTGGGTGGAACGTAAAACTCCCCGTTTTTAGCCCCTAGTCCGGGCTGGGCGTAATTCGGAGGTAATTCCTTTGTGATGGCGAGGGATCGCATTAAGTCCAGTGCCTCGTTTAAGAGCGAGGTCTGGACAGGGAAATGAGAGTCCGTGGAGCTAGAGTCCGGGGGGCGAGTCTGGTCTTTCAATGATAGGGGGAACCCGGTCTAATTCCGAGTTTGCCGTGGACATGATCGCCTCCAGATCCTCCATAGTGCGATTCACAGCAGAGAGTCCGGTGGGATCCAAACTCCCATCTTCGGACCTGGTGGCTTGCTTCGGATCTAAGGTCAAAGCGGTGGTCGGGGCTGCGAACCCTTCGAAGATCAAGTCTCCTCGGATATCAGCAACATAGTTTAGGTTCCAGAAACTGATCTGATGACCAGGGGCATGGCTGTTGATCTGTTCGAGGTGGTCAATTAAGTTGGCATGCAGAACGAAGACGCCGAATGCAAAAGTCTGGCCGGGGAGAAAAACATCCTCAGAAACGGCATCGTTGTTGATAATCGAACGAGCCATCGAGCTTTCTATTTTTTTTGAACCTTGAAGACTACAGGGCTTACACCCCACATCATTTTATTAAATAAAAAAGCACGAACAAAACAATGCTTCCTCAACATGAGGAAAGAAAAAAGAATAACAGGAACCTAAAGAAGGCTACACAAGAGAGGGGAGTACTCTACCTAGTAATTACAATGTTACATAACCAACTCTCCTCAAGGAGGTAGGAAATCAATCCACTTAAGTAAGGCCTCCATATACTTCCTTTTGATTCTATGAGAGAGCAGTGTGAGGTCATGAATGAAGCCATTTCTCCATGCCCTGAAGGAGGTTTTGATGTTCCTGAAAGCTTTGTCATTCCTGACCTTCCAAATATTTCACCAGGCAGTGAATACCACCTCCCCAAAGAAAGGTTTGTTGAATTCCTTTCTAGCATGGCATGCAATCTCCACCATGTCATCACTGTCTTTCCATATAATTTGTCGATAAATCCACACCCGAACACAGAAATTGCACTGGAAAAAGAGGTGGTTTCTGTCCTCCAGTGTCCCAGTTGGACAAAGTACACATTCAGGCCCATCATTAATCTTCCAGTGTCTCCTTTGGATCATGTCCTTAGTGTTAACCATGTCCATTATAAAAAGCCAAGAAAACATCTTGATTGACATAGTACAACAACTTTTCCAGATCCACCCCAGGACGGGGTTTGCTACCATTGGCTGATAGAGATAGTAATAAAACTTTTTGGCAGAATATTCAGACTTCTTGCCATGCCTCCACCCCCAAGAGTCATTGCAGCCACTGTCTATATGGAAGGACCCCATTAAGGATGAGAGCTGCTTGTAATACCCCGGATGTAACTTTCCCTATTTGTACTCCAACTCTTGCCGTTTCCGGCGTTAAGTTATATTTATTTTCTCGGGTTCGGGTTTTTGTCTCTGTGTGTTGTTGTCGTTGTCATGCATCTCATGTCATGTCATCATGTGCATTGCATTTGCATACGTGTTCATCTCATGCATTCGAGCATTTTCCCCGTTGTCCGTTTTGCATTCCGGCACTTCGTTCACCTACGGTGGCCATTTCTAGCTTTCTTTCGTGTGTGGGGATTAAACATTTCCGGATTGGACCGAGACTTGCCAAGCGGCCTTGGTTTACTACCGGTAGACCACCTGTCAAGTTTTGTGTCATTTGGA
Organism: Triticum dicoccoides; assembly: GCF_002162155.2. Lineage (NCBI taxonomy): Eukaryota > Viridiplantae > Streptophyta > Magnoliopsida > Poales > Poaceae > Triticum > Triticum dicoccoides. Next base: position 259,858,953 of record NC_041382.1, on the reverse strand, counting down.
CTTCGTTTGATACTCCAACGGTTAACCGAGGGACCGAAAAGGCCTCGTGTGTGTTGCAGCCCAACACCCCTCCAATTTGGCCCAAAACCCACCAAACTCTGCTCCATGTCCTAGAGCGTTCGATCACGATCGCGTGGCTGAAAACCACACCTCATTTCGACTCTCCTAGCTCCACTTATGCCTATAAATAGGACCCCCCCGAATTTCGGATCTCTCCCTCTCCCCGAAACCCTAAATCCCAGACCCGCGCCGGCCGGACACGTCCGCCCCGACCGAACACGTCCGCTCCGAGCCGCCAGCCACCCCGCGCTTGCCACGTGGCAAGCCGCCGCCGTCCCCGCCCGCGGCCCGGCCGGCCCGCAGCTGGCTCCCGCCCGCCCGAGGCCGCCGCCACCCGCGCCCTTCGCCCGCCGCCGTCGCCCTCCACTCCAGCGCCGCGACGCCGTGGCCCGCCCCGCCAGCCGCCGTTGCCACCTCGTCGCCGAGCCGCCGCAGCCGCCGTCGCCGCCCCGAGCCACCGCGGAGCTCGCCGGCGTCGCCCGGCCCGCAGCCGGCCCCGGCTCCGGCCACCGCGGCCCCCGGCGCCGCCGCCCCGGCCACCGGACGTCGCCCCCGCCGGCCGCCGTCCTCCTCTTTGCCGGAGTCGCCTCGGGAGGCGCGCCCCGACCCGGTTGCTACAGTGATCCGAAACCCTAGATCCAGATCTGGGTAGTTTTTTTCAGCAAGTCCTCAGAATTTTTAGTCCAAGTGCTCCTGTTCGAGGCTCCGTAACTTTGCATCCATAGCTCCGATTTGGGCATATAGCATATCAAAATGTTCATCTCAGTGATTACATCATTTCATTCCATTGCATCATTTTCATTTGAGCTCATCTTGATGCCCGAAATGCTGTTAGAACAGGTCTACTTGAGTTAATTGTCAGATCGGTTACTTCGTTTAGCACTTTTGTCATTTTTGCCATGATTAATGTGTGCATGCTATGCCCGTGAGTTCTTCATATGTTTTGTTAAGGGTTTTGTCATCTATCCAGAGGTGCAACCCATGTATTTTTAGGATGTGTGTGGTGACTTGTGCAAGCTTGCAAAGTGGTGCACTTGCTAATTCTGTTTTCAGGGACAGTAATTCCACTAAGTCCTGGGATTGTTTATCTCATGATGCCATATTTTCTTGTTGTTTCCTAGTGATGCGTGCCTCTTTTGAGGATGATCAGTAAGGGAGTTTTGTTAACCATGTAGTGTTCTATCCTTCCATGTCTTTGTTTGAAATTATGGAGCACCTTAGCTTGAGTCAATCGAGCTCTACTTTTGCTTCGTTGTGAATCTGGGCAGATCGTCAACTTTTTTGCGATTTTTCCGATGTTATTGTAGTTGATCCGTGCATGCTATGCCATTGTTCTTGCCATGTATAGCTTGTATTTTGTGCCTTCTTTATGGGTGTATGCTTGCCTTGCCATGACTTTCACCATAGTGAGTGCATCGAGCTCGTTTACATGCCTTCGTGAGTTATATTTCAGCATGTCTCAGTTTTCACTAAGTCTGAAAACTGATTATGTTTTTGCTATGTTCGTGTGCTTGTTAGTATATTTTGTGATCCCTTTTGGCTCAAGGTCACTAAGGGACTTTTGTTAAGCTTGTTGAGTAGCTCCATTCCATGTCTTTCTTTGTCATGTTAAGCTCCTGTAGCATGTTGTTTTGTTGCTCCGAAGAGGGCTATATGATCTGAAATTCCAGACAAGTGTTAATTTCACTAAGTCTGAGATCTGTTTTACCATTTGCGTTTTTGCCATGCTTGTTTGAACCTGTTTATGGATGATTTGGACGTAGCTCAGTGCTAGACTTTTGTTAAGCATCTTGGGTGCATCCCTGCCATGTATTTTGATTCCATGTTTGGTGGCTGTAGCATGTTCATCTCATTGCATTTAGATGCCTACTTGCTGTAAATCGCAGACCGGTGTCATATTTGAATCGCTTGCCATTTCCAAACCGTAACTCCGATTCCGGCGTTCTTTATATCGTTTTCAAGCGATTTCATCTCATCTTTCCAGTGGCACCCTTGGAATTCCAAGTTGAGTGTAGCGACCCGACCCGAATGGGTCAAGTCTCTGTGCTTACGTGTCATCCCTGGATCGGTATGCTGACACACACAGTACTCGAAGGATTTATAACAGAGGTAAATCACATGTATAAAGTAACGTAAATACTATTACCTCAATCCATATAGAGGAAGCAACAAGGTTGTGGATTTCCATCAACACCAACGGCAAAGTTGAGTGTAGAAATCGTAACCCTAACGTATCACTTACTCGACGTAAGAAACCTGCAACATAAGACGTTGCAGCCCGAAACGGGTCAGTACATTGAATGTACTGGCAAATTCACACCATAGAGAAAAAATGATGAACAATGGCTATCACTATATGCATATATGGCTGGTGGAAAAGCTCTATGGTTATAAGGTTTTTGCGTAAAGCCAATTTTTCCCTACTGCAAAGGAATAAGATTAATTACTATCATGGTGGTTGTGAAACATTGAGAATGGTTGACAGCATTCTCAATCCCTATTAAAAAACATCATTAAACCCAACAATATTCATTTAAAGTAACGTGATGAGATCAACAGGATAATCAAGTACTAGATACTCAAGTTGTCCATAACCGGGGACACGGCTAATCATGATTAGTTTGTACACTCTACAGAGGTTTGCTCACTTTTCCCCACAAGACTCGATCGCCTCCGTTTGGTTTCTCGCACTACATGGTGTTTAAGAAACGGATGACCGAGACATAGTCTTTCAGAAGCGCTAGCACCTTACGATGGGTGGACCGGTACACCTACATCCCCTACATCTGCTAGTCCACCACTATAAGAGTTCGCACGACTTAGTCAACTATGCCAGAGCCCATAATGTCTTGTGGCTGTACACGTAAGTTACTAGTATGAATTATCTTATGATCCCTTTGAGCCTGGGTGGCGGTCCGAAGAAATACAGGCAAGTCCTGCTTGAAAACAGGTGCCTCAATCCACCCTGATGTGTATTTAAGTTGCCACCTTAGATAAACCTTTAATTAACAAACTCACATCTGTCATGGATATTCACTCACCCAATCCACGTCTACTAGCATAGCATGGCATAATAAGCAAACGTAGAAGTAACTCCCAAAGGTTTCATAAGTAAAATAGGTAATAGGTACTACATCATCTACTTCCCATGCCACAATTTAATTAGATCCTAATCATGCAATGTTTGAGGATAGATCTAATGCATAAAAACTGGGTAGTAGAAAAAGGTATGATCAAGGTGTGAACTTGCCTGCAATGTTGATGAAGATGATTCGCACTCAAAACTCGTGATAGATCTACTCGTCTAACTCCAGTCAATCTATCGTAAGCAAACAATAGTAACCACACAATAAGGACTCATCTAATGCACAGGTAAAACTCGAACGAGAGAACGAACCAGAAAGTTCAACTTAAGAACTCCGGTTGCAAAGAAGGAAAGAACCGAACAAAGAAACGGAAAAACAAACGGCGGAAGAAAACAACTCGATTCTAGCAAGTTGAAACTAGGTCAAAATTTTACAGTAGCAAAAACTTGTTTAAGTTGATTAGATGGAACGGCGGTTTCGAGACAAAACCCCAGGCGCTTGAATCACCTGATTCCGATAAACGGGCGAGAAGATAAACTAGAACGAAGATCGGATCTGAGATCGCGATCGCGGAATAAATCCGACGAAAAGAAAAAGAAGAACGGTTAAACGAACGGACGTTCGTTAACCTAGAAGAATCCGGTGATCACGTTCGTTAGGACGAACGGTTCGGCGAACGGCCCAAAGGCAACTAAATAGGAAAAGAAAACGAATCCGATCTAGGGTTTCGGAGAAGAAAACCGAAACAAAAACCCGATCTAGAAAACGAATTAGAAGAGAAGAAAAGAATCGGAACGATTAGAAGAAAACGATCCGAGGAAAAAAGACGCGGGGCAACCTTGGCGAGGGGCTCCGGTGAGGGGCTCCGGCGGCGTGGCGTAGGGCGGCGGTGTGGACAAGGTGCGGCGGCGGCGTGGGCACAAGGGCGGCGGCGGCGCGGGTGAGGCGGCGGCGCTAGGGCACAAGGGCGGCGGCGTGG
>NC_041382.1:259845479-259854339 GCF_002162155.2 Triticum dicoccoides | reverse complement strand
GGGGTGGTGCGGCGGGTGAGGGGCGCGGGGTGGGCGCGGCTTGGGGAGGAGAGGGGGTTTGGTTTGATGTGTTTAGAGGGGGGGTGTTGGGGTATTTATATTGGGGAGGGGAGAGGTTACTTGGGGTAGGGGACAAGAAATAGACTAGGATAGGAATAACGAAATAAGGAAAAAGGGGCAAGGGGCGCCCTAGAATCCTTTTAGGATTCGGTACAGGAGCAAGAGGCGGCGGCCTGGGGCGCTCCTGGCGCCTGGAGCTGTGCTGCGCGCAGGGAGGCTGCGGCTTGGCTTAGGCCTTTGGCCCGGATGGGCCTTGGTCCATTTTTTTTAACTGATTCCGCGCGCAGAAAAAAAACAAAAAGAAAACTAAACGGGCTCCAAAATTCTAAAAGTAAATTTTCCCTCACTCCTAAAAATGAGTCGAACAAAATGAACTTTTCTCCGGACCTAAAAAGCAATTTTTGAAAGCACGCATTTTCCCTATCCGGATAAAATGCAAATAAACACCGGAAAACAAAATTGATTTATCCATTAGTCTTCATTTTTTTCCTAACTTTGGGAAAGTCATATTATTCCCTCTCTTATATTTTTGATAACGGAAAATTATTGAAGATGAAATAAATAAATCAAATGATCCTCTTTTCAAATTCGAGAAAACTCTCAAATATGAAAATAACGAAATCTCCAACTCTCTCCGAAGGTCCTTGAGTTGTGTGAAATTTCTAGGATCGACCAAAATGCAAGAAAATAAGATATGCATGATGATCTATTCCAAATTGAAAATAAATTCAAAGGGGGCTTTGAATTTAATTCTTTGAACTTCCAACTCATATTTCATATAATTTGAAGAAGTCATTTTATCTTCTCTCGTGAAAATCATTGAGTCGCATAAAGTTTCAGAATTGGAATATTTTCAAATGAAATTCAAATATTTTCAACACCCCCTTTTCATTTATATAAATGGAAGAAGTCATGTCATCTTCTCTCCAGGGTTTTGTGATGAAAGGTATTTGAATTCACGGAGAGCATATAAAGCAAAATTGAAAGTTTGGGAAAGTCCTTTTATTCCCTCTCATTTAACTTTCAAAAAGGTTTCGAATTCACTCACTTTCAGACAATCAATCAAATAATCAGTCAAATCTATCTATTTATTATAACATTCCAAAAATTTAGAATTTTGGGATGTTACATGGAGGCCAGGTTCATGCATTTCCTGTCATATCTGGCATTTTGCATCCCGCATCGCATCCCGCATAGCATGTCATCATTGCATCTTTTTGTTTGAGTTTGCACGTGGTTGATTGTATCCTTGTTGCTTGTTTGTCTTGTTTGGGTAGAGCCAGGAGACGAGTTCGCTAACGAGGAGCCCGTTGAGTTTGCTTGTGAGGATCCAGTCAACTCTGACAACTTTGCAGGCAAGATGATCATACCCTCGAAATCACTACTATCTTTGCTATGCTAGTTTGCTCGCTCTTTTGCTATGCCATTGCTATGATGCCTACCACTTGCTGGCAAGCCTCCCAAATTGCCATGTCAAACCTCTAACCCACCATTGTCCTAGCAAACCGTTGATTGGCTATGTTACCGCTTTGCTTAGCCCCTCTTATAGCGTTGCTAGTTGCAGGTGAAGATTGGAGGCCGTTCCTTGTTGGAACATCTTTTATTTAATTGTTGGGATATCATTATATTGCCATGTTACCTTAAATGCATCTATATACTTGGTAAAGGGTGGAAGGATCGGCCTCTCGCCTAGTGTTTTGTTCCACTCTTGCTGCCCTAGTTTCTGTCATATCGGTGTTATGTTCCCGGATTTTTGCGTTCCTTACGCGGTTGGGTTATAATGGGAACCCCTTGATAGTTCACCTTGATTAAAGCTTTTCCAGCAATGCCCAACCTTGGTTTTACCATTCGCCACCTAGCCTCTTTTTCCCTTGGGTTACCGGAGCCCAAGGGTCATCTTATTTTAACGCCCCCGGGCCAGTGCTCCCTCTGAGTGTTGGTCTGAACTGAGCTGCCTGCGGGGCCACCTCGGGGAAACTTGAGGGTTGGTTTTACTCGTAGCTAGTCTCATCTGAGTGTGCCCTGAGAACGAGATATGTGCAGCTCCTATCGGGATTTGTCAGCACATTCGGGTGGTGTTGCTGGTCTTGTTTTAACCTGTCGAAGTGTCTTGAGTTACCGAGATACCGAGTCTGATCGGAACGTCTTGGGAGGAGGTATATTCCTGCGTTGACCGTGAGAGCTTGTCATGGGCTAAGTTGGGACTCCCCTGCAGGGATTGAACTTTCGAAAGCCGTGCCCGCGGTTATGGGCAGATGGGAATTTGTTAATGTCTGGTTGTAGATAACTTGAACCTTAATTTAATTAAAATGAATCAACCGAGTGTGTTACCGTGACGGCCTCTTCTCGGCGGAGTCCAGGAAGTGGACCCGGTGTTGGAGTAATGTTTGCGCAGGTTGTTCTCTAGTTTCTCGCTCGTGCTTTGCCTCCTCTTCTCGCTCTCTTTTGCGAATAAGTTAGCCACCATATTTGCTAGTCGCTTGCTGCAGTTCCACTCATATTCACCTTGCCATACCCATAAGCTTAAATAGTCTTGATCGCGAGGTTGCGAGATTGCTGAGTCCCTGTGGCTCACAGATTACTATTACACCAGATGCAGGGCCTGATGATTCCGCTCCAGGAGACGCGTATGAGCTCAAGTGGGAGTTCGACGAAGACTCTCAACGATACTATGTTTCCTTTCCCGATGATCAGTAGTGGTGCCCAGTTGGGGGTGATTGGGACCGTGTCGCATGTTGGGTTCTCTTTTATTTTGGCGCCGTAGTCGGGCCATGAGTGTTTGGATGATGTAATGTTATTTATGTACTTGATTGACATGGCGAGTGTAAGCCAACTATGTTATCTCCCCTTTATTATTTACATTACATGGGATGTTGTGAAGATTGCCTAACTTGCGACATATGCCTTTAATGCGATTATATCTCTAAGTCGTGCCTCGACACATGGGAGCTATAGTCGCATCGAGGGTGTTACAAGTTGGTAATCAGAGCCTTCCCCGACCTTAGGAGCCCCATTGCTTGATCGTTTTTAGCGGCCGAGTTGTGTCTAGAAAAATGTTTTGAGTCATTTAGGAATTATATATCGGAGAGATTAGGAATTCTTTTTACTTCCCAGTCTCCTCATCACTCTGGTAAGGCATCCTGACGTAGAGTTTTGACTCTTCTCTTCTCAAATTTCACTAAAAAAAATTTTAGGATCACGTGAGTATCTTGGAATCGTTCTGATGGTTTTATGATGAGAACATTGACTTGGTGCCTCCTGTCAGGGGTTTAGTGGAAGTGTCCCGGGGAGTTGAGCTCTAAGGTGTTGTCATCATAATTTTATCGTTGCAATTCTGGAATACCTGAGTTTAGTGCGCCGACATCGAAAATCTCTTTTATGCAGTTCGTTGGTGAGATAACCTCGATGCCACCCAGTACTGGGGCGGGAGTTCGGGAGTATCGCCATAACTTGTATAACGGATGCTTTTCGAAGGTTGAGGTAGATGGTTTCTGAAGGTTTCTTGGTTATGTGTTGAAGGATGGATACAGCTAGCTGTAGGATTTACTAGTTTGGGTGAGATATTATGCTTCCCCTGTATCCCCAACACCTGATTGCATAACCGGAAAGGTTCGGGAGTTTCATAGGTGGGAATTCTAGTAGCTCTAGTTCTTCTTCCACGGATATTGGTTTGAGATTGGGATTTCTTACCGATTATTCGTTCTTGATCCATACCTTGTTGATTTACTTCTCTACCTTAACTCTACGTGGCTTCTCAATTTATGGATATGTGACCATTTCAAGAGGAATGCATTCGTTCATTTTGTTTGGATGTGAAGACTATATGTTGCAATTTTCATTCCGTTGGATTCAGCTTCAATATTTATCTGTCAATGTGCTAATGGTGGTCAACCTCTTCAGGATGGCTCCTCCAACGCGCACGACTCCGAATCCTGATCCGCCACCACCTCCACCTCCTCCGCAGGCATGGCAAGCTGTGATGGCCGCAACCAATGCAAACACACAGCTGATCATGCAAATTCTTCAAGAGCGCAATCAACGCAGTCAAGGGAATCAAGGCAGCAATCAGTCACTTTGCTACACTCAACCAGTTCCTTGCTAACGGGCCAAAGACTTTCAGCAATTGTGTTGAGGCAACCGATGCTGACGATTGGCTTGTGGATCTGTGTAAGCATTTCGAGTGCAGTAACGTCAGGCCTGAGGACTTTGTCAAGTTCGCTTCCTTCCAACTCAAAGATCAAGCTGCAGAATGGTTCCAGCAGTACAAGGACTCTAGAGGTGGACGTGTTATCACTTGGGATGACTTCCGTCGAGATTTCTGAGCTCATCATATTCCCCAGAGCGTGGTTGAAAGCAAGCGTGAGGAATTCCGCAATCTGAAGCAAGGCTCTTTGTCTATCTATGACTACAACAAGTTGTTCCAGAAGCTCGCCCGCTTTGCCAAGCAGGACGTCCCTGATGAGAAGAGCATGATATATCAGTTCAGGGGTGGTCTCAGAGAAGATATCCAGCTCGCTCTTGTTCTCTTTGAGCCCTTGAGATACGATGAGTTCTATAACCTGGCACTGAAGCAAGAGGCTTCTCAGTTGAGGTGTGATGCTTCCAAGAAGCGAGTCAGAGATGTTACTCCTTCTTCCTCTACTCAAGTGGCCAAGCAGCAGAAGTTTTGGCTTCCACCTCCTCCGTTCCGTCAGCCGTATCAGTAGAAGAGCAAAGGTGGCAGTGGTTCTTCCCACCCACCCAACCCTGGCTTTCAGAACAAGACTTCGTCTCAAGCTCCAAGATCAAGTGCTCCGTATCACCGTCCGCTTTCAGAGGTCACGTGCAACAAGTGCCAACAGAAGGGTCACTATGCCAACAAGTGTTTCAACCAGAGGCGTCTTCCTCCTCCTCCTCCTGTGAGATCGGCAAGTACAGCTGTGGTCAAGCATAACCCCAAGCACGCCAAGGTCAATTTGATGAATGCAGCTTAGGTAGAGGACTCGTCAGATGTGATCATGGGTAACCTTCCTGTTAATGATATTCCCACAAAAGTACTTTTTGACTCTGGTGCATCGCATTCCTTCATGTCATTCCCATTTGCATCGGAGAACAATTTTAGTACTAAGGCTTTACCTAGAGCTATGCAAGTCGTCTCTCCAGCTAAGCGTCTGAGTTCTAGTTTGATGGTTCCGGATATTTCTATCTTGATGGGTGATTTCAAGTTTCTGGCTTCTCCAATGGTTCTTGGTAACTCGAATATTGATCTTATTCTCGAGATGGATTGGCTTTCTAAGCACAAGGCTCAGCTTGATTGTGCAGCCAGGCAGATTCAATTGACTCATTCGTCGAAGGATGTAATTGTCTTTGCCGCTCGGGATAATTCCATCCGTCTGTTTTCTCTCAATGAGAAGGGTGAATTGGATGCCATCTCTCAAATTCCAGTCGTTTGGGAATATCAAGACGTCTTTCCATAAGAGCTCCCAGGAATGCCTCCGCACCGGCGAGTTGAATTCGTTATTGATCTTGAGCATGGCACAGAACCTGTGTGCAAACGTCCTTACAAGCTCGGACCTGAAGAGTTTAAGGAGCTGAAGAAGCAACTCGATATGCAAGAGAAAATGGGTCTTATCCGGCCTAGTTCTTCTCCATGGGGTTGTGGTGTTCTTTTTGTGAAGAAGAAGGATGGAACGGACCGACTTTGTGTTGATTACCGTCCAGTGAATAAGAAGACCATCAAGAACAAATACCCACTTCCCGACATCAATGAGCTGTTCGAACAACTCAAAGGTGCCCAAGTATTCTCCAAGCTTGATCTTCGTATGGGTTATCACCAGATTCGCATTCGTAAAGAAGATATTCCCAAGACATCATTCAGAACAAGCTTTGGTTCATATGAATACACTGTCATTTCTTTTGGCCTCGCCAACGCTCCTCCGACATTCTCTCGCATGATGAACTTCATCTTCAACGCCTACACGAATGACTTCGTTTTGGTCTATCTCGACGACATTCTGGTTTTCTCGAAGAACAAGGAAGATCATGCCAAGCAATTGCGTTTGGTTCTTGATAAGCTCAGAGAACACCAGTTCTACGCCAAGTTCTCCAAGTGTGAATTTTGGCTCAATGAGGTTCTTTATCTTGGTCATATCATCTCTGCCAAGGGAATTGCCGTGAATCCTGAGAAGGTGTCTGCAATTGTGAATTGGGAACCTCCTCAGAACGTGAAGCAACTCCGCAGTTTTCTCGGTCTCGCAAGCTATTGCCGAAGATTCGTTGAAAACTTTTCCAAGACCGCGAAGCCTCTTTCTAATCTTCTCCAGAAGCACGTCAAGTACGTTTGGTCTCCGGAGTGTGATGTTGCTTTCAACACTTCGAAAGAGAAATTGATCACTGCTCCAGTTCTGACTCCGCCTGATGAATCCAAACCGTACGAGGTCTTTTGTGATGCCTCTCTCCAAGGTCTTGGCGCAGTATTGATGCAAGAGAAGAAAGTTGTTGCTTATACATCTCGCCAGTAGAAGCCTAATGAGAAGAACTACCCCACTCATGATCTCGAGTTGGCGGCAGTTGTGCATGCTCTTTTGACTTGGAGACATCTTCTATTGGGAAGAAAAGTGGACATTTTCACTGATCACAAGAGTCTCAAGTACATCTTCACTCAGCCTAATCTCAACCTCAGGCAAACTCGATGGGTCGAAATGATTCAAGAGTATAATCCGAGTATCGAGTATACTCTTGGCAAGGCAAATGTGATTGCTGACGCTTTCAGTAGAAAGGCTTACTGCAACAGTCTGATTCTTAAGCCTTATCAACCCGAGCTTTGTGAAGCTTTCCGCAAACTTAATCTGCAAGTTGTTCCTCATGGTTTCCTCGCCAACCTTCAAGTCTCTCCTACCTTGGAAGACCAGATTCGCCAAGCCCAGCTTCTTGATGCTATGGTGAAAAAAGTGAAGATTGGGGTTGCCAAGAGTCAGTCCAAGTACAAGTGCTACCGCCTTGATGACAAGGACACTCTCTTCTTCGAGGATCGTATTGTTGTACCCAAAGGTGAACTTCGTAAAGTGATCATGAACGAGGCTCACAATTCTCTCCTCTCCATCCACCCTGGGAGCACGAAGATGTATCAGGACCTTAAGCAAGCTTATTGGTGGACTCGAATGAAGCGCGAGATCGCTCAATTCGTGAATGAATGTGATGTCTGCAGAAGAGTGAAGGCAGAACACCAAAGGCCAGCAGGTCTCCTCCAACCTCTTGCCATTCCAGAATGGAAGTTTGACCACATTGAAATGGACTTCGTGACTGGGTTTCCAAAGTCCAAGCGTGGCAATGATGCTATATTCGTTGTCATCGACAAACTCACCAAATTGGCTCATTTTCTGCCTATCAAAGAGTCGATCACTGCAGCTCAATTGGCGGAACTCTATACCTCTCGCATTGTCTCTCTGCACGGTATTCCTCAAGTGATCTCTTCAGACCGTGGCAGCATCTTTACCTCGAAGTTTTTGGATTCTTTTCAGAAGGCCATGGGCACCATCATCCGCTTCAGCACTGCTTTCCATCCTCAAACAAGCGGTCAAGTCGAGCGTGTCAACCAGATTCTTGAAGATATGCTCAGGGCTTGTGTGATCTCCTTCGGCATGAAGTGGGAGGATTGTCTTCCTTATGCTGAATTCTCCTACAACAATAGTTTCAAGCAAGTTCGGGCAAGGACCCTTTTGAAATTCTGTATGGCAGGAAGTGTCGTACCCCTCTCAATTGGTCTGAAACTGGTGAACGTCAGCTTTTGGGTAATGACTTAATCACAAAAGCAGAAGAAATGTGCAAAGTCATTCGAGATAACCTCAAAGCAGCCCAATCCCGTCAGAAGAGCTACTATGATAGTAAGCGCCGTGATTTGACTTTCGAGATCGGAGATCATGTTTACCTCCGCGTCTCTCCTATGAAAGGTACTCGTCGCTTCGGTATCAAAGGGAAGCTTGCCCCCCAGATACGTGGGACCTTTCAAGGTTGTCAGCAAGAGAGGCGACCTCGCCTATCAACTCGAGCTTCCTTCAAACTTTGCAAATGTTCATGACGTGTTCCATGTCTCTCAGCTTCGAAAGTGCTTCAAGACTCCTGACCGCACCGTCAACTTCGAGGACATTGAGCTCCAAGAAGATCTCTCTTATCGTGAGCACCCAGTTGCTATTCTTGAAGAGACTGAACGCAAGACTCGCAACAAGTCAATCAAATTTCTCAAAGTCAAGTGGTCACACCATTCCGACCGTGAAGCTACCTGGGAACGCGAAGATCACCTACGTTCTGAGTACCCGGCGTTCTTTCAGTCCTAGATCTCGGGACGAGATCCTTTCGTAGTGGCGGAGTGTTGTAACACCCCGGACGTAACTTTCCCTATTTGTACTCCAACTCTTGCCGTTTCCGGGGTTAAGTTATATTTATTTTCTCGGGTTCGGGTTTTTGTCTCCGTGTGTTGTTGTCGTTGTCATGCATCTCATGTCATGTCATCATGTGCATTGCATTTGCATACGTGTTCATCTCATGCATTCGAGCATTTTCCCCGTTGTCCGTTTTGCATTCCGGCGCTTCGTTCTCCTCCGGTGGCCATTTCTAGCTTTCTTTCGTGTGTGGGGATTAAACATTTCCGGATTGGACCGAGACTTGCCAAGCGGCCTTGGTTTACTACCGGTAGACCGCCTGTCAAGTTTCGTGTCATTTGGACTTCGTTTGATACTCCAACGGTTAACCGAGGGACCGAAAAGGCCTCGTGTGTGTTGCAGCCCAACACCCCTCCAATTTGGCCCAAAACCCACCAAACTCT
>NC_041382.1:259842344-259844797 GCF_002162155.2 Triticum dicoccoides | reverse complement strand
CGGCAGCCGGCCCCCGCCAGCCCGAGGCCGCCACCGCCCACGCCCTTCGCCCGCCGCCGTCGCCCTCCACTCCGGTGTCGCGCCGCCGCGGCCCGCCCCGCTGGCCGCCGTCGCCACCTCGTCGCCGGGCCGCCGCAGCCGCCGTCGCCGCCCCGAGCCGCCGCGGAGCTCGCCGGCGTCGCCCGGCCCGCAGCCGGCCCCGGCTCCGGCCACCGCGGCCCCCGGCGCCGCCGCCCCGGCCACCGGACGTCGCCCCCGCCGGCCGCCGTCCTCATCTTCGCCGGAGTCGCCTCGGGAGGCGCGCCCCGACCCGGTTGCTACAGTGATCCGAAACCCTAGATCCAGATCTGGGTAGTTTTTTTTCACTAAGTCATCAGAATATTTAGTCCAAGTGCTCCTGTTCGAGGCTCCGTAACTTTGCATCCGTAGCTCCTATTTGGGCATATAGCATATCAAAATGTTCACCTCAGAGAGTATATCATTTCATTCCATTGCATCATTTTCATTTGAGCTCATCTTGATACCCGAAATGCTGTTAGAAGAGGGCTACTTGAGTTAATTGTCAGATCGGTTACTCCGTTTAGCACTTTTGTCATTTTTGCCATGATTAATGTGTGCATGCTATGCCCGTGAGTTCTTCATATGTTTTGTTAAGGGTTTTGTCATCTATCTAGATGTGCAACCCATGTATTTTTAGGATGTGTGTGGTGACTTGTGCAAGCTTGCAAAGTGGTGCACTTGCTAATTCTGTTTTCAGGGACTTGGTAATTCCACTAAGTCCTGGGATTGTTTATCTCATGATGCCATATGTTATTGTTGTTTCCTAGTGATCCGTGCCTCTTTTGAGGATGATCATTAAGGGAGTTTTGTTAACCATGTAGTTCTGTATCCATCCATGTCTTTGTTTGCAATTATGGAGCACCCTAGCTTGAGTCAATCGAGCTCTACTTTTGCTTGGTTGTGAATCTGGGCAGATCGTCAACTTGTTTGCGATTTTGCCGATGTTATTGTAGTTGATCCGTGCATGCTATGCCATTGTTCTTGCCATGTATAGCTTGTATTTTGTGCCTTCTTTATGGGTGTATGCTTGCCTTGCCATGACTTTCACCATAGTGAGTTATATTTCAGCATGTCTCAGTTTTCACTAAGTCTGAAAACTGATTATGTTTTTGCTATGTTCGTGTGCTTGTTAGTATATTTTGTGATCCCTTTTGGCTCAAGGTCACTAAGGGACTTTTGTTAAGCTTGTTGAGTAGCTCCATTCCATGTCTTTATTTGTCATGTTAAGCTCCTGTAGCATGTTGTTTTGTTGCTCCGAAGAGGGCTATATGATCTGAAATTCCAGACAAGTGTTAATTTCACTAAGTCTGAGATCTGTTTTACCATTTGCGTTTTTGCCATGCTTGTTTGAACCTGTTTATGGATGATTTGGACGTAGCTCAGTGCTAGACTTTTGTTAAACATCTTGTGTGCATCCCTGCCATGTATTTTGATGCCATTTTTGGTGGCTGTAGCATGTTCATCTCATTGCATTTAGATGCCTACTTGCTGTAAATCGCAGACCGGTGTCATATTTGAATCGCTTGCCATTTCCAAACCGTAACTCCGATTCCGGCGTTCTTTATATCGTTTTCAAGCGATTTCATCTCATCTTTCCAGTGGCACCCTTGGAATTCCAAGTTGAGTCCAGGTTCATGCATTTCCTGTCATATCTGGCATTTTGCATCCCGCATCGCATCCCGCATAGCATGTCATCATTGCATCTTTTTGTTTGAGTTTGCACGTGGTTGTTTGTATCTTTGTTGCTTGTTTTTCTTGTTTGGGTAGAGCCGGGAGACGAGTTCGCTAACGAGGAGCCCGTTGAGTTTGCTTGTGAGGATCAAGTCAACTCTGACAACTTTGCAGGCAAGATGATCATACCCTCGAAATCACTACTATCTTTGCTATGCTAGTTTGCTTGCTCTTTTGCTATGCCATTGCTATGATGCCTACCACTTGCTTGCAAGCCTCCCAAATTGCCATGTCAAACCTCTAACCCACCATTGTCCTAGCAAACCGTTGATTGGCTATGTTACCGCTTTGCTCAGCCCCTCTTATAGCGTTGCTAGTTGCAGGTGAAGATTGGAGGCCGTTCCTTGTTGGAACATCTTTTATTTAATTGTTGGGATATCATTATATTGCCATGTTATCTTAAATGCATCTATATACTTGGTAAAGGGTGGAAGGCTCGGCCTCTTGCCTAGTATTTTATTCCACTCTTGCCGCCCTAGTTTCCGCCATATCGGTGTTATGTTCCCGGATTTTTGCGTTCCTTACGCGGTTGGGTTATAATGGGAACCCCTTGATAGTTCGCCTTGATTAAAGCTTTTCCAGCAATGCCCAACCTTGGTTTTACCATTCGCCACCTAGCCTCTTTTTCCCTTGGGTTATCGGAGCCCAACGGTCATCTTATT
>NC_041382.1:259766050-259842136 GCF_002162155.2 Triticum dicoccoides | reverse complement strand
ACTGAGCTGCCTGCGGGGCCACTCGGGGAAACTTGAGGGATGGTTTTACTCGTAGCTAGTCTCATCTGAGTGTGCCCTGAGAACGAGATATGTGCAGCTCCTATCAGGATTTGTCGGCACATTCGGGCGGTGTTGCTGGTCTTGTTTTAACCTGTCGAAGTGTCTTGAGTTACCGAGATACCGAGTCTGATCGGAACGTCTTGGGAGGAGGTCTATTCCTTCGTTGACCGTGAGAGCTTGTCATCGACTAAGTAGGGACTCCCCTGCAGGGATTGAACTTTCGAAAGCCGTGCCCGCGGTTATGGGCAGATGGGAATTTGTTAATGTCCGGTTGTAGATAACTTGAACCTTAATTTAATTAAAATGAATCAACCGAGTGTGTTACCGTGACGGCCTCTTCTCGGCGGAGTCCGGGAAGTGGATACGGTGTTGGAGTAATGTTTGCACAGGTTGTTCTCTAGTTTCTCGCTCGTGCTTTGCCTCCTCTTCTCGCTCTCTTTTGCGAATAAGTTAGCCACCATACTTGCTAGCCGCTTGCTGCAGTTCCACTCATATTCACCTTGCCATACCCATAAGATTAAATAGTCTTGATCGCGAGGGTGCGAGATTGCTGAGTCCCTGTGGATCACAGATTACTATTACACCAGATGCAGGGCCTGATGATTCCGCTCCAGGAGACGCGTATGAGCTCAAGTGGGAGTTCGACGAAGACTCTCAACGATACTATGTTTCCTTTCCCGATGATCAGTAGTGGTGCCCAGTTGGGGGTGATTGGGACCGTGTCGCATGTTGGGTTCTCTTTTATTTTGGCGCCGTAGTCGGGCCATGAGTGTTTGGATGATGTAATGTTATTTATGTACTTGATTGACGTGGCAAGTGTAAGCCAACTATGTTATCTCCCCTTTATTATTTACATTACATGGGATGTTGTGGAGATTGCCTAACTTGCGACATATGCCTTCAATGCGATTATATCTCTAAGTCGTGCCTCGACATGTGGGAGCTATAGTCGCATCGAGGGTGTTACACTGCTGTAGATCCTGAAAGGCTTGTTCAGAAAGAGGCAAGTAAAATAGGTCTTGGAAACTACTGGTCTGAAAGGCTTCCCTCACTGAGAGGTTTTTGTGGAGACAAAAGGAATAGAGCCTAGGAAATCGATCTTGAAGATGGACATCACTGTTTCCAATTTGCCAATGATCAGACCAGAACATCACAATATCTCCACTATGAACATCAACCGAGGTAACTGCTCTGAAATTATCCATCAACTTGCAGACATCTCTCCACCAAAAAGAGCCACAAAGAATATTATCATGTGGGATCCTTTGGAAATAGTAAGAATCCCAAACTAACTGAACCCAAGGCACATCCATTTTATTATAAAATTTATTCAGATGTTTCATAAGGAGTGCTTCATTTTGCAAACCAAGGTTTGATATTCCATGTCCCCCCTTCGATTTAGGCCTGCAAACAAGTGGTTAGGCAGCCAGAGAATGGCCCCTCTCCTGACCATATTTCCTCCATAAACACTGCCTCTGAATCCTTTCCAACTGCTTCAGAATACCCTGAGGAATTGACAAGCTACAAAGGAAGAAGATAGGAAAAGAGGAAATAACATAGTTTACTAGTTGCAGTCTGCTCCCTTGAGGCAAAAACCAAGAACTTGATGTCAATCTTCTCTCCATATAATCCACTAGGGGAAGTAGATCCACAATCTTAGGCCTGGTAGTCCCCACTGGCAGACCTAGATATGTGAAAGGCATTTTGTCTAACTTACATCCAAAAAAGGCAGCAAGATCAGTAGCAACATGGTCATTCACATTAATAGGATACATGGAGGATTTATGGAAGTTAATCTGTAGACCAGTTGCCTCTGAGAAAGAATATAACACTGATTTCAGTGCCTCCAATTGACCCTTGTCAGCATTTAAGAAAAGCAGTGTGTCATCAGCATATTGAACAACAGGGAAATTTGGGTCATGGGTTGGCAGCGGCCTGTTTATTAAATCGTTCTGAAGAAGACTGTTGATCAAAGTCTGCAAGAGTTCAGCAGCAATGACAAAGAGAAAAGGAGAGATTGGGTCTCCTTGCTTAACTCCACATTTGCATTTGAAATGGTTACCCGGAACTCCATTAAGCAACAGAGAAGAAGTTCCCGATGACAACAACTGCTTAATCCATGTAATCCATCTTTTGTCAAAACCTTTTGCAACAAGAAACCTTATGATAGCCTCATGCTGGATAGAATCAAAAGCCTTTTCAAAGTCTAACTTAAGCAAAAGGATGGGCCGTTTAGATTGATTACACCGATGAATATATTCAAAGGTCCAAGCAAGGCAATCCTGGATTGTTCTTGATTTTATGAAACCATACTGATTTTTATGCACACATTTTATGATCTCCTTTTGAAATTTGTTAGCAACAAGCTTTGTAAGAAATTTCAGACCAACACTAGTGAGTGAAATACTCCTAATGTCTCCCACACTCTTAGGTGTCTGTTTCTTTGGGATCAGAGTGATGTATGCATCATTAAGATTTTCTAGCTGAACTATGCCAGCATGAAACTCATGAACCAGCCGAATAAAATCAGCAGATATGATGTGCCAACACTTTTTTAGCAAAAAGTCCAATGAATCCATCAGGCCCGGGTGCGTTATCAGTGGGCATTTCTTTAATAACATGTTCAATTTCCTTTAGATCAAAGGGTTTTGTGAGCTCCTCCAAGTCCTGAACCCTAGGTATTAAAGACAAGATGTTCTCATCTAATGTTATTGGCCGAACAGTCCCCATTCTGTTTTTGAAGGAAGATAAGAACTCTTTGGCCATTTCCTCATAATCTGACATGATAGAGGCATCAGACAATAACAGGCAAGCAATAGAATTCTTTCTGTATCTCTCAGTTTCCATTGCCTAAAAGAACTTGGAGTTTTCCTCTCCCACTTTGATATACCTGATGGTACATATCTTCCTCTAGTATAGATATTGCATGTGCAGCAGATGCTCATGGTGTAGTTTAGTAACTTTCCTGAAATTGTTCTCAGGTCTGGAAAGAGACCTCATGTCCTCAAGATTATCCAACCAAAGAATTACCCAGTTGCACATCTCAATTAACCTTTTAATATGTGATAAACCTTTCTGCCATTTTTTCAATGCAAACCGCAAAGCCTTTAATTTATAAACAATGATTGCTGAGATATGAGTCTTATGAGAAGTAGGAGTCCAAACCTCCTGCACACAATCCATAAAACCAGCCTAATGGACCCAACAATTTTCAAACCTGAAAATATGCGCCTTAGGAATTGATGTACTAATGGTAACCAGAGAAGGCATATTATCAGACACAGTCTTAGCCAAAGGATCACTTGAATCATGGGGTATAGATTAATCCAACTGGTAGATGTAAAAACCCATTCTAGTTGTTCCAAAAGTGGCGTGTCCTGCATGTTAGACCAAGTAAACTTTTTCCTTTTAAAGGAAGTTCCAACAGTCCCAAATGGCCAATAATTTCATTAAAAATAAACATATCATTGATATCGCCACCAGGGAGGTTCCTATTTTCAAATGAACGAATAAAGTTGAAATCCCCCATCAACATCCACTTCTGATCTGGATCAATGTCCAAATTATAGATCCAAGACACAAACTCATCACGCAACTCACCCTGACATGGGCCATAAACATTAACCAGAAACCACTGTTCATTATTATGAACTGACGTAAACTGCATAACAATAGCGTAGGGTTTAACTTCTAGCAGAGTGCCATGTAACACATTTGATCGCCACGCAGTTAACAGACCCCCAGAGGCACCTCTAGAGGGGGACTCAACAAATTGATCAAAGCCATAGGGACATATGCTTTTCAGAGTTGTAAGCGTGCATGAGGAGAGTTTAGTTTCTTGAAGACAAACCACAGAACACTGACATTCAGTTACTTTCTCCCTGACAGAACGCTGCCTAGTATCAGAATTCAGTCTACGAACATTCCAACATAAAACTTTCTAGCTATGCATTGACACACGATTAATTAATCATCGAGGAATAGAAGAACAAATATAGCATGACACACAATGTCATACCATCCAAAAGATAACATAGTTCAGTAGCACAACGTGCCACTTCCGGGACCGGACGCAGTTCAACAATAATAAAAGCAAATATAACAGGCCCTCTAGGCCTTAACATAGTAGCAAACGTAATCATTAAGCTGAAGATGCATAAGAATCCTCCTGTGGATTAGCCATAAGCTTGTCCACCGATAAAAGGGAAGGGTCAATTTCCAGCT
The DNA here is from genome assembly GCF_002162155.2 of Triticum dicoccoides. NCBI lineage: Eukaryota > Viridiplantae > Streptophyta > Magnoliopsida > Poales > Poaceae > Triticum > Triticum dicoccoides. The sequence continues at coordinate 259,837,852 of NC_041382.1, read as the reverse complement.
CCGCACCCACAGCCTAAAGAACATGGATTGGGGTATGCGGTGGTGCAGCAGGTTGTGCATCTTCAGGGCCATCCGGAGGAGCGGGCTGGGCCTTGTCTTCCATGGGCTTGGCACGGGGGTGCTTCTTTGATGGCTGTAGTGAGAGCTGCTCAAAAACCATATTTTTTAAGCCATCCAACTTTGTCGCGCTCTGAGTGCAACTTCGCAGTGATGTATCAACAACAGGAGTCTTCTTCTTCTCTCTCCACTTTCTCCCAGCAGTTTGTTCCATAGAGAAAACCACAGATGATGACTCAATAGAGACAGAGACAGCAGAATTACCAGGTGCAACTTCTTCAGAAACTGAAACTGAATTAGCCGGTAGCTCCTCAAATAGAGCTCTGTCAGTAGAAACCATAGGCAACGAGGCAGTCAAACAAGACATCTTTGTGGATTCATCAAAAGCAATGGACCAAGACCTCTTAGAATAAATGAGTGTGGCCATAGGTTTGAAGAAGAGAAACCGTGGCACCTCCTTAACTGAAAAATCAAATGTGAGGTTCTGGAAACACCTCTTCCAAATCATCTCCGGAGGGAGAGGATGTCCAGCCACAATGCGTGCCATGCCAATACAAATCTCATGTTGCTGAATCACAAGTGGTTGATAAGGCCCAATTGCCAGCTGATTATCCTCGAAGACCGGGGGCTGCAAATGCTGAAGTTGTTGATCTGGGGGGCAAATCATGTTGATGTTGGATCTCAATGCCCTGCTCATGTTGGTCCACAAAAACTGAGCGCTCCGACTGGTCAATCACAATAGAAAATTGATCTTGTTCAGGAGCAGCCGGCTTCAGGGCCTGTTCATCCTGTGCTTCATTTCCCCACATGGCATTTCCCCAACAAGGCGCTTCATTATTTTCAGGAGGGGGGGGGAGGAGCAACAGGTGCATCATTCCATCCCAACATTGGGTATGGTGGCAGCACACACATCAAATTATCTTGTATCAGATTACCAGGCAATGGATGGGGATTTCCATCCAGAGGCATTGGCCATTCGTCATTTGGCATCGGATCTGCAAAATCCACACCAAGAACATAGCATGTAGCAGTCCAAGACAATTGGGAACCTCCCCATTGGGCATAATCACCAAAAACCACATCTTTGGTAACCAAAGGTGTATCCGGAAAGTAAGCCTCAACCAAAGTCCGGACAAGGTAAGGATCCTCACTGTCCTAAGAAATAAACTTTCCGAAAGTGCCTACAGCCTGCGAGATGTATTCTGTAGTACGGTAATCAAGAGGGATCCCAATGAACATTAACAAGCCCTTGCGAAAACCAAGTGCTCCCTTGAAATTTTTCCCCTCATCATGCTTCATAAATCTAACAAAATGATCGTTACCCAACAGAAAAGGTGCATGTTGAATCAAAGTGTATCTAACTGACGGATCCCTGACTTGGAACAAACCCACCACATGAAACCACGGCTGAGCAGATCGGACAAGAATACCTCTATCTTGCAGAAACTGAACCACCTCTTCTCGCACCGGACCAAGCGGTCCCTCAGGCGCAGGCATCACCTCTGCAACCATGAAGTCCTCTTGACGACGGGGCGGACGAGCAACAGGCGTGAAGAAGGTGTGAGGAAGCCGACGATCGCCGCCATTGATGATGTGGTGGCCAGCAGGCACAAAGCGCTGAGGATCGAGCTCGTAGTTCGCCATTGAAGAACCAGAAGCTTTCCGGGGGTTTTCCTTTGCTTGGGGAGAGGGAAGATGCAATGGGGGCGGCGATGATGGGACTGGAAAATCTATCCCAATAACTCCGGCTCTGTTCCCATGAGAAATAGCAGATTCCGATAAAATCGTTTTTTGTTGCATCGAAATTTTCTTCCAAACCAATCCATTGGAGTGCGCGAAATCATTATAGTCGCGGCTAGAGTGACCTGGGCGAGAGCAAGCCGAGCAGACTGCTCGCATTCCACATGCCGCTGACAAGTGGCCCCTCTGCGAACAAAGAGTGCATGTAACCACAAGGTCCACCATGTCATCGACCATAGCTTCAAACTGCCTCGCGGCCTCTTGTGAGGAGGGGATATCTTGACCGCGGTCCAGAGGGCTCAGACCTGTAGGCGTGGAAGGCCCAAAAGCAATTGGGCTAAGAAGCATAGGTGGGCTGGATGACTGATTAGCTTTCAAAGTAACTGGGCCTAAAGCCTGATAATTGTTTTGAATAGGAGGCAATCCCGCCTCCGTGAAACATGCAAGCATAATCCCAGCATGCACGTGTGACAGTTCCTAAGAAACCGGATCACTCACCGGCGCAGATGTTGCCGGTCGGCTCAACTCTGATAAAGGAGTGACTATACCAAAAATAATGGGTGGACGAGCCACCGTCCAAAGCAAATCCGTGGGAGGGGACTGATGTATGACTACACATTCATGAACAGGAAGATCATACCCAGCATCCCTAATAGTATCAATACACTTTGGCGTAGCCGGATATCTATATCCCTTGTAAGCAGAATATCGCTCAAAAGTGGCAAAAGAAAGCTTCTTCTTAGCAGATGCAACAGACTTGATGGCCGATCTAATAGGAGGTTTATGCATGGCCAAAAGACCTAGAGATGATCTACGCATAGTTGGACTAACTAAAATCCATTCAGCATCACATTACTTCCTCCAGATCATGAGCTCTCTAATCCAATTAGGGCCCCCATTGCCCCACAAATGAAAGTAGCACTTGAACAGACCATAACTAAAAGAACGAAGGTCCATAATAATAAAACCAACTTGCTTGCAAGAAACTTGGAAAGAGTAAACCTTGTCTTTGATGTGATCTACATGGACATCAATTGCCGAGCCTCCAATTGTCGTTTCCAAAGCCGCTGCCATAGAATCCTTCGAGAGACGGAAGGCATGGCGGGTGAATGAAACAATTAAGATAAACGACCTTCTGTGCCCCAAAGGATGAATCATTTGCCTAGTAGATTTGAAGATGGGGACATCACTGTGGTGGGGGTGGGAGCGCCATCTTTGATGAGTTAGTTAATCACATCGAGCCTTATGTTGATGACACGGTGGAACTCTCAATGAAAGGACCAATGTCGATGTCAAAACCGGCCGATCTCGGGTAGGGGGTCCCGAACAGTGCGTCTGAGGATCGAAGGTAACAGGATGCAGGGGACATGATGTTTACCCAGGTTCGGGCCCTCTTAATGGAGGTAATACCCAAATTCCTGCTTGATTGACTTTGATGAGTATAGGGTTACATGAGTTGAGCTGCCTCGAGATCGTAATGGCTAAACCCTAGATGTCTAGCCTGTATGATTTGTCTTAGCCTCTACGGACTAAACCATTCGGTTTATATAGACACCGGAGGGGCCTAGGGTTGTACAGAGTCGGTTTACAGAGAAAGGAAACGACACATCCGGACGCCAAGCTTACCATCCACACAAAGGAGAGTCCCATACGGACACGGGGAAGGCCTTCTATCTTATATCTTCATGACCCATCAGTCCGGCCCATGTCACATAGCCCGGACGCCCGAGGACCCCCTAATCTAGGACACCCTCACCTGCCCCCCATATATAAAGGAGGGGAGGAGGCGGCTGACACTAGGGGGCACGCCATAGGGGGAAACCGAATAAGACTCCATGTCCTATTCGGCCCCCTCCCTTTCTTACGGAGGGGGAAAGGGGAAGGGAGAGGGAAGAGGAGAAGGAAAGGGGGCACGCTCCTCCCCTAGTCCAATTCAGACTCCCCATAGGAGGAGGGCACGGCCACCGCTTGTGGGCTGCCTCCCCTCTCCCCTATGGCCCATGTGGGCTCATTACTTTCCCCAGGAGGTTCCGGTAACCCCTCCGTACTCCGAAAAAATACCTGAACCACTCTGAAACAATTTCGGTGTCCTTATACCATCGTCTAATATATTAATCTTTACCTCTCGACCATTTCGAGATTCCTCGTCATGTCCTGATCTCATCCGGGACTCCGAACAATCTTCGGTCACCAAAACACATAACTCATAAATCAAATCGTCCTCGAACGTTAAGCGTGCGGACCCTACGGATTCGAGAACTATGTAGACATGACCGAGACACATCTCCGGTCAATAACCAATAGTGCAACATGGATGCTCATATTAGTTCCTACATATTCTACGAAGATCTTTATCGTTCAACCCGCAATGACAACATACGTAATTCCCTTTGTCATTGGTATGTGACTTGCTAGAGATTCGATAGTCGGTATCCTCATATCTAGTTCAATATCGTTACCAGCAAGTCTCTTTACTCGGTTCGTAATGCATCATCCTGCAACTAACTCATTAGTCACATTGCTTGCAAGGCATATCATGATGTGTATTACCGAGAGGGCATAGAGATACCTCTCCAATAGTCGGACTGACAAATTGTAAGTGCATCTAGTGCCACCCCTAGTTGGTTTTGCAGTATTGACGACAATCCTAGTTGAGGGACTAATGTGTTTGTGAGAATTGCAGGATAACACAGGTAGAAGTCCCTCACTGATTCCGTTTTCCTACCAGAGATGACCCCTAAAAATGTAAGAAGACATTGAAGACAAAGGTGGTATGTGAAGACATTCACATTGAAGACTCTGACAAGAGAAGACATCGCATGAAGACTATGGAGCGCGAAGACTTAGTTCTTTCGTCGTTCTTTTTCTTCTTTGTTGAGTCATAGGAACCACCGTACTATTAAGTGGGGTCTAAGAGAACCAGTTAGAATGACTGAAGTGATGCTTAACCAAAATCCTATGTCTTCGAGTGAAGACTATGAGAGCAAATCTTGTCCAGAGTTGGATAAGTCAGCTTTGCTTGTAGCCCAAGTAAAGTTGTCGTGTGTGTTTGAAATCTGACTGTTGGAACACGTGTCAGTTCCTTAGTGACCCAGGGTCATTTCGGACAAATCAGGTTAGGTTGCCTAGTGGCTATAAATAGCCCACCCCCTACAACCATAAACGGTTGGCTGCTCAGAGTTAGAGTACGGCTTTTGTCGTTTGAGAGCAACCCACCTCAAAGCCTTTGAGAGAGAATTCCTTGCGAGGATAAAGCCCTAAACACCTAGAGCCAAGGAGTGTTAGGCATCACTTAAGTCTTCCTGTCTGTGTGATCTGAAGACTTATTACACTTGAGGACTGTGAATCCTCCAGCCGGTTAGGCATCGCGTTCTGAGCATCCAAGAGTCATTGTGGATCGCCGGTGAACGAAGTCTGTGAAGGTTTGGAAGTCTACCTTGAAGACTTACCAGAGTGATTGGGCAAGGACTGGGTGTCCTTAGCTCAAGGGGAATAAGGTGAAGACGAGGTCTTTTGAGTTGAATCTCAGCCTCCCCAACCAGACGTACAGTTGTCACAGCAACTGGAACTGGTACAACAAATCATTGTCTTCAACGAGTTACTGGTGTCATCCTTCCCTTCCCTTTACTTACTGTTGGTACTTGTGAAGTCATTGTATGATTGCATTATCTTCTGTCTTCACTGAGTGACTGCTTGTTCTGATTGGCTTCACAATATCTTCCTACCTGATCCTTATTGCCTAGCTGCTATTAGTCATCGTGCTTTCACTTCATTGAATACTTGACTATGGTTTGCCTAGTGTAGTCTACCTTCCGCTGCATGGTAATAGGTTTATTTCTATCGTTTGTCTTCGAAACTTCCATGTTTTGAAGACTTTCATAAAAATTGCCTATTCACCCCCCTCTAGTCGATCACTAGCACTTTCAATTGGTATCAGAGCAAGGTACTCCCTTGTTCTGTGTGATTCGGTTTATCCACCTGGAGTTTTAGCTATGTCGACTGGAGGGATAATTAAAGTCTCCGCTGCATGCCCCGTCTTCGATGGAACTGAATATCCCTACTGGAAGAATAAGATGCGCATGCATCTTGAAGCCATTGATGTCGACCTATGGTATGTCGTCAAGAAGGGCGTTCCCAAGGTTGGTGAAGGTATCACCGCTGCTGATGTCAAGAAGTTCGTTCAACTGGACTCCACTGCCAAGAACATCATCTGTGGTCATCTGACCAAGGGACAATATGGCCGCGTGAGTGCTTTGGAAACATCTAAGCTAGTCTGGGACTGGCTCTCCAAGGTCAATGAAGGCGTCTCAACCCAGAGAGATCAAAGAATCAGTGTCCTTCGCAACCTCTTCAACCGCTTCAAGAGAAATGACAATGAGAATGTCCAGCTCACGTTTGATCGACTCACTGACATCACAAATGAGCTTCAGGCTCTCGGCGCCACTGAGATCACCAAGCATGAAGTCGTCAAGACACTCCTGAGATCACTTGACAGCTCGTTTGACACCCTAGCCCTGATGATTCAAGAACGTCCTGACTTCAAGACACTAGATCCGTCTGACATACTTGAGAGGCTCAACACACACGAGTTTCAGCTTTCTGAGAAAAGAGACATCTACGGTCCCAACTATGGGCGAACTCATGCCTTGAAGGCAAAAGCTGTCTCCTCATCTGAAGAAGAATCTGACAGCAGTTCTGATGATCCTGAAGACATTGGAAAGGAGCTTGCTATGCTTGTGAAGAATTTCCGAAAATTCACCAAGAAGAAAGGCTTCAGAAAGTCTTCACGATCAAGCTCAAGGAATGACGAAGCTTCTGCTCATGACTACAAGAAGAGAACATGCCACAAATGCAAGAAACCTGGCCACTACATCTCTGAGTGTCCGTAGTGGGACAATGAGAACAAGAAGAAGAAGAGCAAGGAGTATGACTCTGACGACAAGAAGAAGAAGAAATACTCAAAGTCTTCTTCCAAGTTTTCCTCAAAGTCTTCCTCACACAAGAAGAGCTCATCTGGCAAGGCACATGCATTTGTTGGCAAGGAAATGGATTCAGAGGAGGAGTCCGCTTCTGAGGAGGCGGAGGTGGAGTCTGAGGAGGAGACCAAGTCTGGCATTGCGAGTCTGGCTACAACATACGTTGCCAAGTCCATCTTCAAAACTGAAGACAATGACTTCATCACCGACACTGATGCAAATGACAAGGACTACTCCGCTCCTACCTACTGCTTCATGGCACGCGGTGCCAAGGTAAACACACACACTACTCACTATTAAACATCTAGTGAAGATGACTCTGATTGTGGTTCCAAACCCAGCTACAAAACACTTGCTAAAATTGCAACAGAACAACAGAAAGCCATGGAACATATTCAAAAACTGTTAGAGAGAAGCGATGATCTGTTAGACGCTGAAATGACTCGATCTCAGTCCTTAATTGAAGACATAAAAAATCTTCATGTTAAGTATGAGGAACTTGAAAGTCTTCATGAAACGCTCTCAACAACTCATGAAAAGTTTTCCTATGATTATCTTCAAAGGAAGCAAGATCTTGAGAAATTGAGAGCGGCTCATGAAGATCTTCAAAAGGAAAACGAGTCACTTCGCGCCGAACAGATCAGTTCAGCTCAGGAAGGATTTGAACCACCATGTCTTAAATGCATCGAGTGTGACAATGCTACTTCTGTTGCTGGTTGTTCTACTGCTGCTACTATTGCAATATCTTCAACTGTTGATGTGGTAACTAACCCCTCTGCTGAGGATACCACTGCTATTGGTGATGAGAATGCTAGGTTGAAGACATTGCTTGAAACAGGGATGTACAAAAGTCTCTAAGGGCATCAGACACTATGTGATGTCCTCAAAATGCAGATCCTGAACCGAAACCCTAGCAAAGAGGGTGTTGGGTTCGAAAGGAAAATGAATGCTGATGGCTCTTACTGGAAACCTGAGCAGTACCCCAAAACCACATGGGTTGCCGCACAGGGACCTTCAGCGGATCCATCCACCCTATCTGGCTTCACTTGTGCTAATCCCATTGTTATTGATGAATCCTTTGATGCAAACTATAAACTGTTTAAGAATCAGAATGATGAAGTTTTTGCCAGGTATATTGGTACTAATTGCAGGAATGGGCCGCTTATGAAGAAAGTCTGGGTGCCGAAAAGATGTTTGGAGAATCCTCCTGTGAATGTTGTCATGACACCACAAGTGAAGAAGACAAATCCCAGACCACAGGCTTCATATGGCCCAAAGGCTTCATACAGACAAAGGACTCACCTGAGTCGCACTAACGCAAATGTTTTGCAGGGAAACCTTACTCAGGCCTATGAATATGAGCGCGTTTCATCAAACCGCCATGTTCATAACACCAAAAACTATTCTGCTTATCCTTATGAGTACTATTGTCCACCTGCAAGACTTTTTGCTAGGGCTCCAAAGCCAAAGTTCTCAGATGCTACACTTATACTCATTGCTTCGAAGCCGCCCTTGAAGATGTGGGTGGCTAAGAAAGCTTAACTCTCTTTTGCAGGGAAAGGTCTCCAGCCGAAAATCAAAATCGTCTGAAGCTATTGTTGGGGACCTTAAACATCTTGTAGGGCGCAAGATCAAATGCCCAAATGGTCTTATTATGTACTTTGTTCCTGAGTCGCTTGCCACTTGCCCTATTAGTCCTAACCTCGATCTAAGATTTCATAATCCACTTGCTCGTCAAATGTTTATGCTTCACAATTCTCTTCGTGAAGCCTATCCCCCTAACTGCAGTGTAGGGTACGACACCAGCTACTTCAGAATGGATTATTGATAGTGGGTGTACTAATCACATGACTGGCATGCGAAGTCTTCTCATGGACTCAACCTTACGTCCATCTGACAAAAGTCACATCACATTTGCTGACACTGGTAAAAGCGAGGTATTGGGTCTAGGTAGAGTTGCAATCTCAAAGGATCAACACATGGATAAAGTCATGCTTGTTGAATCCCTTGGTTACAACTTAATGTCTGTCTCAATGCTTTGCGATTTAAACATGATTGTGATATTTGGAAAATATTGTTTCCTTGTTCTAATGGAATCTGACAAGTCTCTAGTGTTTGAAGGGTATCGGAAAGATGATTTGTACGTGGTAGATTTCTCAGCAGGACCACAACATGTCGTATGTCTTCTAGCAAAAGCTTCTGAATGCTGGCTCTGGCATCGGAGGCTAGGGCATGCTGGCATGAGGAACCTCCACACCCTTGCAAGGAAGAAGCATGTCATAGGCATCGATGGCGTCAAGTTCAAGAAGGATCACTTATGCGGTGCCTGTGAAGCAGGAAAGATGACGAGGGCCAAGCATCCCTCGAAGACAATCATGACAACGACTCAACCCTTCGAACTGCTCCGCATGGATCTTTTCGGTCCCACTCATTACTCAACTCTTACTACTACTACTTGTCTCTATGGCTTTGTCATTGTTGATGATTATTCAAGATATACTTGGGTGCATATAATCCTCTACAAGACTGAAGTGCTGGATGTCTTCAGACACTTCGCAAATCGAGCAATGAACAACTATGGCGTCAAGATAAAGCACAGCAGAAGTGACAATGGCACTGAATTCAAGAACACTGGCCTAGACACATATCTTGATACTTTGGGCATCACACATGAATTCTGAGCTCCGTACACGCCACAGCAGAATGGCATCGTCGAACGCAAGAACAGAACACTTATTGAGATGCCCCGGACGATGCTTTATGAATACAAGACTCCAAGAAAATTTTGGCCTGAACCCATTGATACTGCATGTCATATCATCAACCGCATTTATATTCACAAGCTTCTGAACAAGATATCCTATGAGCTCCTTACTGGCAAGAAGCTAAATGTCAGTTACTTCAGAGTATTTGGCGCCAGGTGCTGGATCAACGATCCACATCACACTTCAAAATTTGCACCAAAAGCACATGAGGGTTTTATGTTTGGATATGAAAAGGATTCGCACTCCTACAGAGTCTTCAACCTTTTTCACTATAAAGTGGTTGAAACAGTGGATGTGCGGTTTGATGAGACTAATGGATCACAAAGAGAGCAATTGCCAAATGTGCTAGATGAAGTTCCATCCAGTGAATCAATCAAACTTATGGAAGCTGGAGAAATCATACCATCTGAATCTCAGCCTGAAGAGGAACTTATCATCTCCGCACCTGATCAAACTGAAGACAATGCTCAGCCTGAAGACAATCCTTCTAACGATGACAATGATCAGCAAGAGCAAAATCTTCGTACTATACATCCTCGTGTTGCAAATGAAGTACAAATTGAGAGAATAATTGATAGCATCAATGCACCAGGTCCACTCACTCGTTCAAGGGCAACACAGCTAGCAAATTTCTGTGGGCACTTCGCATTCGTCTCAATACCTGAACCCAAGAAAATTGAAGAAGCCTTCATGGAACCTGAATGGATTCAAGCTATGCAAGATGAGCTTCAACAGTTTGAGCTGAATAATGTATGGGAACTTGTTAAGCGTCCTGATCCTCGCAAGCACAATATAATAGGCACCAAATGGATATATCGCAACAAGCAAGATGAGCATGGGCAAGTTGTCAGAAACAAAGCTCGTCTCGTTGCTCAAGGGTACACTCAAGTTGAAGGGATTGACTTCGATGAAACATTTGCTCCTGTGGCTAGACTTGAATCCATACGCATACTGCTGGCATATGCAAATCATCATAACATTCTTCTGTATCAAATGGATGTGAAGAGCACTTTTCTCAATGGCAAGATTGAAGAAGAAGTGTATGTTGCACAACCGCCTGGCTTTGAAGATCCAAAACATCCTGACTTGGTGTACAACATCAACAAGGCACTGTATGGCCTCAAACAAGCCCCTCGGGCCTGGTATGACACACTCAAAGACTATGGCATTCATCTTAAGAAAGTGCCACTCTACTGCGACAACGAAAGCGCCATAAAGATTGCCAACAACCCAGTTCAGCACTCGAAGACAAAGCACATTGAAATTCGTCATGACTTTCTCTCAGAGATCATGTTGTGAAGGAAGATATTGATATCATACACGTCAACACTGAAGAGCAATTGGCAGATATCTTCACCAAGCCCTTGGATGAGAAGAGGTTTTGCAAGTTATGGTGTGAGCTAAATATCTTGGAATCCTCAAATGTCCTATGAGCAGGCACACATCCTAACACTAATGCATATTGATGACTTAGATGTGCAACACACGAAGTAAAGTATATCTTCAATCAATGAAGACTTACATTCTATGTTTGAATACATTAATGTGGAATTTGACTTCGGAGCGCCACGATAATTGTGCGCCGTGTCTGGGTCTAATACTTCCTATATGGTGGGTAACGCCACCACCAATTTTTTCTGTTTGAAGTGAATCACTCATGGCGTTACATTTGATATGTCTTCGCATTTGGTTTGTCTTCATGATTATCTTCACTATGTTGATGTGATTGTCTTTCTCATATATATATATATATATATATATATATGTATATATATATATATATATATATACTAGTGTTCTGTCCTCTACAGCATTCACTTATAGCTACGTCTTCCTTGTTGAATCTTTTGAACTAAGTGAATGTGATCGGAACCCAATCTTGTTGGGCCCTTATACAACTTGGAAGGTCTCATCACTCATATCAAGGTTCAAGGGACAGCCGTGGATGAGCCTGTAGATGACGCTGAATCTAATGAAGCGCCTGCACCGCTGAAGCCAAAGAAACTGAAGAAGCCTAAAGCTTCCAAGCCTGCCTCAGCACCAAAAATCTCACGGGCGAAGCCACTAGCTATTGCACCTCCTGAAAACAGTGTGCAGTCTGAAGATTTGTCACGCATCTCCAAGCCCTCGAGAGTAAAGATGCCTTTGCAACACACCAGCCAAGAACTGACTGTTGCTGCTATTCTGCGCAACGACGCCATTGATCTGTCCAGCGATGAAGATCTTGCAGATGACGCTCTTGAGCAACTGATCAAGAGCAAGGAAGAAGCAGAGATCTTCAACGATTTGCCTCTCTTTGATGTGGCAATCATCCATAACTTCATTGATGAGTGGTTTGACACACCGAACCTCAGCTTTGAAGATCTGCAACTTCCAATTGGCCTCAGTGTCGCCTTCACTGGCGCCATTGCTTCTGAGCTAACTCTAGCTCAGCGCATCATTGAACTGAAGAAAAAGATTGACTATGAGAAAGCTCAGTTCAAGAAGCACATGGCCAAGCTCAGCGTGCAAGATGTGAAAAACTTCAAGATCATGCTGCATGAGCTCAAAGAAGCCTTTCTCAAGAAGCATGAAGAAGCTAAAGGTTCTCGTGAGCGCATGAAGAGCCTGGCTGACAAGTGTGTGCAAGCCTACAATGAGGCTGAGAAGCGCAAGGCTCTTGGTTATCCTGACATGGTGTACAAGCTCAACAAGGCACTGTATGGACTCAAGCAAGCCCCTTGGGCTTGGTATGACACACTCAAAGACTATGGCATTCATCTTAAGCAAGTGTCACTCTACTGCGACAACGAAAGCGCCATCAAGATTGCCAACAACCACTTTCAGCACTCGAAGACAAAGCTAATTGAAATTCGTCATGACTTTCTCAGAGATCATGTTGTGAAGGAAGATATTGATATCATACACGTCAACACTTTAGAGCAATTGGCAGATATCTTCACCAAGCCCTTGGATGAGAAGAGGTTTTGCAAGTTACGGTGTGAGCTCAATATCTTGGAATCCTCAAATGTCCTGTGAGCAGGCACACATCCTAACACTAATGCATATTGATGACTTAGATGTGCAACACACGATGTAAAGTATATCTACAATCAATGAAGACTTACATTCAAAGTGTGAATACATTAATGTGGAATTTGACTTCGGAGCACCATTATAATTGTGCGCCGTGTTTGGGTCTAATACTTCCTATATGGTGGGTAATGCCACCACCAATTTTTTCTGTTTGAAGTGATTCACTCATGGCGTTACATTTGATATGTCTTCGCATTTGGTTTGTCTTCATGATTATCTTCACTATGTTGACGTGATTGTCTTTCTCATATATATATATATATATATATATATATATATATATATATATATATATATATATATATATATATACTAGTGTTCTGTCCTCTACAACATTCACTTATAGTTACGTCTTCCTTGTTGAATCTTTTGAACTAAGTGAATGTGATCGGACCCTAATCTCTCAATGCTTTCTATCTCGAACTCTGTTTGTCCAAATCATATGCATTCTATTGAAACTATCGAATGTCTTCTCTGCGTCCTAGTCAGTAGAAGATACAGAGACAAACATTAAGTCCGTTTTTAATGCTAATTCCTTCACCTGAAACTCGGAGAAGTGGGAACGACCACCCGACAATCCAGGCATGCGTGGGAACGTGGGACAACTCCAAGTATGTTGCATGTTTGCCACGTGTTCCTCAGATGTGAACCACCAGGGGCACCTACGTAATTGTGTTGTGCCACACACTTCCTTATAAATACATGTCCCCTGCGGTCAAGAAAACCTTCTTCCACCTCTCCACCTCGTCAAAACCCTAGCGCCACCGCTAGCTCTCGACGACGCCGGCGACGAAGTGCTTAGCTGCCACGACTTCTCTGACGCCGTCCTCACGCCGGCCGCGGACATCGTCATCTCCGCTGCCGCAGTAGGTGTCCTCCGTCGCCAAGTTAGGGCACGATGGATTGAACTACTTGGTCTCCTACTCTTCCCATCTAGCAGTTCTTCGCGTGGTAAATAAAACTCTATTTTACCATCTTTTTGATCCTCAAAGATTCATCATGTTTGCCAAAATAGGTTTTCCACCTACACAATGTTAGATCTATCATGTCTGCATCTCATACTGCCTAGTATATTCACTTAAGCTTCATATCTAGTTAGATTCCTCACTTGTACTTATTCGCGGATTCGTACAAATCTGGAACCAACTCTCAACATATAAGTGAATGTCTTCGCACGATGAGGTCAATGTCTTCTAAACTGATTTATCTTAAAAATCTTCTGAGAATGCATATGACCTCTTCCCCTTCCCTCGCACCTTAATGCTGTCACAGGTACATGTCTGTGGGAGAATCCCTTGGTTCTCATATTCTGCATTCGTTTGCAGAATTCTTACAGCATCACATTAACTCTCCCGAAGCCAGTTCCTGTTTGTCCAGCAAGCGAAAGCCTTTGAAGCCTTTGAACGTGTTGAAGCCATTCAGTTTGAAGTTCATGGCTGCAGAGAAATCAGTAAGGAAGGGTGGCAGACAGCGTCGTGGGGGAACATCAAGAGATTTGCCTGATGACCTCTCAGAGCTTTACAAGACAGATCCAGAAGAGGATTACAATCAGCGCAAGACCCGAATCCAATGGATTCGAAGATATTGGGCAGAATAGTGGTTCAAGTACAGGTTTGTGACCCAAGAATATGCAGAGAAGAATGCCATCAAGCGACCATGGGGAGACATCCTATACAGAAATCTTCAACCCAGGTCAAGAGATGAAGCCATTGAACAAGGCTTCTATCCCTGCATGGTCCGTGGACCACACAGCCTGCGGATGCACACCCATCGCCATTGCTATGGTGTCGTGACGACAATCTGTTCAAGTGCAACTTCCATTTTGCCAAGAACTCGGCTAAGCAAAACAAGAAGTCATGGGGACTAGACTTCAACCCTGGTCCTTCTGCTCCCCGTGCCGATGGCACCCGCGAAGCTGAACCCAATCTTGTTGGGCCCTTCTACAACCTGGAAGGTCTCATCACTCATATCAAGGTTCAAGGGACAGCCGTGGATGAGCCTGCAGATGACGCTGAACCTGATGAAGCGCCTGCACCGCCAAAGCCAAAGAAACTAAAGAAGCCTAAAGCTTCCAGGCCTGCCTCAGCACCAAAAATCTCACGGGCGAAGCCACTGGCTACTGCACCTCCTGAAGATAGTGTGCAGTCTGAAGATTTGTCACGCATCTCCAAGCCCTCGAGAGTAAAGATGCCTTTGCAACACACCAGCCAAGAACTGACTGTTGCTGCTATTCAGCGCAACGACGCCATTGATCTGTCCAGCGATGAAGATCTTGCAGATGATGCTCTTGAGCAACTGATCAAGAGCAAGGAAGAAGCAGAGATCTTCAATGATTTGCCTCTCTTTGATGTGGCAATCATCCATAACTTCATTGATGAGTGGTTTGACACGCCCAACCTCAGCTTTGAAGATCTGCAACTTCCAATTGGCCTCAGTGTCTCCTTCACTAGCTCCATTGCTTCTGAGCTAACTCTAGCTCAGTGCATCGTTGAACTAAAGCAAAAGATCGACTATGAGAAAGCTCAGTTCAAGAAGCACATGGCCAAGCTCAGCGTGCAAGATGTGAAAAACTTCAAGATCATGCTGCACGAGCTCAAAGAAGCCTTTCTCAAGAAGCGTGAAGAAGCTAAAGGTTCTCGTGAGCGCATGAAGAGCCTGGCTGACAAGTGTGTGCAAGCCTACAATGAGGCTGAGAAGCGCAAGGCTCTTGGTCGTCCTGGCATCGATCCCAGGATGGCTGAAAAGAAGAAGAAGAAGCCAGCTGTGGCCGAACCCGAAGCACCAAGGCAGGAAGCACATCCCATTGTCTTCTCAGCCAGCATGACTGGCTCGAAGCCAAAGGCCAGGTCAACCAATTCAGAACTGAAGAAGATGAGGACTGCTGAGGCTGAAGCCAGAAAGAGGAAAAATCCTGAAGCCTCTGATGTTGTTCCCTCCAAGAAGAAGCGCAAAACCAAGAAGGATCGGGTTGCTCCCACAGAGCCCTTAGTTGTTGGACCTATCTCAATGGTTCGCCCTGCATCTGAACACCACGAGCGCCAACTGATTGTTCATGAGCCTGCTTCCACAGAGGCTCCTGATGCTGAAGACATTCCAGCAGTTGATCCCACCGCTGCTGAAGACATTGATCACCATGACAATGTTGAAGATGATGAAGTCCTTCCTTAGATCGAGCACCAACTGGTATCATCGCCTGTGCTTACGCACAGCGAACTCATCAGCATTGGTCGTCCTCTGACGCCAACTGCTCAGTATGCATCGTGGGCTGATCACCCACAGAGACAAGACACTCCAAGCTCTCCCCAACCACAAGCAACCCCATCAGTGCAAGAAGAAGATGACTTTGAGGCCCAGCCAACTCCATCTCCACAGGCGTCGCCAGCACTACGCAGGCTTCGCAAAGGACCAAGGCCTCAAGTCCCTCTTTCGAGCATTCCAGAAGGAGTAGTGCCCCACCAATCTGTTGCACGTCAAGTGTTTCCAGATGCCACTCCTATTGTGAATGTCTCCCAGTCTGAGGCTAAAGCTGCTGAAGACATTCCAGCTACATCAGCCGACGACACACAAGAAGAAGAACGTGTCCCTACTCCCCCCATTACTAAAGAAGTTGTTCTCAAGGAGAACGTGTCTGTGCCTGACCCTCCAGCTCATCAAGTGGAGGTTGAGAATCTTGAGGCTGCCACCACCAACACAAATGAAGCCAATGATGTAGTCATGGCTGAAGCAAATGTGGAGCCTGCACCAACCAATGTGCCAGAAGTCAATGAAGCCAATGATGCAACTGCTCCTGAAGCCTCTGTTGTGCAGCCTAACGCCTCTGTTAATGCCACTGCTCCTGTTTCGCCACCTCGGCCACACACTATCGAGCAAGCATTCAACTATGGCCAACTTGTCAATGTCAAATGGCCTTTTCTGACTCCTCCGCCTGCTGCTAGTCCTCAGTTTGACTATCACGTTGAGCACAGGCCTCAGGTTCAGAAGCCAATACCAAGGTTGCCCAGGTTTCTAGGCACTGCATCTGCACCCGAATCGTTCAATATCAATGGCTTCAAGGCACACAACACCTTCTTCAATAGCGCCAAGAACCCCTACTGAAAGGCAAGAATATCTTCTGATCGGTTCTGGAGCTATTAGCAGCGAAGTTATTACTCATGCATTCTGTACAATCAAGGTCACATTTTCCCACATATGCGTCTTGACATTGAAGCCATAACCGGTCTGCCCTGTTTGGAAGAAGCTCTGGATTTCTTCAGAGAGTCTGGCTTGCTGCAGTTCGTCACTGATAAGGAGCACTGGAATGAAGAACTGCTGCTCCAATTCTATGCCACTCTTCATATCCGTGGCTACAACAGGGATCCGAAGACTTGGGTCCTTGATTGGATGACAGGCAATGTTCATCATGAAGCCAAAGCCTTTGATATCATTGAGCTTACTAGCCTGCCCACTCCAGGAGATCTCTATGAACCTGGTTGTCAGCTTCATAGTGCTGCTATGGAAAGCATCTTCCACAAGCCTAAGCCCAATATGAGTCAGATGCTCAGCATGATGAAGCCTTTGCCTCCATATGCTGAATATCCTAAGGAGTTCTTTGTTGAAGACCTTGAGTATCTGCCACGTACCATCTATCACATCATAAGGCGAACTCTCTGGCCCATCAAAGGACATTCTCCACATGCCAAGCTAGAAGGTGCAATGAAGACGTTGGTCTTTCATATTCTTCATGGCAAAAGCTTCAATGCACAAGACTTCTTTATTCGCTAGCTTGTTGCATCAGGATCTGACATTTTTGGCTCGAAGTTTTACGCTCCATGGATAATGCGGCTGATCAAACCACACTCAGCTGTCACCTATCAGCCCTCTGCTCGCAATCATCGGATCTTTCTGCCTGACGTCGATATGTCAATTGAAGCCATCTATCCAGATCCTGCCAAGGAGCCTCTTAGTCTTCAGAATGCTGAGATTCAAAGCTTCTCTCAAAACATTGAAGGAGTTCAAGCAGTCTCTCGTGCTTATCCTCTGGATGGCACTACACGTGCACCTCACCGTGCCCTCACTCAAGCCACTGACAGCACCATTGCCCAATGGCCCAAGAAGTGATCCCGTGTTCTCAATGACCGAGAGCTTCTGGTTGCCCTTCATCAGAAACAGGATAGGCATCATGACTGGCTGAAGCGCCAAATGCAAAGCCTCTTGGTGGACGTAAACAGGATTCGCAATCTTGCCACCAAGAATGCCTTTGTTGCCCATGAAATCTCCCGGCGTACATGGAAAGGGCTGACGCTTATGTGCTCTGAGGATGATCTTCAAGAGGATGGCTTCTCTGAACGCTTCAAGTTTGACTCCACACCTCCAAGAAGGACTGTGCTGCGACGAACTCCGTCTCTTGAAGACTCTGAGTTCTCTTCCTCCACGGCAACTGTGAATGCCAGAGTGATCGATGACGAAGACGATGCTACTTCACCGCCCCCTACTTCTGCACGCATCGACACTGCCCCGAGTTCGTCTGCACCGCCTAACAACACCGACGACCTTGCTTCTTCACCTACTCCTCATGGGAACGAGTAGACGCTCTATGTCTTCAAACCTTTTTGGTCCTTACTAACAAAAGGGGGAGAAGCATATGAGTTTGATAGTCTTCAAGCGGGTACATATGGGCGGTTGCTTTATATTTTGCCTAGTGTTTACAACTCTCATTTTGATACATTTGGTTCTTTGAGTTATAACACTTAAACTCGATGGTCGTCTGCTACTTATTTGTTATTCTGTGATGCGATGATAAATTCCGCATGTGCGACGATAAATTCCGCACTTAGATCATTTTGCAGACGTCCATTTTTCATTATGCATGTCATTATCTTCACATACTTTTCATGCATGATGAATTGTCATCATAAGTTGAAGAGGATCTCCACAAGTACAACCTGCCATGTGCATTTGCATTCCAAAAGAAAATTACTTATATGCACATCTTCAAGGGGAGCCCTTGCAACTTATGAAGACAATCCCCTATCCTTTACAATTTCACATATTATATTCCCCGTTGAAAACTTCGAGTAGTTTTTCATCAATAACCAAAAAGGGGGAGATTGTAAGTGCATCTAGTGCCACCCCTAGTTGGTTTTGGAGTATTGACGACAAACCTAGTTGAGGGAGTAATGTGTTTGTGAGAATTGCAGGATAACACAGGTAGAAGTCCCTCATTGATTCGGTTTTCCTACTAGAGATGACCCCTAAAAATGTAAGAAGACATTGAAGACAAAGGTGGTATGTGAAGACATTCACATTGAAGACTATGACAAGAGAATACATCGCATGAAGACTATGGAGCGCGAAGAGTTAGTTCTTTCATCGTTCTTTTTCTTCTTTGTTGAGTCATAGGAACCACCGTACTATTAAGTGGGGTCTAAGAGAACCAGTCAGAATGACTGAAGTGATGCTTAACCAAAATCCTATGTCTTCGAGTGAAGACTATGAGAGCAAATCTTGTCCAGAGTTGGATAAGTCAGCTTTGCTTGTAGCCCAAGTAAAGTTGCCGTGTGTGTTTGAAATCTGACCGTTGGAACACGTGTCAGTTCCTTAGTGACCCAGGGTCATTTCGGACAAATCAGGTCGGGTTGCCTAGTGGCTATAAATAGCCCACCCCCTACAACCATAAACCGTTGGCTGCTCAGAGTTAGAGTACGGATTTTGTCGTTTGAGAGCAACCCACCTCGAAGCCTTTGAGAGAGAATTCCTTGCGAGGACAAATCCCTAAACACCCAGAGCCAAAGAGTGTTAGGCATCACTTAAGTCTTCCTGTCTGTGTGATCTAAAGACTTATTACACTTGAGGACTGTGAATCCTCCAGGCGGTTAGGCGTCACGTTCTGAGCATCCAAGACTCATTGTGGATCGCCGGTGAATGAAGTCTGTGAAGGTTTGGAAGTCTACCTTGAAGAGTTACCAGAGTGATTGGGCGAGGACTGGGTGTCCTTAGCTCAAGGGGAATGAGGTGAAGACGAGGTCTTCTGAATTGAATCTCAGCCTCCCCAACCAGACGTACAGTTGTCACAATAACTGGAACTGGTCCAACAAATCATTGTCTTCAAAGAGTCACTGATTTCATCCTTCCCTTCCCTTTACTTACTGTTGGTCCTTGTGAAGTCTTCTGTCTTCACTGAGTGACTGCTTGTTCTGATTGGCTTCACAATATCTTCCTACCTGATCCTTACTACCTAGCTGCTATTAGTCATTGTGCTTTCACTTCATTGAATACTTGACTATGGTCTGCCTAGTGTAGTCTACCTTCCGCTGCATGGTAATAGGTTTATTTCTATCGTTTGTCTTCGAAACTTCCATGTTTTGAAGACTTTCATAAAAATCGCCTATTCACCCCCCTCTAGTCGATCACTTGCACCTTCACAAATCCTATTCTCGATCTATGCCAACCCAACAAACACCTTTAGAGACACCTGTTGAGCATCTTTATAATCACCCAGTTACGTTGTGACGTTTGATAGCAAACAAGGTGTTCCTCCAGTATTTGGGAGTTGCATAATCTCATAGTCAAAGGAATATGTATAAGTCATGAAGAAAGCAATAACAATAAAACTTAATGATCATTATGCGAAGCTAACGGATGGGTCTTGTCCGTCACATCATTCTCCTAAGGATGTTCTTCCGTACATCAAATGACAACACCTGTCTATGGTCAGGAAACTTAAACATCTTTGATTAATGAGCTAGTCAAGTAGAAGCATACTAGGGACACTTTGTTTTGTCTATGTATTCACACATGTATCAAGTTTCCGGTTAATACCATTCTAGCATGAATAATAAACATTTATCATGCTATAAGGAAATATAAATAACAACTTATTATTGCCTCTAGGGCATATTTCCTTCAGTCTCCCACTTGCACTAGAGTCAATAATCTAGATTACAATGTGATGATTCTAACACCCGTGGAGTCTTGGTGCTGATCATGTTTTGCTCGCGGAAGAGGCTTAGTCAATGGGTGTGCAACATTCAGATCCGTATGTATTTTGAAAATCTCTATGTCTCCCTCCTTGACTTGATCGCGGATGGAGTTGAAGCGTCTCTTGATGTGTTTAGTTCTCCTGTGAAATCTGGATTCCTTCGCCAAGGCAATTTCTCCAGTATTGTCACAAAAGATTTTCATTGGACCCGATGCACTAGGTATTACACCTAGATCTGATATGAACTCCTTCAGCCAGACTCCTTCATTTGCTGCTTCCAAAGCAGCTATGTACTCTGCCTCACACATAAATCCCACCACGATGCTCTGCTTGGAACTGCACCAACTAACTGCTCCACCATTCAATATAAATACATATCTGGTTTGTCACTTAGAGTCATCCGGATCAGTGTAGAAGCTAGCATCGAGGTAACCATTTACGACAAGCTCTTTGTCACCTCCATAAACGAGAAACATATCCTTAGTCCTTTTCAGGTATTTCAGGATGCTCTTGATCACAGTCTAGTGATCCAATACTGGATTACATTGGTACCTCCCTGCTAAACTTATAGCAAGGCACACATTAGGTCTGGTACACAACATTGCATACATGATAGAACCTATGGCTGAGGCATAGGGAATGACTTTCATTTTCTCTCTATCTTCTGCAGTGGTCGGGCATTGAGTCTGACTCAACTTCACACCTTGTAACACATGCAGGAACCCTTTCTTTAACTGATCCACTTTGAACTTCTTCAAAACTTTATCAAGGTATATGCTTTGTGAAAGTACAATTAAGCATCTTGATTTATCTCTATAGATCTTGATACCCAATATGTAAGTAGCTTCACCGAGGTCTTTCGTTGAAAAATTCTTTTTCAAGTATCCTTTTATGCTATCCAGAAATTTTGTATTATTTCCAATCAATAATATGCCATCCACATATAATACTAGAAATGCTACAGAGCTCCCACTCACTTTCTTGTAAATAGAGGCTTCTCCAAAACTCTGTATAAAACCAAATCCTTTGATGACACTATGAAAGCATATATGTTGGGAAACATAGCATGTAGTCTCAAAAAAATTCCTACGATAACGCAAGATCTATCTAGGATATACATAGCAACGAGACAGGAAGAGTGTGTCCATGTACCCTCGTAGACCGAAAGCGGAAATGTTAGGTTAACGCGGTTGATGTAGTCGAACGTCTTCACAATCGAACCGATCCATGTAGCGAACATAAGGCACCTCCGTGTTCAGCACATGTTCAACATGATGAAATCCCTCAAGATCTTGATCCAGTAGAGGGTCAAGGGAGACTTTCGTCAGCCCGACGGCGTGGTGACGGTGTTCATGATGTGATCCGCGTAGGGCTTCGCCTAAGCACTACTACAATATGACCGAGGTGGTAAACTGTGGAGGGGGGCACCGCACACGGCTAAGGAACAATTGATGTGCCTTTGCGGTGCCCCCGCCCCTGTATATAAAGGAGGACAGGGAGGAGGCCGGCGTCCATGAGGGGGCGCGCCAAGGGGGAGTCCAACTAGGATTCCCAATCCTAGTTGGACTCCCTTTCCTATTCCAAGAGGGGAAAAGAGGGAAGGAGAGGGAGAGGGAGAGGAAAGAGGGGCCGCGCCCCATCCCCCTAGTCCAATTCGGACTCCCTTCGGGGGGCACCACCCTGTGGGCTGCCCTCTCCTACTCACTTATTTCCCATTAAGGCCCATAAGTTCCCCGGGGGTTCAAGTAACCCCTCGATTCCTCGATAAATATCCAAAACGTCCCGAAACTTTTCTGTTGTCCGAATACCTTCGTCCAATATATTAATCTTTACCTCTCGACCATTTTGAGGCTCCTCGTCATGTCCGTGATCTCATCCAGGACTCCGAACAAACTTCGGTCACCAAAACACATAACTCATAATAGAAATTGTCATCGAACGCTAATCATGCGGACCCTATGGGTTCAAGAACTATGTAGACATGACCGAGACACATCTCCGGTCAATAACCAATAGCGGAACCTAGATGCTCATATTCGCTCCTACATATTCTATGAAGATCTTTATCGGTCAAACCGCATAACAACATACGTCATATCCTTTGTCATATCCTTCGATCGTTGGTATTTTCATACCTAGTTCAATCTCGTTAACCGCAAGTCTCTTTACTCATCCCATAATGCATCATCCGTAACTAACTCACTAGTCACATTGCTTGTAAGTCTTATAATGATGTGCAATACCGAGAGGGCTCAAAGATACCTCTATGATACTCGGAGTGACAAATCCTAAACTTGATCTATGCCAACTCAACAAACACCTTTGGAGACACTTGTAGAGAATTTTATAATCACACAGTTATGTTGTGACGTTTGATAGCACACAAGGTGTTCCTCTGGTATTCAGGAGTTGCATAATCTCATAGTCTAAGGAATATGTATATGTCATGAAGAAAGCAATTGCAATAAAACTAAACGATCATTATGCTAAGCTAAGAGATGGGACTTGTCCATCACATAATTGTCTAATGATGTGATCCCATTCATCAAATGACAACACATGTCTATGGTCAGGAAACTTAACCATCTTTGATAAAAGAGCTAGTCAAGTAGAGGCATACTAGCGACACTCTGTTTGTCTATGTATTCACACATTAACTAAGTTTCCGGTTAATACAATTCTAGCATGAATTAGAAAAAATTACCATGATATAAGAAAATATAAATAACAAGTTTATTATTGCCTCTAGGGCATCTTTCCTTCAGTATCCCACTTGCACCAGAGTCAATAATCTAGATTACATAGTAATGATTCTAACACCCATGGAGTCTTAGTGCTGATCATGTTTCACTCGTCAGAGAGGTTTAGTCAATGGCTCTGCAACATTCAGATCCATATGTATTTTGCAAATCTCTATGTCTCCCTCCTTGACTTGATCGCGGATGGAATTGAAGCCTCTGTTGATTTGTTTGGTTCTCTTGTGAAATCTGGATTCCTTTACTAAGGCAATTGCTCCAGTATAGTCACAAAAGATTTTCATTAGACCCTATGCACTAGGTATTACACCTAGATCAGATATGAACTCCTTCATTTGCTACTTCCAAAGCAGCTATGTAATCCGCTTCACACGTAGATCCCGCCATGACACTCTGCTTGGAATTGCTCCAACTAATAGCTACACCATTTAATATAAATATGTATTCGGTTTGTGGCTTAGATCCATCCAGATTAGTGTCAAAGCTTGGATTGATGTAACCATTTACGACAAGCTCTTTGTCACCTCCATGAACGAGAAATGTATCCTTAGTCCTTTTCAGGTATTTCAGGATGTTCTTGATCGCTGTCCAGTGATCCACTCCTGGATTACATTAGTATTGTAGTGCCCAAGATTCGGTTCTATACCAATCATGTGATGAATTCATGATCAGGGCACAACCGAATTTCGAGCATATAGCAAGGTGGATATCATTACAACATACCATGTACTGAATAGATAAGAATACAAGATAAAGGCTTACACTCACCACAAGCCACAACATGAATACATCAATACATCAATACATAGCAATCATCATACAGAAGAGCAGGATCCGACTATGAATGAAATCAAAAAAAAAAGAACGACATCCACCCTGCTAATCCCAGGTTCCCCAACCGGGAACCTATCCCTTGATCGCAGAAGGAGAACTCCAATCAAGCAAGCATCACACTCATGTCAGACCATCGCATTACCTGTACCTGCAACTATTGTTGTAGTAAACTATGAGCCACGAGGACTCAGCAATCCCATTACCATGGGTGTCAAGACTAGCAAATCTTAATGGGTATGGAAAGGATAAGTGGTGAGGTTGCAGCAGCGCTAAGCATCATATGGTGGCTAGCTTACGAGTACAAGAGTAAGATGAGAAACTACACAATGGTCGCAAACTAGTAATGATCAAGAAGTGATCCTGAACTACTTATGTTCAAACATAACCCAACCATGTTCTCTTCCCAAACTTCGTCGAAAAGAGACGATCACGGTTACACACGCGGTTGGTGTATTTTATTTCGAGTTTGGTGTCATGTTCTCTACAATTGGATATTAAAAACTCCCATCTGCCACATAACCGCGGGCACGACTCTCAAAAGTTTAAACCATGCAGGGGTGTCCCAACTTAGCCCATGACAAGCTCACGATCCGCGGAGACAATCCTCCATCACGGGACATCCGATCAGACTTGGGATCCCGGTGCACAAGAAATTTTGAGAATGTTAAATCAAAACCAGCAAGACCGCCCGATGTGCCGACAAATCCCGATAGGAGCCACACATATCTCGTTCTGAGGGCACTCCGGATGAGCGAAGCGTACAGGAAACAAATACCCCAAGTTGCATAGGGGCAGTCCCGCACGGTGCTCTAGTTTGGACCAACACTCAGAGGAGCACTGGTCAGGGGGTTGATTAATTATCCTCAGGTGCTAGCTAGTCCCTATGCAAGTTTTAGTTGTAGGGCCTTGCTAGAAGAGTTTTATTCAAAGCGAACTGCTAAGAGGGTCCATAAACCCTCATCGTGTTAGGGACACAAAATTAAGGAACATAACACAAGTATGACGGAAACTAGGGTGGAATGAGTGGAACAAAACACCAGGCAAAAGGCCGAGCCTTCCACCCTTTACCAAGTATATAGATGCATTAATTAAATAAGAGATATTGTGATATCCCATGATATCCATGATATCCATTTCCCAAGATGGAACAACCTGCAACTTCACCTGCAACTAGCAACGCTATAAGAGGGGCTGAGTAAGGCAGTAACATAGCCGAACAATGGTTTGCTAGGAAGGGTGCAAAGGTTAGAGACTGTTTTATGGCAATTTGGGAGGCTTGATAAACAAGTGGTAGGTAGCGCGACATAGCGATAGCATCGAGACAACTAGCATAGCAAAGATAGTAATGGTATTCAAGGTGACGATCATCTTGCCTGTAATCCCGCTAGGAAGAAGACCGAATCCATGAAGTAGTCGAACAACGTAGTCGAACGGTTCCTCACAATCGCAACGAAACCGGGAACTATCAAGAAGAAGCAACACCGGAAAGAGGCAAAAACATGGTAAACAACCATCACATAAACATGGCATGATGCACAAACAACTATGATGCATGTCTGGTTTAATGAGTCTTGGCATGGCAAAGTGCAACAAGCAATACTACAAATTAAGTGGAGCTCAATATGCAACGAGTTGCATATTGACGAAACCCCATGTCCCAGTTATTTAGTTCACTCTCGTTTACACTACCCATCAACTTTAAATGTTGCTTAACATGGAAAGAGGTGAAGCGTAATAATACTTCCTATCTAGGCAAGTTTAAATGAGGACAGAACAACAAACAACAATTTCGGAAAATGACCATATGTCCACTAACAATTTATTGCAAACATAATTTTTAAACATTTTAAATGTTGTAATCATGATGCAGATGACATATACAACTTATGTTGTTTTGTGAATATGTTGACATGAGCATGTTAAGAAGCATTTTCTCACCATGGCGGAACGGAAGGGGTGCCACGGCAATGACAATGGAAATGATGCCATGACAACATTCCGATGATCCAACAACTCATTGAGATATCGGTGCAAAGGAACAAGTACGAGCGGTGCGGAACATGCAAAAGATGGCGGGGTGATCCCGGTTACCGGGTTCCCATGGGTCGACGGCATGGCAAACGAGGAGGAACGTGCAAGCGAAAACTCAGACATGGTGCAAACACGGGAATCTCATACAACACACATGCATTCATCCGCGGGCAAACACGAGCATCACATTCATTCGCACATTGTTTTCTTATGGTATACTGTAACACCCACAATGCGGCTATATCTGCCACGTGTCGGGGTATGACTTAGATGCATAGCCGCATGGTAGGTTTGTCGCAAGAGGGGTAATCTTCACACATCCCATGTACTGAATAATAAAGGGATAAAGAGTTGGCTTACAATCGCCACTTCACACAATACATAATTATTACATCATACAAGTTACAATCAAAGGTCCGACTACGGAACCAAAATAAAAGAAGACAACCCCAAATGCTAGATCCTCGATCGTCCCAACTGGGCTCCTCTATTGATCATCCGGAAAAGAAACATAGTAACGACCCATATCCTCGTCGAAATCCCACTTGAGTTCGGTAGCGTCCCCTGCACTGGCATCATTGGAACGTGCATCTGTTTCGAAGTAACCGTGAGTCACAAGGTCTCAGCAATCTCACACCCGCGAGAACAAGACTATTTAAGCTTAAGGGCAGGAAAGGGGTAGTGAGGTGGAGCTGCAGCAAAGCACTAAGCATATATGGTAGCTAACATACATGAATGAGAGCGAGAAGAGAAGCAATGCATGGTCGAGGAACTATAAGTGGTCAAGAAGTGATCCTGAAAACCACTTACGCTCAAGCATAACACAAGGCCATGTTCACTTCTCGGACTCCGCCGAAAAGAGACCATCACGGTTAAACACGCGGTTGATTCATTTTAATTAAGTTAAGTGTCAAGTTCTCTACAACCGGATATTAACAAATTCCCATCTGCCACATAACCGTGGGAATGGCTTTCGAAAGTTCAAACCCTGTAAGGGTGTCCCAACTTAGCCCATCACAAGCTCTCACAATCAACGAAGGATATTCCTTCTCCCAGGAATACCCGATCAGACTCGGAATCCCGGTTACAAGACATTTCGACAATGCTAAAACAAGACCAGCAAGACCACCCGGATGTGCTGACAAATCCCGATAGGAGCTGCACATATCTCGTTCTCAAGGCACACCGGATAAGGTAAGCGTACAGGTACCAACATAACCCAAGTTGCCAAGGGACGGTCCCGCACGGTGCTCTAGTTCGGACAAACACTTAGAGAAGCACTAGCCCGGGGGGTTAAAATAAAGATGACCCTTGGGTTGGTCGACCCAAGAGAAGGGTAATAGGTTGTTAGGCAAAAGTAAAACCAAGGTTGGGCCTTGCTGGAGGAGTTTTATTCAAAGAAAACTGTCAAGGGGTTCCCATAACACCCAACCGCGTAAGGAATGCAAAATCAAGGAACATAACACCGGTATGACGGACACTAGGGCGGCAAGAGTGGAACAAAACACCAGGCATAAGGCAGAGCCTTCCACCCTCTACCAAGTATATATATATGCAATAACTAAAATAATATATATTGTGATATCCCAACATATCCATGTTCCAAACATGGAACAAAATTCAACTTCACCTGCAACTAGCAACGCTATAAGAGGGGCTGAGAAAAAGCGGTAACATAGCCAAACAACATTTGCTAGGAAGGTGGGTTACATGCTTGAAATGGCAATATGGGAGGCATATAACAAGTGGTAGGTAGCACGACATAGGGATAGAGAGAACAACTAGCAAGCAAAGATAGAAGTGATTTCGAGGGTATGGTCATCTTGCATGAGATCCAGCAAGGAAGAAGAACGAGTCCATGAAGAAGACACACGGACGAAGTCGAATGAATCCTCACAACTTCGGAACGGAACCAAAGCTAATGAGAGAAGCAACCCGTAAAAAACAAAACAACATGGTAAACAACCATCACATGAACATGGCGTGATGCACAACCAAGTATGATGCATGTCCAGTTTAAAGAGGCAAGGCATGGCAAAGTGCACAAACAAAACTACAAGTTAAGTGGAGCTTAATATGCAACGAGTTGCATATTGAAGAAACACCACATAAATTATTTAGTTCACTCCCGGTCAGGTACTCAACAATATTAAATGTTGTTAGCCATGGCAAGTTTAAATGAGGCTGGAACAACGAACAACAATTCCAGAAAATCCCCATGTGCATATTTTAAGGCTGGTACTGTTCTGCCCTACACACAATTTTAGAGTTGTTAAACATGCAAAGCAAGTACATCATGTTGATCTAGGCATTTTCCATCCCATTCACATGTAAAGATTATTTAAAATGGAGCTATGGTTATTTAGTTACGAATTAAATCATTTTAACATGACAATAGGCAAATTATATGCAAACATCATTTTAAACATTTTAAACATGGATGAAAATGACATATTATGAAACTAGATGAATTTCTAAGCATTTTTCATGTTTAAAACATTTTAATTCGATGCACGGTTAGTGAGTTATTAAATGCATGAATGTTGAGGGTTTTTCTACAAAACGGACATTCCAAGGATAATAGCTGAAATCACAGAGAGGGAAAAAAGGACATGGGCCGAATCTGGCATACAGAGCACTTGGTTCGCCCGATAGCAGGGTAAAGAAAAAAATAGAGGAGGGCGCTCAGGGGTGGCCTCACCATGGGCCTCAGCCCGATTGGAGGGGGAGGCTGCAGGAGGGGCGCGCTGGGCCTTGCCAGCCGCGGGTTGGCTGCAGCACTGCCGTGTGGTTGACCATGTCAACACGCGGGCGACGCGTTATCCTGGCTCGAGATAGAGGTGTCTCAAAGCAAAGCAGGGAGCAGAGACGAGCGGGTCAGGGGTGGAACGTCCTTCGTCGGCGAGGTTCTTGGCGGCGGCGGCGGCAAGAGTCACCGGTTCTGGTGGGGTTCAAGTCGGCAGGGGAGGCAGCGGCGCTTGACGCTCGATCTGGAGCAGGGAAGCAAAGGGGCCTAGGGGCGTCACGACACGAAGTGGGAAATTGCCTGATGGCGGGGTGGCTCGAGGCGGCTGACGACATGGATGGCCGGGGCTCGATGAATGGTGGCCAGAGGCGGCAGCGATGGTGGAGGTCCGGATAGGGGCGCCATGGACTCCACCTCCGAGAGAGAGGCACGCGGTGTGAGTGAGAAGAAGAGGAAGCAGAGGAGGAAGGGAAGGAAGAGGTGGCACGATGGGGCCGGCCTGAGGTCCAGGTCGCTGGCTAGCAGGCTCGCCGGGCGGCGCAGTGATGACGGGCTCGTGCTCCTAGACGAGAGGACGCTCGGGCCTCGAGAGCAGAGGAGCTGGTGGTGGAGGCTTTGGTTGCTACTGTGGCATGGGCATTGGGCAGAAGACGGGTGAGGGAGTCCTGGATTAGGGAGTGTTCGGGTAGCCGGACTATACCTTCAGTCGGACTCCTGGACTATGAAGATACAAGATTGAAGACTTCGTCCCGTGTCCAGATGGGACTTTCCTTGGCGTGGAAGGCAAGCTTGGCGATGCGGATATTCAAGATCTCCTACCATTGTAACCGACTCTATGTAACCCTAACCCTATCCGGTGTCTATATAAACCGGAGGGTTGGTAGTCCGTAGGCAATCAACTCCATACACAACAATCATACCATAGGCTAGCTTCTGGGGTTTAGCCTCCTTGATCTCGTGGTAGATCTACTCTTGTACTACCCATATCATAAATATTAATCAAGCAGGATGTAGGGTTTTACCTCCATCAAGAGGGCCCGAACCTGGGTAAAACACCGTGTTCCCTGCCTCCTGTTACCATCCGGCCTAGACGCACAGTTCGGGACCCACTACCCGAGATCCGCCGGTTTTCACACCGACATTGGTGCTTTCATTGAGAGTTCCTCTCTGTCGTCGCCTTTAGGCTCGATGGCTCCTTTGATCATCAACAACGATGCGGTCCAGGGCGAGACTTTGCTCCCTGGACAGATCTTCGTCTTCGGCGGCTTTGCTCTGCGGGCCAATTCGCTCGGCCACCTGGAGCAGAACGATAGCTGCGCCCCTGGCCATCAAGTCAGGTTTGGAAGCTTAAACTACATGGCTGACATCCGTGGAGACTTGATCTTCGACGGGCTCGAGCCACGGCCAAGCGCGCCGCACTATCTCGAGGGGCATGATCTAGCTCTGCCCCCGGAGAGTGTTCTAGAGGCCGCACACGCATCGGTTCCGACCCCTAACTCGGAGCCCATTGTGCCAATTGAGGATGAGCGGTTGGACGTCACCTCGGGGGCTGCGATCCCGAAAGCGATCGAGCCAAACGCTAGCCCCGCACTCTGCACGACCCGTGACTCCGAGGATCCAGACTCCTCACCGGACTCCGAACCCCCCGCTCCCCTGCCAATCGTATCCGATTGGGCGCCGAAAATGGAGTTCATCGCCGCAGACATCTTTCAGCATTCGCCTTTTGGCGACATCCTGAATTCTCTTAAGTCTCTCTCTTTATCAGGAGAGCCCTGGCCGGACTACGGTCAGCGAGGGTGGGATACGGACGATGAGGAAATTCAAAGCCCACCCACCACCCACTTTGTAGCCACTGTCGACGATCTAACCGACATGCTTGACTTCAGCTTCGAAGACGTCGACGGCATGGACGATGATGTAGGAGACGAACAGGAACCAGCACCTATAGGGCGCTGGAAGGCCACCTCGTCATATGACATATATATGGTGGATACTCCAAAAGATGGAGATGGCGATGGAACAGTGGGGGATGACGCCCCCAAGAAACAGCCAAAGCGCCAGCGTCAGCGGCGCCGCTCTAAATCCCGCCAAAGCAAAAACGGTGATTCCGGAACGGGAGATAATACTACCTCGGATAGCGTCGAAGAACACCCACCTCAGCAAGATTCGGCATAGGAAGATGGAGAAGCCAGCGCTCATGAGAGAGCGGCAGACCGAGAGGTCGAGGATGATAACTATACGCCTCCCTCCGAAGATGAGGCAAGCCTCGATGACGACGAATTCATCATACCATCAGACCCCGCCGAACAAGAGCATTTTGAACATAGGCTTTTAGCCATGGCAAGCAGCCTCAAGGAAAAGCATCAACAGCTTAGAGCTGCCCAAGATTTGCTAGCTGACAGATGGACTGAAGTCCTTGCGGCCGAAGAGTATGAACTCGAACGCCCCTCCAAGAGTTACCCGAAGCGCAGGCCGCTACCCCGAACAGAGGAGGAAGCACCTACATCACCAACGCATGACATGGTAGACCGGCCACCTCACGGCCGTGACAGTGAGGCCTCTCGGCCCTCCACCCAAGCCATGCCCCGACGCCGCTCAACTAAGGCACGGGAAAATGCGCCCGACCTGCAAGACATACTGGAGGATAAGGCAAGACAAACAAGATCAATCTACGGATCGCGCAGGCGCCCTACGACATGTGACAATGATCTTCACGCCGGATACAACAAATCCGGCCGGGCCGAACACAACAGACATAGCACTTCCGAGCTGCGTCGTGATATAGCCCAGTACAGAGGCGCCACACACCCGCTATGCTTCACGAATGAAGTAATGGATCATAAAATCCCAGAGGGTTTCAAACCCGTAAACATCGAATCATACGATGGCACAACAAATCCGGCGGTATGGATCAAGGATTATCTCCTTCACATCCACATGTCATGCGGCGATGATCTACCCGCCATCAAATACCTCCCGCTCAAACTTAAAGGACCGGCCCGGCATTGGCTTAACAGCTTGCCAGCAGACTAAATCGGTTCTTGGGAGGACCTGGAAGCCGCATTCCTCGACAACTTCTAGGGCACTTACGTGCGACCACCGGATGCCGACGACTTAAGCCACATAATTCAGCAGCCAGAGGAATCGGCCAAACAATTCTGGACACGGTTCCTAACAAAGAAAAACCAGATAGTCGACTGTCCGGACGCAGAGGCCCTAGCAGCCTTCAAGCATAACATCCGCGACGAGTGGCTTGCTCGGCACCTGGGACAGGAAAAGACAAAATCCATGGCAGCCCTCAAGACAATCATGACCCGCTTTTGCGCGGGAGAAGACAGCTGGCTAGCTCGCATTAACAACTGATCAAAGAACCCTGGTAATTCAGATACCAAGGACAAAAGTGGCAGGACACGTCGGAATAAGCAAAAACGCCGCGTTAACAGCGACAGCAATGAAGACACGGCAGTCAATGCCGGATTCAAAGGCTATAAATCTGGTCAGCGGAAAAAGCCATTCAAAAAGAATACTCAGGGCCCGTCCAGTTTGGACCGAATACTCGATCGCTTGTGCCAGATACATGGCACCCCCAAAAGGCCAGCCAATCACACTAACAGGGATTGTTGCGTTATACCAGGTGTAGAAGCCAACTGTACAGGCTCAGTAACACTTGACGTGGTCTTCGGATCCCCGGACAATTTCCGAAGCGAAGAGTTAATCTTTGATATAGTCCCGTTTCGCAGTGGCTATCACGCCCTGCTCGGACGAACCGCATTCGCAAAGTTCAATGCGGTGCCGCACTATGCATATCTCAAGCTCAAGATGCCAGGCCCTCAAGGAGTAATTACGGTCAACAGAAACACTGAACACTCCCTCCGTACGGAGGAGCATGCGGCGGCTCTCACAGCGGAGGTACAAAGTAGCCTTCTCAGGCAATTCTCCAGTTCGGCCATTAAAAAGCCAGACACTGCCAAGCGCGCCCGGAGTAACCCACAGCAGGACCGCCTGGCACACTCTGAGCAAGCGTAGCAATGCGGCCCCAACCCCAGCTTTCGCGACATAGCGAAACCAATACCTCGCGTACATAACTACGCCCTTGAAATACCATGGGCACAGGGGAAGGGGCACAATAACGGCATGCCCAAAATACGGCTTAAAACGTACTAGGGGTTGCCGGATTCTTTTTTTAATTTTTCTTACTTTCAGCACTCCATACTTCGGACGACCTGTTCGGCAATTCAACTGCCGCACAAACGACGCAAGATCCAGGGAGGCAGACAAGTCATGCCGCATTATGGAACTCCCAGGTGGTCTCTGTTACGAGCGGTATACCTGTTTTAAATACAATTCCGCGGCCTGCCCTGGTCAGGACATACTGAATAGTCCAATATATTTTGCTTACCGCACTATATGTGTCGTTCGGCTTTGATAAATAGCCTCTCTACAAACAATGCTTAGCTTCTTGTCTATTTTTTGCATTATCTTCTTTTCACATTTATGTTTATTAAATGACATGATTGCACCCGTACACCATGGTACGTCAAACACGCCAAGGGCTTCAGTACCCCTCATTATGGTGTTAGAAGTCCGTACACTTTCACAAGTGCGGCACCCCGAACTTATAGCACTATATGCATCGGCTCCGAATCATGATTTGGGTCAATAGTTGGGTTTTCCCGGCTCCTATGTTTTGGTGCCTTACGTTCCGCTATATCGGCTAAGGTAGCACTAGGAGAACCACTGCGATTGTGCCCCGGTTCAGCTGGGTTAAGCACCTAAGTGGAGAAAGCTAAAATTGACTGTCATGATGTGGCGAGAGACCGGTCGCTGTTCGAGAGGTTTTTCGAGTCCCTAAAGGGTTATGCCGCTTCGAGCGAGGAGCTGGCTTTGTCCGGCCAAGGCATGGATAGCGCCCCGAACTCGGTCTTCCGAACTAGGGGCTTCAGCAAAATTTAAAATTATAGAGTTCTATGGCTAAGTGAGAGTGTTCAAGCATTATAGTCCGATTGCCTGGTTTGTTGTGCTGAGCGCCTCCCTCAAAGGACCCAACTATGGGAAAAAGAGCACTCAGGTTTATCCCGAACACCCCAGCACTAGTGGCACGGTGGCAGAAGCCGACGACTGGCCATCTCTCAATTTTTGATAAATGGCCGCACAGAAAGTAATAATTTAAATTCAAGCATTGCTTAGCGCATATGAACAAGTTTTCAGCGCACAGGATAACACGAGCGAGTTCATTCAAAAATTACATCCTTGGTACATTCATCCGCCACAAGGCGGGCACCAGCAAGAACATCCTTGTAATAGTTCTTGGGCTTGCGATGCTCCTTCCCCGGCGGCGGCCCGTCCTTCACAAGCTTCTCACCGTCCAGCTTACCCCAATGCACCTTTGCACGGGCAAGGGCCCAATGGGCACCTTCGATGCAAACGGAGCGCTTGATAACCTCGAGCCTTCGACAAGCATCCACCAGCCACCGCACCAGTCCGAAGTAGCTCCCAAGCAAGGCCTCTCTAGGCCACAGCCGAACTATGAAGCCCTTCAGGGCCTGTTCGGCCGCCTTGTGGAGCTCGACCAGCTGCTTCAGCTGGTCACTCAAGGGCACAGGGTGTCCGGCCTCAGCGTATTGAGACCAGAACACCTTCTCCATCGAGCTGCCTTCCTCGGCTCGGTAGAATGCGGCGGCATCGGATACGCTGCGGGGAAGATCTGTGAATGCCCCTGGAGAGCTCCGGATTCGGGTAAGTAACAAGTAGTTTACTTTTATATGTCTGCTTTGCATATAAATGCCTTACCCGCCGCTATCTTTTTCACCGCATCCAATTCCTGGAGGGCCTTCTGGGCTTCGGCCTGGGCAGATTTGGCAGTTTTAAGGGCCGCAGCATGCTCGGACGCATGCGTCTTCGAGTCGAGCTCCAAACTCTCATGTTTTTGCATGAGAACCTAAAGCTCTTGCCGCACCTCGCCGACCTGCGCCTCAAATTTCTCCCGCTCGGCGTGCTCCATGGCCGCTTTCTTCTCGGCCTCGGACAGCGCCTGCTTGAGGGTCGCCACCTTAGTTGTGGCCCCTACAATAAGCAGTATACTCCTGTCATTTTTTGCAATTGCGCCTTCCCATTGGCATTTTTCTATAAGGTATCTCTTACCTTCTTTCTCCTTGAGCCGTAGCTTGGCGAGGCCGAGCTCTTGCTCGGTCCGCTCGAGGCCCTGATTCAGGGCACCCACCTCTGCAGTCAGTGCGGCGGTGGCCAGCAGCGAAGCCTGCATACGTATATTGACTCCTTTTTAGTTAGACTCCTGCGATATTTACTAGATCCTCTATTCGGCTTTTCTTTCCGAACGCCAAACAGAGCATCAGGGGCTACTGTCTATACGGTAATATTTTTACATATTTTTACTTACCTCGAAGCCTGTTAGAAGGCTAGCACAAGCTTCAGTCAATCCGCTCTTGGCAGACTGAACCTTCTGGATCATCGTACTCATAATAGTACGATGCCCCTCGTCGATGGAGGCGCCGTCAAGCACCTCCAGCAGATTGTCCGGCACCTCCGGTTGGACGGAGGCCACCGGCTCAGAAGGCTTGCTCCTCTTGAAAGGATTTCACCTACCGCGGTCCGGAACTGTGGAAGATTCCGGCGTGGTGTCCGGCACAAAGCCGGACTTGGAGCCCTGGGGGCCCTTATCCCCTTCACTCCTGGAGTCCGGGAGGTTGCCTTGCGGCTCCTCCAGGACCACCTCCTCCTGCCCCGAAGCTTGTCGCGACGCCACTTCGGCGTCGTCTGCAGTGCGGGGGGAGACAGCGGGCGGAACTGAGTTCACGTCCGATGAGTCCAGGAAGCCGCCCGATGATTCGTCGAATTCGGCTCGGGGCGGACTGCATAATTACATTCGACATTATGGAAAGTTGTGCAACAAAGGAACATCATCAGTTATTCTGATATCCGAACTTACGATTTTGCCGGACGCTTGGCCCTGTTTGGCCACTCCTCTTTGCCCTCTTCGATGTTGGAGGCGTAGTCCGGCGGAGGGGTCTTCCTTTTCCTAGACCCCTCGGCCTCCCCCGTTGGGGCGGCCTTCCTCTTCTCTCCTCCCTCCGCTGGGGGGGGGGGAGAGTTTTCTTCTTCCTCCTCCTCGTTTTCACAGGAAGAGGGCATCTCGGACTCGTCGGATGACGAGTCCGACACCACCACGTTACGGGCACTCTTTCGAGTCCCCGTGGTCTTCTTCTTC
This sequence comes from Triticum dicoccoides, assembly GCF_002162155.2. Lineage (NCBI taxonomy): Eukaryota > Viridiplantae > Streptophyta > Magnoliopsida > Poales > Poaceae > Triticum > Triticum dicoccoides. The sequence continues at coordinate 259,801,690 of NC_041382.1, read as the reverse complement.
TTGGCCTTCTTCTCGGGCACCACATAAGGCGCCGGAACCAGCAGCTTCACTAGTAGAGCTGGGGCTGGGTCTTCGGGCAGCGGAGCCGGACACTTAATCGGTCCGGATATCGCTCGCCAAGCCTGTCAAAGGTAAGGGAGTTTAGATCCCGCATAGAGTCAAACTATGAAAAAAGCTTAGCATCCTGTAAAAGGTGAAGATAGCTTACCTCGCTAGCGTGACGCTGCGAGCTGTATCCGCGGTCCTCGGAAGCGGATGCGGGAGCCTCGGCGCCCTTGAATAGCACCTTCCAGGCATCTTCGTACGTTGTGTCAAAGAGCCTTCCAAGGGTTTGGTGATGCGCCGGGTCGAACTCCCACAGATTAAAATCCCGTTGTTGGCACGGGAGGATCCGGCGGACGAGCATAGCCTGGATTACATTAACAAGCCGGATTGGCTTGTTCACCAGGGACTGGATGCATGTTTGCAATCCGGTCACCTCTTTTTCGTCACCCCACGACAGGCCCGTCTCTTTCCAGGACATAAGCCGCGTGGGGGGTCCGGATCGGAACTCGGGGGCTGTGATCCAGTTCGGATCGCGTGGCTCGGTGATGTAAAACCACCCGGATTGCCACCCCTTTAGGGTCTCCACAAAAGAGCCCTCGAACCATAGGATGTTGGCCATCTTTCCCGCCATGGCGCCTCCGCACTCCGCCTGGCTGCCGCGCACCACCTTGGGCTTGACGTTGAAGGTCTTGAGCCAGAGGCCGAAATGAGGGCGGATGCAGAGGAAAGCCTCGCACACGACGATAAACGCCGAGATGTTGAAGATGAATTTCGGGGCCAGATTGTGGAAATCCAGGCCGTAGTAGAACATGAGGCCCCGGACAAATGGGTGGAGTGGAAAACCCAGTCCGCGGAGGAAGTGGGGAAGAAATACTACCCTCTCATGGGGCCTTGCGGTGGGGAGAAGCTACCCCTTTTCGGGAAGCCGGTGCGCGATGTCCTTGGACAGGTATCCGGCCTTCCTTAGCTTCTTGACTTGGCCCTCCGTAGCGGAGGAGACCATCCACTTGCCTCCCGCTCCGGACATTGCTGGAGAAGGTTGAGGTGGGAAGTGCGGGCTTGGGTGCTGGAGCTTGAGTGCGCAGGAGATGGATAGGCAAAGCAGGAATAAGGCGTAGGTAAAAAGGTGGATCCTTGCCCCTTATATGGGCGGATGCGGTTGTGCGTCCCCACCTGCCTAATAAAACTCGCTTGCCTCCCAAGCACCGTGATAAGTGGCGCGGTTGGATTACCCACGTCTGTATTGATGAGAATCCCGTAAAAGGGGGGTACACGATCTCTGCTTTAACAAGACGTGCCAAGGAAACCGCCTCACAAAACACGCTGAGGTGGAAAACTGAAAACGATTCGAGTGAAGGACTTAGCTGTAGTGTGATGACGCACTACGGAATACGTCAGCAGATTTGATTTGTGTTAATATTATTCTCTCTATGGCAATATGTGGAAGCTTATTTTGCAGAGCCGGACACTACTCTTGGTGTTTACAATCTTCTATGAAGGACTTGGAGGAGGAACCCGCCTTGCAATGCCGAAGACAATTTGCGCACCGGACTCGTCGTCATTGAAAGCCTGGTTCAGGGGCTACTAAGGGAGTCCTGGATTAGGGGGTGTTCGGGTAGCCGGACTATACCTTCAGCCGGACTCCTGGACTATGAAGATACAAGATTGAAGACTTCGTCCCATGTCCGGATGGGACTTTCCTTGGCGTGGAAGGCAAGCTTGGTGATGCGGATATTCAAGATCTCCTACCATTGTAAATGACTCTATGTAACCCTAACCCTATCCGGTGTCTATATAAACTGGAGGGTTATAGTCCCTAGGCAATCAACTCCATACACAACAATCATACCATAGGCTAGCTTCTAGGGTTTAGCCTCCTTGATCTCGTGGTAGATCTACTCTTGTACTACCCATATCATCAATATTAATCAAACAGGACGTAGGGTTTTACCTCCATCAAGAGGGCCCGAACCTGGGTAAAACACCGTGTTCCCTGCCTCCTGTTACCATCCGGCCTAGATGCACAGTTCGGGACCCACTACCCGAGATCCGCCGGTTTTGACACCGACAACGGGCGAGGACATCATGTAGGCGATCGACAACGAGGCAAGGCGGTGGTGGCTGCAGGCGAGGAGGCACTCAGGGATGAGCTCGGGATCGAGGATAGGGGCTCGGGAAAGAGAAGCCCTGGTTGGCTCGGGCGATGGACAGTGGCACGGTGGAGGCCGGGGGTTGGGCGGCGGCGGAACTCGAGGGAGTTGGTCGGGAATCTGGTTGGGAATGGATCGGGAAGGGATCCCGAGGGAGACAGGAGAGAGGTGGTAGGCTGGTGGTGGCGCGACGGGACAACTCCTAGATTTTAGGGTTTGGTCCGATTTATATAACAAGTGGATTTTTGGATAGGGGCATTTGGTCCCTCCAATCTTAATCGAACAGTACCGGATAAATAGGCTAGGGAGACTAAATAGAAAAACAGAGATGTTTTATAGATGTTAGGGGATGATCCGGACCCATCGGTGACGACAGCCTGGTCGAGTTCGGGGAAGTTTTCGGACACGCGAGGGGTCCAAGAACTGTGTGAAGAGGAGGTCTGACAAAAGGCCATGGAGGCTAGGGGGGTTTGATGGGCTCAGAAAAGAGAGAGAAGAGAAGGAGAGGCCCGGCGGCAGTTTCGGAGACCGAAATGTCTGACCAATAAACCGACTATATTGCAGCTGTAAGTTTAACGGTTGGGCTATCAAACGAGCTCCTAATGTGATAAAATTTTACAGGCATTCTATCTACACTATAATAAGGCCCACGCGAATTTTCATCCCATTCCGAGAACATTTTCTGGCCACTTCAAAAATAATATTTTGGACGTGCCGGAGGCGCGTGCAAGTGGGTCTGGGCTCAGAACGGACAACAGACGGAACTGGGGGAACCCGGACGGATGCAAGTTTTGAAAACATGCAGATGCAATGCGGATGATGACAAGGCAAAATGCAACACGCAAGCAAAAGACATGGCAAAGACAACGAATAACTGGAAGGCACCTGGCGCAACGGTCTCGGGGCGTTACATATACCTTTGAAGCGTGCGTTTTCGGAGCGGACCGAGTTCGATGCGATGTAGATGTTCACATACCGTAGTAGAAGTAGTGGTACACATTTTGGAGAGGAACTGTCAGGACCCCGATCCCAAGTCACACCGATCTAGCATGTAACACATCATATCACTTTGCGGCCTCACGCACGGTATTCCCACGGGTGCCAGCTTACCTGGATCGGGACCGTTTGTGCCTTTTGGCTCATGTATATGATACTGTCGCTAGCATCCACATGACAAAGAACCCGGGCCGACATGACTAGTCGTAAACCCAAAGTGGCACTAGCTTACAGGGACATGCATACATGACCCAACAACGAACGTGTTGGTCATCAGCGAGTGAATCCGGGCTGTAGCCGCTGGGCTAACAGGACTCCGGTAGACACCGTGTGACATTTCCCCGAAGGAACAGACACAAGAACGAAGAAGGACACATGCCGGCCAGCCAAAGTGTTCCGGAGCAGTAGCAAGCTACCATGGCTCAGTGGAAGCACTAGGAGATATTTCCCGGTAAGAGAGGCTACCAAGGATAAACAACTAGGTTGTCAGATCCCACACATACCAAGCATTTCAATAACATACACACAATATGCTCGGTATGTGCAAATAGAACAAGGCATCGCAACAAAACTCTACAACTCAAAGTTTTTATTCATTAGGCTTTGAGGAGCCAGATATTACAAACATGGGTCTGATGACCCCACATTCAAATCATACAAGCAACAAGCACAAGCGGAAGCTTAACTTGTCTGAGTACAGACAACTACAAAAGAAAAAGGCTGAGAAGCCTGACTATCTACAAGACCCTGCCGAGGGCAAAAGATTGTAGCTGAGGTAACAAGCTAAACGTCGAAGTCCACGCGGAACTACTAGCGAGACTGAGGCCTCTCTGCAAAGACATAAATTAAGATAACGTGAGTACAAATGTACCCAGCAAGACTTACATCAGAACTAGCTGCATATGCATCAGTATCAACAAAGGGGGTGGTGGAGTTTAACTGCAGCAAGCTAGCTTTGACTCGGTGGCTATCCTAAACTACGACTTCAAGTAAATTTCTTGAGGTGGCGCACTTGAGTCCATGTATTCACCATATCAGTACGCCACTATGGATCCGCTCCCGTCTCCCTACGAGAACGCCATTCATAGCACTCACGCTTATCTTGCGCATTTTAGAGTATCCACTTTCACTTTTCTATGAACTGTATAGGCAACCCATAAGTCCTTTACCGCAGACATGACTATTCGAGTAGATGATGTTAACCCTGCAGGGGTGTACTTCTTCACACACACTCTCACCACTTACCGCCATGTACACATCGTGTATCTCGGCAACCTTCCAGCGGAAGCCCGGCGAGGGTGTCGGCCACGACCTGGCTAACCACACAAGTCTCTAGTCCAGGATTATCGCCTATTCGGGTTCCATCCACAAGGAGATCCGCCAGGGGTTTCGCGCATGGCCCCAAACGATGAGAGTAGGGTTCCCGAGGCATCAAACGGGCATCCCGGTATACCATGCCTCTTGTCTCTACCACATTATAGCCCAGCCCTAGGGTCAGCGCTACGCATGGCCCCCAACACATATCCTACAAACACCAGAAACTAGTTGCAACTCCTAAACAAAGATCAGGTTGATTAATAACTCGAGAGAGCTTGGAGTGCCCGGAGCCCAATGTGTGGTAGTAGCTGTTCATGGATCACAAACACAGAACTCAGTTCCAGAGGACGGTTTCAATGAGACAACCCACCATGTACTCCTACATGGCCTCTCACCGCTACCTTTACCAAATCGTGTTCACACACTTAGCTCACACATAGTAGGACATGTTCATCACCATTCCAATTCTTCCCCGATGAATTAGACCTGACTCAACTGTAAGCAGTAGCAGGCATGACAAACAATCATGAAAAGCGGTTCAACTACCGCAGCATGTAAGAGTTGAATCATTGTTGTCCTAATGCAATAAAAGAGAGCAAGAGCGAGAGAGTGGGATTGTATCAGAATGAACAAGGGGTTCTGCTTGACTGGCACTTCTGAAGATAGTGTAGTTCTTCATCGGTGTCATCGTACTCATCGTCGGAACCACGTCTACTGAGAGGGGACAAATACCAACGAACAAGGAAGAACACAATCAATGCAATGCAACAATTATGTTGCATGATAATGACATGGAAAAAATGAGTGTGTTGGGCTAATGCAACTACAACCAAATGGGTTTGAGCCATTTTGAACCAAAGGTTCAACCCCAAACTCATCCTATGAATTTAAATAGTGCTTTATCATGTTTTGATATAAACAGTAGGGTTAAGTTGCTTTAATATGCATGAAACCAGTATAGATGGATAGATTGAATTTTTCTGATCATTTTTCATATATAAATTATCTCATTTGGAGTTACGGGTTATTTTCTATGAATTTCAGAAGTTTAGGACTTTTTCTGGACTTAATAAATCATTTCTGATTTATTTTAAAATCACAGAAATGCTTTACTACGTCAGCATTACGTAAGGTTGTGGTCTGCAGGTCAACTAGGTCGGCTAGGTCAAACCTGACCAGTGGGCCCACTTGTCAATGACTCAGTTAACTAACCGCGTTAATTCGTGCTAAACTAGCCCTAACTAAACTGTCAGCAGTGCGGGGCCCACATGTCTTGTCAGGACCCCGATTCCAAGTCACATCGATCTAGCCGGTAACACCTCATATCACTTTGCGGCCCCACGCACAGTATTCCCACGGGTGTCTCCTTACCAAGGCCCGGGACCGTTTGCGCCTTTTGGCTCACGTATATGATAGTGTCGCTAGCATCCATTTGACAGAGGACCCAGGCCGACATGGCAAGTCGTGAATCCAAAGCGGCACTAACCTATGGGGACAGGCATACATGAATCACATCGAGCATGTCGGTCAGCAGCGTGTGAATCCGGGTTGTAGCATTGGGCTAACAGGACTCCGAGAACCCGGGCTATAGCAGGCTAGGCAGGACTCCGGATGTCACCGCGTGACATTTCCCCGAAGGGACAGACACAGGAACAAAGTGAAACACATGCCGGCCAGTCAAGTGTCTTGAGCAGTAGTGCTGGGCTAGCAGGACTCCGGTGAACTGGGCTGTAGCGGAATACTATGGCTCATGGAAGCACAAGACTACATTTCCCCATAAGAGAGGCTGCCAAGGATAAACAACTAGACTGTCGGATCCCACACATACCAAGCATTTCAATCATACACACAATATGCTCGATATGAGTAAATACAACATGGCATCACAACATAACTCTACGACTCAAGTATTTATTCATTAGGCTCCGAGGAGCCAGAAATACAAACATGGGTCTCATGACCCAACAATAATAGCATACAAAACAAGCACATGCGGAAGCTTAACATGTCTGAGTACAGACATCTACAAATGGAAAAAGGCTAAGAAGCCTGACTATCTACCAGATCTTGCCGAGGGCACAAGATCGTAGCTGAGGTATCAAGCTAAACGTCGAAGTCCACGCGGAACTACTAGCAAGACTGAAATCTCTCTGCAAAAACATAAATTAAGCAAACGTTAGTACAATTGTACTCAGCAAGACTTACATCAGAACTAACTACATATGCATCGGTATCAACAAAGGGGGTGGTGGAGTTTAACTGCAGCAAGCCAGCTTTGACTCAGTGGCTAACCTGAACTACGACTGCAAGCAACTCTTCTGAGGTGGTGCACACGAGTCCACATATTCACCATTCAATACACCACTATGGATCCGCTCCCGTATCCCTACGAGAAGGCCATCCATAGCACTCACGCTTATCTTGCGAGTTTTAGGGTATCCACTTTCACTTGTCTATGAACTATGCAAGGGGTCCAAGTTTCCATATCCGAGGAATCCTGCTATTCGAATAGATAATGATAACCCTGCAGGGGTGTACTTCTTCACACACGCTGCCACCACTTACCGTCGTTTACACGACATGTACTCGACAACCTTCAAGCGGAAGCCCAACGAGGGTGTCGGCCACGGCCTACCTAAACACTTAAGTCTCTAGTCCAGGTTTATCGCCTATCCAGGTTCCATCTGTAGGGAGTCCGGCTGAGGTTTCCACATACGGCCCCGAACGATGTGAACAGGGTTCCCGAGACACCAAACGGGCGCCCGGTACACCATGCCACAGTGTATCTACCGCAACATAGCCCACCCCTAGAGTCAGCGCTACGCACGGCTGCAAACACATAACCTACAAACACCAGAAACTAGTTGCTACTCCTGGACAGAGTACTAGGGTGATTAAGAAGCCGAGAGGGTCAATTAAGGATCCCAATGAGTGGTAGTAGATGTTCATGGATCACAGACACAGAACTCAGTTCCTGAGTGTCGGCGTTCTGGGAACGGGGGTCCCTAGACTTGCCTGCCTGCGGCCTGCGGCGTGGCTCCAAGGGGGGCCCAGCATGGCCCATCTTCACCAACACAGACCCAAGACCCTCGTGAGGGGCCAAGCCTCGCGGGGCGGACGACGCGGAGCTTCCTCAGGCACGACCTCATCAGGCTGGCTCGCGAGGAGGCGGAGAGATCAAGGCGGGGTACCTCACGAGGTGCCCGTGACGCAAGCCATGACGACCAAAGGCGCCAGGTGGGTGCCAGCCCGCGCAGTGTCCTCCTTTCCTATTTGGTGCAAAGGGAGCGAGCGCAGCCGCGGAGTACCGAGGCATCAGGCAAAGGTTGCCATTTCGGTGCAACAAGACCAAGACTAGGAGGACTACAAGACGGAGGTCACTGTGGAGCCCAAGACGGCGTCACCACCAGAGCTTTGTGCAGGCGACGACTACTTTTGTCAGGATAGCTAGTACTAGCTGTCCCCCTTCAAATTAGCCCGCCATTGTTGTCTCCCTTCCCGCTCGATATTTGGGAAGAGGACCAGGGCCTCTATAAATAGGACCAGCCACCCACAGAGTGGGGGGACGACAAGAAGAGATCTGGTAGTACCCAAGCAAGAGAGAGCAAGCAAGCAGAGAGAGAGAGAGTGAAGGGTGACTGAGCTCCTCCCAGCAGTTGATCGCCCCAGCCAAGAGCAGACCCTCGTGAGGCTGTTCTTCCTTGTATTATTCATCATCATCAGCCCAAGAGGCAATCCACCACACCACACACTGGAGTAGGGTATTACACCACAATGGTGGCCCGAACCAGTATAAACCTTGTGTCATTTGTGTTGTTCTTTCCATCGCTTAGATCTTAGCGAGGCGGAGGGGTGCAGGTAGGTAGGAAGCGAAATCTCCGCGCGCACCCAGTGTTCGAACCTCAAGGGTCTGCCGGAACCCGAAATCCGACATTTGGCGCGCCAGGTAGGGGTGCGCCGGAATTCGTCTTCTACCGCCCCGTTCTCCTCCAACCATCGTGCATATGTCTGACGCTCGTCGGGCCCGCGCCGAGCGCCGGGCCGCTCTCGCTTCCCGCATCACCCAGACGGCTCCTTTCGGCGGACCTCCTCGCCGTTCCCCGTCACCTGTCGTCAACGCCGCCACCGGCCCGGCGGGGGACGAGCAGCAAGCATCGTCTCAGCATCCGTCCGTGCGGCAAAACGGCCGCACCGCTACTCCCTCGCTCACCCCAGCTGGTTCTTCGTCCCGCGCGCTCCGCGCACCCATGGAGGCTCGAGCTGCGCTCATCGCGGCAAACGAGCTCCTGCGCTACCGTCCCTTCGACGACGTCTACGAAGAATGGCTCGACCACGTTGCCGAGCTCGTCCGCGCCGCAGGGGGCTCTCCTGCGCCGTCCGCTCCGCTGCACCGCACCCCACCCCGCGCGGGCGACGAAGCTCCGGCGGCGCCCCGGCCGCCTCCTCCACAAGAAGGCGCCATGGATCCAAGGCGCGTGGCCCCTGGGTGGAACCCGCTCCATCAGGTGCCAGCGCAGCAAGAGCAGAGCTGCCAAGAAGTCCCTCGCCCGCAAGAAGCTGCCCGGGCGCTCCCTGCCCCGGCATGTCGCGACCATGCTCCTGCTCCCGCATGACAAGACCCAGCTGCAACGCGTGGGGACATGCAAGACCAAGCTCTCCGTCACCCAAGGCCTCCCGTGGCCAGAGCAGGCTGCCGTGCCTTCACCACCAAGCTACGCAGCGTCGCGTGGCCCGGCAAGTTCAAGCCGGACCTGCCTCCTCATTACGACGGCACGGCTGACCCTGCGGAGTTCCTCAAGCTCTACGAGCTGGGCATCGAAGCTGCCAACAGAGACGAGAAGGTCATGGAGAACTAGTTTCCCATGGCGCTCAAGGACGGGGCCCGCACCTGGCTCCTGAACCTGGCTCCAGGCACGATCTCCACCTGGGACGAGATGCGCACCTGCTTCATCGCCAACTTCCAAGGTACTCGCGACTGGCCACCCGCCATGAGCGACATGCACCGCATCAAGCAACAACCCGGGGAGACCCTGCAGAAGTACATCCAGCGCTTCAACAACGCACACCTCAAGATTCCCAAGGTGACTGAGGAGGCCATCATCTCAGCCTTCTCCGACGGCGTGCGCGATGTCAAGATGAAGGAGGAGCTGGCGATGCATGAAGACCTGTGCACTTCCTTGGAGCTGTTCAACTTGGCGACCAAGTGCGCCAGGGCTGAGGAAGGGCATCTCGCCCTCCTCGAGCTGCCTGCCGCAGACCCAAAAGAGAAGAAGCCCAAGGCCAAGGATGGGAAGCGCAAGGGGGCTGCCGTGCTCCCGGCAGAACTAGACACCAAGCGGGGAAGAGATCAGTCTGAACCTTCCAAGGGCAGCCGGTACTGTGTGGACCACAACCTCCACACCCACAACACCAACGAATGTCAAGAGCTCCGAGCCATGCGGGAAGGAAGGATCAGCCGTCGCCCCGACCGCGGTGACCGGGGCTACGGTCGAGGAGGAGGAAGGAACGCAGGACGCCGGGAAGACCGTGGCCCGCGCCAAGGGTGGCACGATCAACCTCGCGAGGACCGCTGGCAAGACCCGCCTTGCGAGGGAGACTGGAGGGATCAGCCTCGCGAGGATCGCCCACATGGCAACACAGGCCTCCCTCCGCTGTCGCCGCAGCCAAGGAGAAACGAGGACCACTACCAAGACGAGGGGGCTGGGGGCTTCCAGGAGCCGCGCGCGATCGCCTGCATCCTGGGCGGGGCTCAGGCCCCAGCCTCTCAACGCATCTTCAAGAAGTTTGCCCGCGAAGTGAATGCAGTCCTCCCCAGGCTTGAAGCCACGCGCCCTCTTAGGTGGTCAGCGTGCGCCATCACGTTCAGCTCAGCAGATCAGCTCAAGTGTGCGGCTATAGCCGGAGTCCTCCCAATGCTTTGTTCCCCAATCATTAGCAACATGGTGGTCACCAAGACCCTCATCGACGGCGGGGCAGGGCTCAACGTCCTATCCGTGGAAACATTCAACAATCTCCAAGTGCCCTACAGCCAGCTTCAGCCAACCAAGCCCTTCTCCGGAATCACCGATGGCTCCACGGTCCCAATTGGGCAGGTCCGCCTCCCTGTCACCTTCGGGGCACGCGACAACTACCGCACCAAGCACATCGACTTCGACGTCGCTCACATTCGCCTGCCGTACAACGCCATCCTTGGGTACCCGGCGCTAGCCAAGTTTATGGCCGTAACTCACCATGGCTACAACGTCCTCAAGATGCCAGGAAGTGGCGGAGTCATCACGGTGCCCTGTGAAGAGAAGGACGCGGTGTGTTCCCTGGAACGAGCCTTTCAGGCCGCGTCCCTGGAAGACCCGGATCGCGGAAGCAGGAGGCTTCCCGAGACCGCCCCCAAGAAGAAGAAGACATTGTCCGGCCCGGTCCCTCAGGAGGCAGGCCCCTCTGGGCCCGTGCCTGCCCAGGGGGAACCTCCTTCCGTCGCATAGGAAAGCGCGCCCGGTGCCCTCCTCAGGCAGGGCTCGGGGGCTCTCCCCTGGAGGGCCACCGACCTGGCTAGGGTCACAAGGGAGGCGCTTGGGCACCACGTGGAGGCATGCTTCGAAGCACGTTTCCCTCAAGAAGGAGTAATGCAAGGAGAGCCAGACCCTCAGGAGTTCGTCAGCAAGGCCATTCAGGAGCTACAGGAGTCAAGGGCCATGAAAGGCGGCCGCCGTCTACCAGGATTGGCTCCCCATCTAGGCGAGGATGGTGGGCCGCGCGTCTGCATCGACATACCAGGGCTCAACCGAGTCGCCTGTCTGGAGCGCCTCTGGCCCTCACGAGTGCGGCGCTGCGGAGGTCCACCCCACAGCTGCGTTCGCATGCCTTACGGCTTGCCGAACGCGGCTGTCACGTACCAGCGCCTCATGAGGGGCATCATGGAGGCACGAGAGGCCAGGCGTTCCACAGCCCTGACGGAGATGGAGATGGCCCGAGGGAGCCACCAGCGCCTCCGGAGCCTCCTGAGGCCCCTGGGCCTGGGGGCTCGTGAGGATCGGCTTCCGCAGCCCACTGAGTATGCTACACCAACACTCCTTCATCCTCAACATCATCAGGTGACATCTTTCAAGTTTTACTTCCAGCTGGGAACGCCCCCCCAGGGCTGCATTATTCCCAGGCCGCGTGGGTCCGTCCCTGCGGCATGTATCCCGTTTATTTCATGTTGTTAACTTACCTTGTTGGGGGCGCCCCTCGGGCTGCATGATCCCCAAGTCGCTCGGGCCAGACCCAGTGACGTCCGCCTTCCCAGCATCTATTTGAACTAGCTGCCAACTCAACTGACGCCAACTGACGGAACTGCTCTCAAACGGCACGACGCTTGCGTATGGGTCCATCCCTGCAGCGCCGACAAACCTGAATGGCTGAGCTCTAGCCGCGGCAGCCCCGCAGGGCGCCACCTCGCCAAGCCTTCAGTGCCTCATCACCCCTCGGAAGCAACCAACGGCTGACTGTCAATTGTCATGGCAACCCCTTGTTCTTTCTGTGATGAGTCTACAGGATCTCCTAAAGGAGCTGCGCCAGGCAAGGCCCTTGCGGCGTCTCCTTCACTCTCGTCCACGCGAACCGCTTGCACGTTAAAGGGGGGGTGCCTGAGCATCGCGACTCAGGGCTCCTACTGGCTCTCCAGCCCTCACCCTCTGGCCTTGACCACGGCATCGCGACCTGGCATACCAGCGACGACTGAGACTTGCTCGAGGGCCGAAACCCGAGGACGTAGAGCAGAAAGGGGAGCAAAGGCGAGAGGGAAGGGACATGCGAGGACCTCGCCAAGCGATCTCACACCTGCCAATGCACGGACCCGGCGACACACCAGGGAGCTATCCCTGATTCTCGAGATAAGTCACCATCTGGAAGCACCAGCTACCGTTGCACCATCCCCGCACCAAATGCAATCCCGTGTTAGCAACGCCGCTGTCCTTTCTCACCAAACGATGGCTACTTGAGCGCCAAAGGGGACCTCCTGAGCATTGCGACTCAGGGGCTCTTACCGGACCCCGGGTCGCTCACCTCCTAGCCTTGACCACGGCATCGTGACCTGGCATACCAGCGACGGCTGATGCCGCCTTGGGACTGGGACCTGTCGGCGCAGAGCACCAAGCCCTCGCGAGGTTCAAAAGGGACAACTGAGCTAAGACGGAATGAGCAACTTGCACAGTTTTGCGACAAGGGTTATATTAACAAACAGGATCACAGGCACCTTACAAGCCCCCACGGGGCACGTCTTTGATTCCTCGCAGGGAACAGACCCTAAAAGGGACGCTAACTACACGCTCCACTGCAAAAGATGCCATCATCAACAGTGGGCCTTCAAGCACCGGTGCCAACCCCATCCAGATCAGAGTCGGCGATGGCCTGACGAGCCCGCCCTGCTCCAGGAGCGGCGCCGGCTTGGGGGCTCGTAGTTGTCGTCGCTCGTCTCCGGAGTCGCGAAGAGTTCGTCGGAGTCGCTGGAGCCTCCGACGCCACCACCACCTGAGGAGCCGCCAAGGGAGTGGTCGGCGGGCCTAGTCCTCGCCGCAGCAGGGTCCAGGCCACCTCTCCCGGGGCAGCACTCCAGTCGGCGCCCGTCCGCATCGAAGACCTTGAAGAACATCACCGAAGCACCATCGTACTCTAAGTGGATCGCGAAGGCGCCTCTTGTCCTGCAGACCCGGGCGACTTCGCTCCAGCCTCGAGTCATGAAGACCTCGCCCGGGGCAATGACCGCGACCTCTGCCTCGGTCGCGAGGGTGCTGCAGCCGGTGTGCTGCAGCCAAAGCTCGAGGGGCTCCCCCTGCGGGACGATGGAGGCGAAGAAGGGAGGAAGGCGAATCCAAGACTGAGGAGGCATGGCGACGTGGAGCACGAGCTCTCAGGAGGAGCCCTCGGTGTGGACCCTAGGGGGGCTGACCCATACCTTCGTGACCCGTCGGCGCCGACGGCGGCGCCACCCGTGGCGATTAGCATCAGCTCCTTCAGGGCCCTCGACGTGGGCATACAAGGGAAGCGGGAACCCCGGTGGTGCCCGCTCGCACTGAGGCCTCGGCACGACCTGAAGGGCCCCCTCGTCCAGGCCACGGGGGACGAGCCATTTCTTCGGCGGGAGCAGGTCAGGTTCCTCTCGGGGAGCCTTTCCCTTCTCTGTCGTCGAGAACCGGCGGATCGGAGCCATCGTAGCAAGACGGAGCAAGGACCAGGAAGAAGGAGAAGCAAGGGGGGATGAACTGGAAGGGCGCGCGCCGTTCCGTACTTATGGCCGGCGAAGGCCGACCGCCAACCTCCACGATCGCAGGTAATCATGACCCGCTTTGCATGCAGGGACTAGTTCAATCCGTGCCGTTGTCGAGGCACCTGGGGAAGTGGAGACGCCCACGCCCAATTAACCGCCACGCGGCGCCCAAGGTCGCAGGCTGTTAGGGCCCGCAGCGCTTTGCTCTTGCCCTTCTGCCTCCCTGCACGGCCAAGTTTGGGCGCACCCTTTGCCCGGGAGCTACTGTCGATGTTCTCGGAACGGGGGTCCCCAGACTTGCCTTCCTGCGGCCTGCGGCATGGCTCAAAGGGGGACCCAGCATGGCCCATCTTCACCAACACATACCCAAGACCCTCACGAGGGGCCAAGCCTCGCAGGGCGGATGACACGGAGCTTCCTCAGGCACGGCCTCATCAGGCTGGCTCGCGAGGAGGTGGAGAGATCAAGGCGGGGTACCTCACGAGGTGCCCGTGACGCAAGCCATGACGACCAAAGGCGCCAGGCGGGTGCCAGCCCGCGCAGTGTCCTCCTTTCCTCTTTGGTGCAAACGGGGCGAGCGCAGCCGCGGAGTACCAAGGCATCAGGCAAAGGTTGCCATTTCGGTGCAACAAGACCAAGACTAGGAGGACTACAAGACGGAGGTCACTGTGGAGCCCAAGACGGCGTCACCACCAGAGCTTTGTGCAGGCGAAGACTACTTTTGTCAGGATAGCTAGTACTAGCTGTCCCCCTTCAAATTAGCCCGCCATTGTTGGCTCCCTTCCCGCCCGATATTTGGGAAGAGGACCAGGGCCTCTATAAATAGGACCAGCCACCCACAGAGTGGGGCGGGGGACGACAAGAAGAGATCTGGTAGTACCCAAGCAAGAGAGAGAAAGCAAGTAGAGAGAGAGAGAGAGTGAAGGGTGCCTGAGCTCCTCCCAGCAGTTCATCGCCCCAGCCAAGAGCAGACCCTCTCGAGGTTGTTCTTCCTTGTATTGTTCATCATCATCAGCCCAAGAGGCAATCCACCACACCACACACTTGAGTAGGGTATTACACCACAACGGTCGCCCGAACCAGTATAAACCTTGTGTCATTTGTGTTGTTCTTTCCATCGCTTAGATCTTAGCGAGGCGGAGGGGTGCTGGTAGGTAGGAAGCAAAATCTCCGCGCACACCCCAGTGTTCGAACCTCAAGGGTCTGCCGAAACCCGAAATCCGACATTGAGGACGGTTTCAATGAGACAACCCACCATGTACTCCTACATGGCCTCTCACCACTACCTTTACCAAAACGTGTTCACACACTTAGCTCACACACAGTAGGACATGTTCACACACCGGGCCACTGTGCCTAGTCTGTCCCAAGCCCACCTGTACCGGGTGCCATTTGGTAGACTACTAGCACTACCTACAAACACCAGAAACTAGTTGCAACTCCTGGACAGAGATCGAGTTGATTAATAAGTCGAGAGAGCTTGGAGCGCCCGGAGCCCAATGTGTGGTAGTAACTGTTCATGGATCACAAACACAGAACTCAGTTCCTGAGAATGGCTGCAATGAGACAACCCACCATGTACTCCTACATGGCCTCTCACCGCTACCTTTACCAAATCGTATTCACACACTTAGCTCTCAACAATAGGACATGTTCACCACGTTCCAATTCATTCCCGATGAATCGGACCTGACACAACTCTATGCAATAACAGGCATGACAAACAAGCATGAATGAGTAGGCACATCAGGGCTCAAACAACTCCTACTCATGCTAGTGGGTCTCATCTATTTACTGTGGCAATGACAGGTCATGCAGAGGAAAGGGGTTCAACTACCGCAACATGTAACAGTTGAATGGTTGTTGTCCTAATGCAGTAAAAGAGAGCAGGAGCGAGAGAGTGGGATTGTATCGGAATGAACAAGGGGTTTTTGCTTGCCTGGCACTTCTAAAGATATCATTGGGTCTTCATCAGTGTCAACGATCAAGGGGTACAACGTCTATCGAGAGGGGACAAACACCGGCAACTGAGAAAGAACTCAATCAACACATGATGATATGCAACAATATGATGCATGGTATGTCATGGCAATATGAATGTGTTTTGCACTAATGCATCTAGCAACAATTTAAATGAAGTCCATATGGACCAAGGGTTCATATGCAAACTCCATATTTTGCATTTAAAATGCCATTATCATGTTTTCACTTATATAGTGGGCATAAGTTGGTTGAACATGCATGAAAGTAGCATAAATGGATAGATTGGAGTTTTCTGATAATTTTTCATATATAATTATTTCATTTGGAGTTACGGTTGAATTTCTATAATTTTTGGAAGTTTTGGACATTTTCTGAATTAAATAAATCATTTCTCATTTATTTAAATCCAGAAAGCATTACTGCGTCAGCCTCATGTCAACATGATGTCATCAAGTCAACAGCGTCAGCCCAGGTCAAACCTGACGCTGGGACCCACTGGTCAGTGACTAGGCTAATTAACAGAGACTGTTAGTGCTAATTTAATCCTAACTAAAGTGTCAGTGGGGCATGGGCCCACATGTCAATAGCTAAGCTAAATTAGTTAGGATTAGTTAATCCTAATCTAGGTTAATTAGCAGGGCGGCCCCACCTGTCATTGAGCCAGGGGAGGTCAAACCCCTTGGTCAAATAGGCTAACGCGCCGGCGTTTAGCCGCCGGCGGCAGCAGACGCGGCGGAGGGCGCGGGATTGCTCCTCCGGTGCCCAATTGAGCAGCGGAGGGCACGCGCGGGGAGCTAGGGCTCGCCCGCATCCAGGGCGGCATGCGGCAGCAGCGAGGACGGCCGGAGCTCGCCGGAAATGAGCTCGGGGTGGCGTCGGCATTTGGGTGTTTGTGGCTACGGGGCTGCAGTGCGCGAGCTAGCGAGCTGAGGCGCTAGCGGGGGCCTACGCGATGCGGTGAGTGGGTTGCACGCGTCGAGCGGACCATTTGGTCGCCGGAGTCGCAGCGGCGGCGAGCGCAGGCGGTGGCGGGTTCGTGCGTAGGCGGTCCGGTGGCTACGGAGGCATACGGGGAAGAAGAGAGGGATGGGCAGGGTCGGACGCTCACGGCGAGTCGGACGAGGAGGTCAGCGAGCTCGGAGACAGTCCGGAGCAGTCGGGGCGGCAAGGAGGATCTCCGGCGACCGGCGAGGAAGAAGATGATGTTGGCGGCATCACAGGGCTTCCAGCGCCTTCCTCCTTGGTGAGGAGGAAGAGGAGAACGAGGCAGGGCTTCTTGGCACGTCGGCGAGGCGTGGGGTGGCCGGTGGCCGTGGTAGAGCACGGCGGCGCCCTCTGGTGCGCTCGGGAGGAGAGGGAGAGGGAGCCAGGGGAGGGGAGGAGCTGCGGGCGTGAGAGAGAGAGGTCGGGGGGCGCGTGGCGACGCATGGAGGCGTCCAGGGCGTCGGGGACGCAGGCAGCCAGGCAGGAGGTGGCGCGCGCGTGCTGGCGCGCATTGGGCACACGCCCTCCTGCCTACTAGCAGGAGGTTGAAGACGGTGGCGACTGCGGTGGGCTGGGCCAGCTGGAGTTGGGCAAGGTGGGCTGCCAGGAGGTAAGCGCCAGGTAACTCTTCCCTCTTTTCTTTCTGTTTTCATTTATTTAATTCTCTGTTGTTTGTTTTGAATTAGTAGAAATACTAATCCATTTTAGAAAATTTTGAAAATAATCATAGGCACCTTTGGAATTACTCCCAACAGCCTAAAATTACTTCCAAAAGTATTTGGGCATTTAAAAGTATTTATAGTATTTTAAATTCCCAAATGCAAATAGTTATTTCTTAATTCAAAAATCCAAAATAGCTCCAAAATTTATGAACCCATTTTTGGCAGAGGTTTTAGCCAGAACCAAAAATGATGAACATTTTTTAAAGGCATATTGGGTTCATTGAAAATATTTAAAGTTGGGCCTATTTGCATTGCTTTGGTGCTAGGGGTTTCATCATCCCCATTTCAGTTTCATAAAAAATAAAAATAAACATTATGCCATGATGATCATGCAAGAGTAAGCAAAGCTAAGCTAGGGTTGTGACAACTCACCCCCACTAAACAAGAATCTCGTCCCGGGATTCAAGCGTAGGGTAAGATGAAGGGGGACGCAAATTTAACCCAATCTTCACGATCCAAGTTGCACTTCATAAGAACGTTGGTTCGATCACCATCTTTGTCTCGATGCCTTGCTCTGAGAACTCCCACCAACATGACAGCGAGAGGGAAGGGAAAACTCTAGATGGATCGATCTTCTCGAAGATCAAACAACTCAGGATGAACTCATGGAGTGAGACATAGGAACATCTCTCCAATTAAGACACAAAGTTCACATCAGGGTGATGGAAATCAGGCGACGAAGATTCAAGTTGGTAGGTAGTAATTCCACACTTGAGTAAGGTGGTGCAAGGTTTCAAGGTTGCGAGGAGATAATTGTCATGAACCCATAACAGGGCACCTTGGAGAAGGTGACTCGTTGAACTGTTCCCTTAAGTGGCAAAAAGAATTACTTTTGATCCATAAATCATTGAAACTCTTCATACCAGCTTAAGGCAATTTACAATTGATTGTTTGAGATAGCTCAAAGAGACGACATACTCGGACTAGGATGGATGATGTGGACTACCTTCTTGAAGACAACGCAAGGAATGATTTTGCTTACGCGTGCTCTCAAGAACATGAGCATTTCCATATTCATCAAGGTTCTACCAACATCCGTGGCAAGGATCCTGTCAACACAACATACTACCATGATGACTAGGGATGGATGATGCGGATACAAAGGAAGATAACACCTTCTCAGATCTTCCCTTAGCGAGGCTAAGGGAATAGAATCTGGACGATCAACCGAGAGACATTTAGCACTCCGCTTCTAATGTTCTCCTTGATGTGCTAGCGTAATCCATTTATAGATATGGTTTGATATCCAGAACATCAAGTAAAAGGTCGGACTTCGGAAGCTCAAGAATCCATAAGGAATAACTACGGAGGCAGATCCCACGAGATCCTTATGGGGAGGTGACCAACTTCTTCAACCAGGATACTACAATAATAGGCCTTCCGGCTAGGTGTGTTGGCCACGACATCCACGTTATCGGTTATAGAGTGACCAACAATATAGTTCTTGGAGTACGTTCCAACCATCATTTCTGCCTGAGATTCAGATCTGGTTGGTGTTAGGACATTCCAGACCCATCCAGTCTAGAAGGAAAATGAGAGTTTGCAACACAATTTTGACGAGATGACGTTGCGAGATTCTCGGGGAATGAACTGCAATAGTAAGCTCCAAAACATGAGTTGGTTCTGCTACAAACCTGTGAACACACTATCCAAGACGATCATGACCACGTAATAG
Organism: Triticum dicoccoides; assembly: GCF_002162155.2. NCBI lineage: Eukaryota > Viridiplantae > Streptophyta > Magnoliopsida > Poales > Poaceae > Triticum > Triticum dicoccoides. The sequence goes on along the minus strand of NC_041382.1, from coordinate 259,782,577 downwards.
TCTTATAGTAAAACACTATCGAGTTCAGGTGGGGGACCATCATCAAGGATTTTGAAGTCTTACGCAAGTCCATGGATTAGATCCCAAGCATAGACTTCTTTGCCTTGAACAATTCAATCAGTGGCTTGGTGTGCTAGGGAATACATATGGAGTGGATGTAATTAATCTACCAAACAATAGAATACATTCACACATGCATAACTGACTTGGAATGGTACCAGGGAAAACAAAAACAATCTTTCTCGAACTCACGGCGGTAACTTGGACCAAATGCACATGAATTCGAGGATGTCACTTCTTCCATCCAAGCATAAGCTTCATGAACGGAATACGAAGGCATTGCTTATAAAGTTTCCAACACTAGGTTGATGTTCAACATGAATCATGGGGGAGACAAAATGTGGCTGATGGGCTCAACAACAACTCATCGGAATTTCCATATCACTGGACTTCCGCCATCATGTGAACACGGTGATAGCATTGGTCAGACCAAAAGATGTAATGGTGTATGCTCGAGGAATCAACCACGAGTAAGACAACATTACGAATATCGTTGGTTTTAACTTGATTTGACGATAGCCCATACTCAAATCAGGGTTTGGACAAGACAATAGGTTCAACGACTGATCACGGGGATCAGTCGATGAAGATATCATCTATCTTCAACACACACACACACACACACACCAGGATATCCCTTAACATGAACTAAGTCAGACAAGCTTCCATCTTCCAACTCTCCAAATTGTTGTTTAGCTCAACCAACTAGCTCAGGGATATCCAACACGGATTCTTGGAGAAGGGGTGATTTATAAGAAAACCAACTTGATCACGAACTCAACATAGCGGTCAGGTGACAGCCAGGTAATACTTCCGAGAAGATCTTCAGAAAATCACGAACCACCGATATGTTACTAAGCTCGAGAACAATCTTGCTTTTCAGGGCAAGACGATATGATCAAAAGAGCAAGGGTTTGGAAAAATCCTAACCTGTTGATCAAAGAGTGCACCAGGAAATAAGGACTAGGTAGCACAACCAATCTCAGAACGATGGTTCAATAACCAACACGCTAAGAATGAGAATATTGTCCATTTACTACCAAGCAACTAGTTGCTAGGAGTATTGATTTCACACATCACAGCTCACTTGTCGGTATTCCGGTTGCAACAACATGGATCCCATGAGCGAATGATGATGGCGAGAAGTATCACTGCATAAAGAGTTCATAAGAGGTGGTGCAATTCTCATGACAATTCTGACATAAGGAGGCAACAATCCAAGGTAGAACAAAACAAAAGCTGGATTGGCACTTTGATCTGCGGAATACAACTGTTTTGACCCAATCCTAGATATGGATGAGGTACTGGAGTTTGTTTCTCCTAGTCATTCCAGAATAGAATGGCTTGACGGATCACATGAATAACAGGCATGGATAACACCAATGCACAACTACTCTTGACCAACAATTTATGGACTAGGGTCAGAATACAACTAAAGAGGGACAACTCACAGGAACATATAATTTTCTGAGTTGTGGATGCATAGATCAGTATGTTGAGCAAAGCTCAACATTCCTTCTGGACAACCCATGCAGAAAGGTAGGACTGGCAGATTCACAATGAAGAATGGAGAACTCATCAAGAGCACTCTGGTTGTGATCTTTTGGTTCAAAGAACTTCTACCATAGGCAGTTCATAGTATTTGGAAGAAGGATATACCATGGACCTCGAGGACTAATGCAAAGGTTACTAATATCCTAAAGGAACTAGCAACACTATCAACATGAGGTAAGTAGGGTGAATCTCGGGTTCAAGAACCCATGAATAGAATACCTACCACTACATGGCATCACGGGATGCTTTTGAGAATAACGGCCAGAATCACACACTAGAAATACAAAACATGGCTAGATCACTAGGTGACTCCCTAAAACACCAAGGGTCATAGTAATAGCTCCAACATATATGTCGAGGCAACAGAGTACCTCAACTCACCGATTAGTGTGATTAATCTGGCCCAAAGGAACATCGGGAACGGAAAGAAGCGATTTGCAAATGCATCAGACTATTTAGAAACCTGGGATGACTCCGACAGCATAACGGCTGTAAATGCTAAAAAATATTTGAGACACTGCAAAATGGTGGCATAACCACTCAACAACACAATATCAAGGTTCCGAGATCAACTGTCAACATACGAAAGTAGTAGGAACAGAACTGAGGCTTGAAACTATCAACTCTATAAGTCTATGGATTAGTAACACGTCATCCTGATAGATAGATGAGAAGGCCTAGTTCTTAATCCCTGTAGAAAGGAAGAGGATGACTCAGATCCAAGGGCATGAGGTATAAGGAGTAAAAAGAGCCTTACGTTCCCTTCCATAATCAATCCCTTACATAACTAAAGCATTTCTAGACTCGACTTCGACCAGTTTGGCTTGGTAATCCTACAGGAAGTCAGGCTCTAAAACCAACGCTGTCAGGACCCCGATTCCAAGTCACATCGATCTAGCCAGTAACACCTCATATCACTTTGCGGCCCCACGCACGGTATTCCCACGGGTGTCGCCTTACCATGGCCCGGGACCATTTGCGCCTTTTGGCTCACGTATATGATAGTGTCGCTAGCATCCATATGATAGAGAACCCGGGCCGACATGGCTAGTCGTGAACCCAAAGCGGCACTAACCTATGGGCACAGGCATACATGAATCACATCGAGCATGTCGGTCAGCAGCGTGTGAATCCGGGCTGTAGCACTAGGCTAATAGGACTCCGGGAACCCGGGCTGTAGCAGGCTAGGCAGGACTCCGGATGTCACCCCGTGACATTTCCCTGAAGGGACAGACACAGGAACAAAGTGAAACACATGCCGTCCAGTGAAGTGTCCTGAGCAGTAGTGCTGGGCTAGCAGGACTCCAGTGAACTGGGCTGTAGCGGACTACTATATCTCATGGAAGCACAAGACTACATTTCCCCATAAGAGAGGCTGCCAAGGATAAACAACTAGACTATCGGATCCCACACATACCAAGCATTTCAATCATACACACAATATGCTCGATATGAGTAAATACAACATGGCATCACAACATAACTCTACGACTCAAGTATTTACTCATTAGGCTCCGAGGAGCCAGAAATACAAACATGGGTCTCATGACCCAACAATCATAGCATACAAAACAAGCACATGCGGAAGCTTAACATGTCTGAGTACAGACATCTACAAATGGAAAAAGGATAAGAAGCCTGACTATCTACCAGATCCTACCGAGGGCACAAGATCGTAGCTGAGGTATCAAGCTAAACATCAAAGTCCGCACGGAACTACTAGCGAGACTGAAATCTCTCTGCAAACATATAAATTAAGCAAACGTGAGTACAATTGTACTCAGCAAGACTTACATCAGAACTAACTACATATGCATCGGTATCAACAAAGGGGGTGGTGGAGTTTAACTGCAGCAAGCCAGCATTGACTCAGTGGCTAACCTGAACTACGACTGCAAGCAACTCTTTTGAGGTGTCGCACACGAGTCCACATATTCACCATTCAATACACCACTATGGATCCGCTCCCGACTCCCTACGAGAAGGCCATCCATAGCACTCACGCTTATCTTGCGAGTTTTAGGGTATTCACTTTCACTTGTCTATGAACTATGCAAGGGGTCCAAGTTTCCATATTTGAGGAATCCGGCTATTCGAATAGATAATGATAACCCTGCAGGGGTGTACTTCTTCACACACGCTCCCACCACTTACCGTCGTTTACACGACATGTACTCGGCAACCTTCAAGCGAAAGCCCAACGAGGGTGTCGGCCACGGCCTACCTAAATACTTAAGTCTCTAGTCCAGGTTTATCGCCTATCAAGGTTCCATCCGCAGGGAGTCCGGCCGAGGTTTCCACATACGGCCCCGAACGATGTGAATAGGGTTCCCGAGACACCAAACGGGCGCCCGGTACACCGTGCCATGGTGTATCTACCGCAACATAGCCCACCCCTAGGGTCAGCGCTACGCACGGCCGCCAACACATAACCTACAAACACCAGAAACTAGTTGCAACTCCTAGATAGAGTACTAGGGTGATTAAGAAGCCGAGAGGGTCAATTAAGGATCCCAATGAGTGGTAGTAGATGTTCATGGATCACAGACACAGAACTCAGTTCCTGAGGATGGTTTCAATGAGACAACCCACCATGTACTCCTACATGGCCTCTCACCGCTACCTTTACCAAAACGTGTTCACACACTTAGCTCACACATAGTAGGACATGTTCACACACCTCCGATTCATTCCCGATGAATCAGACCTGACACAACTCTATGCAATAGCAGGCATGACAAACAAGCATGAATGAGTAGGCACATCAGGGCTCAAACAACTCCTACTCATGCTAGTGGGTTTCATCTACTTATTGTGGCAATGACAGGTCATGCAGAGGAAAGGGGTTCAACTACCACAACATGTAACAGTTGAATCGTTGTTGTCCTAATGCAGTAAAAGAGAGCAGGAGCAAGAGAGTGGGATTGTATCGGAATGAACAAGGGGTTTTTGCTTGCCTGGCACTTCTGAAGATATCATTGGGTCTTCATCGGTGTCAACGATCACAGTGTCGGTACAACGTCTACCAAGAGGGGACAAACACTGGCAACTGAGAAAGAACTCAATCAACACATGACGATATGCAACAACATGATGCATGCTATGACATGGCAATATGAATGTCTTTTGCACGAATGCATCTAGCAACAATTTAAATGAAGTCCATATGGACCAAAGGTTCATATGCAAACTCCATATTTAGCATTTAAAATGCAATTATCATGTTTTCACTTATACAGTGGGTATAAGTTGGTTGAACATGCATGAAAGTAGCATAAATGGATAGATTGGATTTTTCTGATAATTTTTCATATATAAATTATTTCATTTGGAGTTACGGTTGAATTTCTATGATTTTTGGAAGTTTTGGACATTTTTTTAATTAAATAAATCATTTCTGATTTATTTAAAATCCAGAAAGCATTACTGGGTCACCCTGACATCAGAATGATGTCATCAAGTCAACAACGTCAGCCCAGGTCAAACCTGACGCTGGGACCCACTGGTCAGTGACTAGGCTAATTAACAGAGACTGTTAGTGCTAATTTAATCCTAACTAAAGTGTCAGTGGGAAATGGGCCCACATGTCAGTAGCTAAGCTAAATTAGCTAGAATTAGTTAATCCTAATCTAGGTTAGTTAGCAGGGCGGCCCCACCTGTCATTGAGCCAGGGGAGGTCAAACCCCTTGGTCAACTAGGCTAACGCGCCGGCGTTTAGCCGCCGGAGGCAGCAGACGCGGCGGAGGGCGCGGGATTGCTCCTCCGGCGCCCAATCGAGCAGCGGAGGGCACGCGTGGGGAGCTGGGGCTCGCCCGCATCCAGGGCGGCATGTGGCAGCAGTGGGGACGGCTAGAGCTCGCCGGAAACGAGCTTGGGGCGGCGCCGGTGTTCGGGTGTTTGTGGCTACGAGGCTGCAGTGCGCGAGCTAGCGAACTAAGGCGCTAGCGGGGGCCTACACGATGCGGTGAGTGGGTTGGACGCGTAGGGCAGACCATTTGGTCGCCGGAGTCGCGTCGGCGGCGAGCGCAGGCGGCGGCGGGTTCGGGCGTAGGCGGTCTGGTGGCTACGGAGGCCTGCGGGGAAGAAGAGAGGGATGTGCAGGCTCGAAGGGTCACGGCGAGTCAGACGAGGAGGTCAGCGAGCTCGGAGACGGTCCGGAGCAGTCGGGGTGGCAAGGAGGATCTTCGGCGACCGGCGAGGAAGAAGATGATGTTGGCGGCATCACAGGGCTTCAGGCGCCTTCCACCTTGGTGAGGAGCAAGAGGGGAACGAGGCGGGGCTTCTTGGCACGTCGGCGAGGCGTGGGATGGCCGGTGGCAGTGGTAGAGCATGACGGTGCCCTCTGGTGCGCTCCGGAAGAGAGGAAGAGGGAGCCAGAGGAGGGAGGAGCTGCGGGCGTGAGAGAGAGAGGTCGGGGGGGCGCGTGGCGACGCATGGAGACGTCCAGGGCGTCGGGGACGCAGGCAGCCAGGTAGGAGTTGGCGCGCGCATGCTAGCGCGCGTCGGGCACACGCCCTCCTGCCTACTGGCAGGAGGTTGAAGACGGTGGTGACTGCGGTGGGCTGGGCCAGCTGGAATTGGGCTAGGTGGGCTGCCAGGAGGTAAGCGACAGGTAACTCTTCCCTCTTTTCATTCTGTTTTCATTTATTTAATTCTCTGTTGTTTGTTTTGAATTAGTAGAAATACTAATCCATTTTAGAAAATTCTGAAAATAATCTTAGGCACCTTTGGAATTCCTCCCAACAGCCTAAAATTACTTTCAAAAGTATTTTGGCATTTAAAAGTATTTATAGTATTTTAAATGCCCAAATGCAAATAGTTATGTCTTAATTCAAAAATCCAAAATAGCTCCAAAATTTATGAACCCATTTTTGGCAGAGGTTTTAGCCAGAACCAAAAATGATGAACATTTTTAAGGGCATATTGGGTTCATTGAAAATATTTAAAGTTGGGCCTATTTGCATTGCTTTGGTGCCAGGGGTTTGATCATCCCCATTTCAGTTTCATAAAAAAAATAAACATGATGCCATGATGATCATGCAAGAGTAAGCAAAGCTAAGCTAGGGCTGTGACATGTCTGTGGCTCATCTAATTATCTAAGTTAATTAATACTAACTAAACCTAACACTAATTAAACAGGGGCCTGGACCCACATGTCAGCGACCCAGGGGAGGTCAAACCGCAGGTCAGCGGGGTTCAAACCAGCCGGCGAGGTCAAACGCGGTGGCAATGATCGGAATTGCTCCTCCGGCGACCAGATCAATGGGGGAGCCCATCCAAGAGTAGCTGGAGCCCGCGTGCATCGAGTGGTGGCAGTGGGAGGTGCTAGGATGCCAGAATCTTCGTCTGCATCGACTGTGGCGGCTGCCGGAGCTCGGTTGAGCTCGGGTTCGAGGCTATAATTGCCGTGGCGATGCGGGGTTGGCACCTATGGCTTCTACACGGTGCGGTGAGGACGTGGGTGTGCTCGGTTGGGTGCTACAGTGACTATGGCCATAGCGGTGAGGGACTCAGTCGGCGGCGCATTTCAGTCGTCGGCTAACCAGCGACTATGGCGAGGAAAAGAGAACGAGAGAGAGGGGAAAAGAGGCAGGGGTTCACGGCATTTCGAATGAAGGAGACGGCGAGCTCGGGGGCGGCCTAACGGCGATGTACGAGCTCGAGCTCGGGGTCAACCCGAGGTTGAAGAAGACAGCGGTGAGGTGTTCGAGGGCGTCCGGCAACACGTGGGTCGGTGGGGACATCGAGGATGAAGCGGCGGAGCTTCTTGGCATAGTGAGAGGGCGAGGGAGGTACGATGGTCACGCGGGCGGCAGCGGTGAGCTCGGTGGCTCTCGGGCAGCTGCTGGGGAAGGGGCAGAGGAGAGGGAGAGAGTGCAGCGAGTGAGAGAGAGGAAAGAGGGGCCTCGAGGCGTCCCCAGGCGCGGGGTTGGGTTGATGGGGAGCGCGACACGGCGAAGCAGGAGGTGGTGCAGTCGGGTGCGTGTGCTGGCTGCCAGTGGGCACAAGGTTGAAGACAACCTTGCCCCTAGTGGGCCGGGCCAACAGTGCCAGGCCAGCTCGGCTGCAAGATGAGCGCCAGGTACATTCTCTCTCTCTCTCTCTCTCTCTCTCTCTCTCTCTCTCTCCTTTATTTATGTTTTCTATTTATTTTCCTCTATTTTGATTTAGTTTGAAAACTAAACCATTTGATAAAATGCTGAAAGTAATTGTGGGCACTTGTGAAATTATTTACAACAGCCCTCAAATACTTTTAGAATTATGTGGACATGTAAAAAAAATTATAGTATTTAAATGTCCAAATTCAAATACTTATGAAATAATTCAATATTCCAGAGTGTCCTAGAAAAATGCTCACTAAACAAGAATCTCATCCCGAGATTCAAGACGTGAGGTAAGAAGACAGAGGGGACATAGGCTAACACGATCTTCATGATCCAGGTTGCACTTCATGAGAACGTTGATTCGATCACCAACTCTGTCTCGATGTCCTGCTCTGAGAACTCCAACCAACATGGCAATGAGAGGAAAAGTAAAACCCTAGAAGGATCGATCTTCTCGAAGATCGAACAACTTAGGATCAACTCATGGAGGGAGACATTAAAACATTTCCCGAGTTGAGACACGACACATACAGCCAGGGGGATGGAGTGTAACAAATTACGAAAGTTGATTGGTAGACAACATTTTCACACTTAAGAAGGTGGTGAACGGTTTTCAACATAGCGAGGAGTTGAGTTGCCATGGTACCATAACAAGACATCTTAAGTAAGATGACTCGCAGAAATATTCCCTTAAGTGGCAAAAAGAATTAGTTTTGATACATAGATCATTGGAACTCTCGAAACCAACCTAAGGAAAATCACAGACGATTGCGTGAAGGAGTTCGGAGAAATGGCATACTTAGTCTGGAAAGAAAATTAGAGTTATAAGGCAACTCAGCAAACGGGAAGCACATTCCAGATGATGCCGAGGATATAACCCATTGATTTAGCGTGCTCTCAAGAACTTGAGCATTTCCCTACTCATCAAGGTCTTACCAACATCCGTGTCGAGGATCCTGGCAACACATCATACTACATGATGAATAGTGATGGACGATGCAGATGTAAAGGAAGACAACACTTCCTTAGATTTGTCCTTAGCAATGCCAAGGAACAAAACCTAGATGATCGATCGAGAGAAATTTAGCACTCCGCTTCTAATGTTCTCCTTGATGTGCTAGCGCAACCCATTTATAGATATGGTTTGGAATCTAGAACATCAAGTAAAAGATCGGACTACGGAAGTACGAGAATCCATAAGGAACAACTACTGATGTAAATCCTACGAGATCGTTATGGGGAGGTAGCCAACTTCCACAATCAAGATACTACAATAATAGGTCTTCCGACTAGGTGTGTTGGCCACGACATCCACTTTACCGGGTTACCGAGGGACCAATATTATAGCTCTAGGGAGATGTTCCAACCATCGTATCTATGTGAGATTCAGATCTGGTTGGTGTCGGGATATTCTGGACTCATCAAGTCTAGAAAGAAAAATGAAATTTTGCAACATAAATTGACGAGATGGCATTGCGATATTCTCAGGGAATAAACTACAATAGCAAGATCCAAAACATGATCAGGTTATGCTACATACAATGTGAACACGCTATCCCAGACAAGCATGACCACATAGCAGTCTTATAATGAAACACTACCGAGTTCTGGTTAGGATCCATCATCAAGGATTTCGAAGTCTTTACGCAAGTCCATGGATTAGATCCCAATCATAGACTTCTCTTCCTTGAACAATTCAGTCGGTGGCTTGGTGTGCTAGGAACACATATAGCATGGAGGCGGCCAACCTATCAAACCATAGAGTACTTCGCACATGCGTGACTAACTTGGGACGATTCCAGAGGAAGCAAAAAACGAACTTTCTCGAATTCACGGCGACAACTTGCTTCGAATGCACATGAATTAGAGGAAGTCACTTCTTTCATCCAAACATATGCCTCATGAACGGGACACGAAGGCAATGCTTACAAAGTTTCCAACACTAGCTTAATGTCCAATAGGAATCATGGATGAGATAAAAATGTTGCTGATGGGCTTAACAACAAGTCATCAAGATTCCCACGAAGATGGAATTCCACAACTAGGTGAACAAGGCGATAGCATTGGTCAAAACAAAAGATATAACGGAGTATGCTCGAGGAAAAACCATGATTAAGACAACATTACGAACATCGTTGGTTCTGATTTGATTTGCGGATAGCCCACACTCAAATCAAAGTTTTGATAAGACAATAGGTCCAACAACTGATCATAGGGACCAATCGATGAAGATATCTTCTTTCTTCAACACACACAAATATATCCCTTGAAATGAACTAAGCTAGGCAAGCTTCTATCTTCCAACTATTCAAGTTGTTGTTTAGCTTAGCCAACTAGCTCAGGGGTACCCAACACAGATTCTTGGAGTAGGGTTTCTTTAGAGGAAAACTAGCTTGATCATGAGCTGAACATAACGGCCAGGGAACAACCTGGTGATGCTTCTGTGAAGATATCTGGAAAATCACGAACCACCGATATGTTACTAAGCTCGAGAAAAATCTTGCCTTTCAAGGAAAGATGATATGATCAAAAGAGAAAGGGTTTGGCAAAATCCTAACTCACAGATCAAAGAGTGCACCAGAAATAAGGACTAGATTACACGATCAATCTTAGAGTGGTGATTCAATAATCAACATAATAAGAATGAAATTATTGTCCATTTACTACCAGGCAACGAGGTTGCTAGGAGTATTGATTTCACACATCACGATTCATCCGTCGGCATTCCGGTTACAATAACACGGTGACTGAGGAATGAATAGTTATGGCGAGAAGTATCATTACGTCAAGAAGTCATAAGAGGTTGTGCAATTCCTACGATATTCCCAACATAAAGAGGGTAGCACTCCCATGTAGAACAGAACAAAAGCTGGATTGGCATTTTGATCTGTAGAGCACAACTACTTTGACCAAATCCCTGAAATGGATGAGATACTGGAGTTTGTTTCTCCAAGTCATTCCGGAATAGAATGGCTTGATGGACCATAAAAATAATATGCATCGATGAACTAATGCACGCATACTCTTGGCTATGAATTGATAGACGAAGGTCATAAAACAACTAAAGAGGGACAACTCAAAGGAACATACAATTTTTTGAGTTGTGGGTGCATAGATTAGTATGCCGAACAAAGCTCAACATATTTCTTCGGGATAACCCATGCAGAAAGGTTGATCTCGAAGAGCCACAATATAGTATGGAGAACTCATCAAGACCACTCCTGTTGTTATCATTGGTTCAAATACCTTCTTCCATACCGGCTCATGGTATTGGAAGAGTGATATACCACAGACCTCAAAGACTATCATAAAGGTTACTAATATCCTAAAGGAACGAGCAAACACTATCAACACGAGGTAATGTCAGGACCCCGACTCGATGCCACATCGATCTAGCATGTAACACCTCATATCGCTTTGCGGCCTCACGCACGGTATCCCCACGGGTGTCGCCTTACCTTTGCCCGGGACCGTTTGCGCATTTTGGCACACGTATATGATGGTGTCGCTAGCATCCATATGATAAAGAGCCCGGGCTGACATGGCTAGTCGTAAACCCAAAGTGGCACTAACTTACAGGGACAGGCATCCATGACCCAGCATCGAACGTGTCGGTCATCAGCGAGTGAATCCAGGCTGTAGCACTGGGCTAACAGGACTCCGGTGAACCGGGCTGTAGCGGGCTAGCAGGACTCCGGTATTCATCGCGTGACATTTCCCCGAAGGGACAGACACAGGATCGAAGAAGGACACATGCCGGCCTGCCTAAGTGTTTCGGAGCAGTAGCAAGCTACCAGGGCTCAGTGGAAGCACTAGGAGACATTTCCCGGTAAGAGAGGCTACTAAGAATAAACAACTAGATAGTCAGATCCCACACATAGCAATACACATTACACGTACGCATAACATGCAAGTATGTGCTGTACATCATGGCATCACAGCATAACTCAACAACTCATATAGATAAAAGCTCAGAAGAGCCGTCATAGCAATTATTGCAAACAGGGGTCACAAGACCCATCATACAGAGCATACAAGCAACAAGCGGAAGCATTACATGTCTGGGTACAGACATCTACAAATGAAAAGGCTGAAGAGCCTGACTATCTACAACATCCGATCAGGGTCGTAGCTGAGGTACTAGCTACTAGTCGAAGTCCACGAGAACACTAGTAAGACCGAAGTCTCAGCTGCAAAAACATAAATAAAGCAACATGAGTACAAAGGTACTCAGCAAGACTTACATCAGATCCTATCGTACATGCATTTGTATCAAGAGGGTAATGTGGGGTTTAGTTGCAGCAAGCCAGCTTTGACTCTGTGGCTATCCTGTTCTACGACTACCAGAAACTCTGGAGGTGAAACAACGTACACGAGTCCACTAATCACCACACAATACACTACTATGGATTCATCCCCGTCTCCCTACGAGAAGGCCATCCATAGCACTCACACTTGTCTTGAGCATTTTAGAGTATCCACTTCAAGTTGTCTATGTACCATGTAAGCATCCAAGAAGTCCATAACCGCGGACCCGGCTATTCGAATAGATCATGTTAACCCTGCAGGGGTGTACTTCTTCACACACGCTCTCAGCACTTACCGCCATGTACACGTCATGTATCTCGGCAACCTTCAAGCGGAAGCCTGGCGAGGGTGTCGGCCACGACCTGACTAACCACACAAGACTCTAGTCCAGGTTTATCGCCTATTCGGGTTCCATCCGCAAGGAGATCCGGCCGGGGTGTCGCTCACGGCCCCAAACGATGTGAGCAGGGTTCCCGAGCCCACCAACCGGGTGCCACTCGGTACACCGTGCCACGTGTGCCTAGTCTGTCCCAAGCCCACCCTGTCGGGTGCCACTTGGTAGAAAAATAGCACTACCTACAAACACCAGAAACTAGTTGCGACTCCTGGACAGAGACCAAGTTGGTTAATAAGTCGAGAGGGGCACTTAAGCATTCCAATGTGTGGTAGTATCGAGTCATTGGACAACATACATAGATCTCAGTGCTTAAGGACGGTTCCAATGAGACAACCCACCATGTACTCCTACATGGCCTCTCACCGCTACCTTTACCAAATCGTGTTCACACACTTCACTCTCAGCATCGGAACATATCGTAACACTCCAATTCATTCCCAATGAATCAGACCTGACACAACTCTAAGCAATAGCAGGCATAGCATGGTAGGAACACATCAGTGGCTTCAATCAACTCCTACACATGCTAGTGGGTTTCAACTATTTACTGTGGCAATGACAGGTCATGCGGAGGAATGGGTTCAACTACCGCAGCACAAAGTAGCATATGAATCGTTGTTGTCCTAATGCAATAACTGAGAGCAGGAGTGAGAGAGTAGGGTTTTATCGAAATGAACAAGGGGGTTTGCTTGCCTGGTAATTCAACAAGGGAGGCACTGCTTCACAGACAGGTACTCTGGAACGTCTCCGGAGTAGGACCTATCGAGAAGGAACGGTGCCGGCAATCAATACACAATCATATGCAACAATATGATGCATGAACATGGCATGTAGATGTGATGCTGTTGAGCTAATGCAACTAGTAAACATTTGGTTTGAAGTCCATTTGAACCAAAGGTTCAAATGCATTACTAAATTAAGTCTCTTAATATGCCATAATGTGTTTTCTCATATTCAGCATGTATAAGTTGGTTTTTCATGCATGAAACTAGTACAGATGGAAAGATTGCATTTTTCTGATAATTTTTCATATATAAATTATTTCAATCTGAGCTACGGTTGAATTTCTATGAATTTTTGAAGTTTAAATCATTTTCTGGATTTTCTGAATTATTTTAATTCCAGAAAATATATAATTGCGTCAGCATGACGTCATCACTACATCAGCGGGTCAATGCGGCTGTCCAGGTCAAATCTGACGTGTGGGACCCACACGTCAGTGACAGGGGGGTTAACAGGGGTTAATTTAGTTTAATTAAAAGGTTAGGGGGCACCGGGGCCCACTGTCAGTGTCAGGGGGGGGGTTAGTTAACGGTGATTAGCACTAAGCTAATCACCTGACGACGGGGCCCACTGTCATTGAGCCAGGGGAGGTCAAACCCCCTGGTCAACCGGGGCTAAAACGCCGGCGTTTAGCCGCCGGCGGCAACAAACGCGGCGGAGGGGCTCGGGATCGCCGTTCCGGCGACCATTCGGGCGGCGGAGACCACGAGAGCAAAGCCCGCGCTCACGCGCATCCAGTGGAACACGCGGGAGGCTGCGGGGGCGGCGGAGCTCGCCGGAGCGAAGCTCGGGGCGGCTGCCGGAGCTCGGCTTCGAGCGGGAACGGGCTACGGGGCATGGCAGGAGCTGCGGGCGGAGGCGTTGGACTTCTGGGAGGCTACTGAGCGCGGTGGCAGGTGCAGGCACGGGCTGCGGTGGCTCTGGCCACGACGGCGAGGGGCTGCGGCGGCGATGGCTTCGGCCATGGTGGGGAACGGCGCTACGGCGTGGATACGAGGGGGAGAAGAAAGGGGAACGGCGGCGGAGCTCACCGCGATCACGCAAAGCAGCACAGCGGGGTCGGGGGAGACCTGGTGACGGCGAATCGACATCGTCGGACGGCGGAGCCCGAGGAGGAAGACGGTGGCGATGGCGGCTACACAGGGCGTCCGGAGGTTCGTGGCTCGACGAGGAGGTGGAGGGGGTTGTGGCGGAGCTCGGAAGCGTGTCGGGGAGGCGAGGGGAGGCCGGTGGCCACGGCAACGGCGAGCGATGGCGGCGGCAGCGCTCGGGTGCGCTCGGGGAAGAGAGAACCAGGGAGGAGGGAGAGCGAGAGGGAGGGGAAAAGGACCGGGGCGGCTGCGTGGCGTCATTCCAGTCCATCCAGAGCGACGAGGGGAGGACAGGCAGGCAGGGAGGGAGGAGGCGTGGCGCGGTGGCGCGCGCGCGCGCCGGGCACGCTCCGTTCCCCTGTCGGGGAGGAAGACGACAGAGGAGGGGGGCCAGGTGGGCTGGGCCACCTGCTGGCTGGGCCGGCCTGCTGCGGCTGGGCTGCACAGGGGAAGCCCCAGGTAAGCACAGGTGAGGTTTCCTGTTTTATTTCCCTTTTCTATTTTTTTTCTGACATTTGTTTGGTTTAATAAAAATACTAAACCATTTTATTTTATTATGCCAATTTTTGTAGGAGCTAGATATATTATCCCAGAGCTCTTTTATAATTGGCATAATTTTTGGACCATATTTCATATATATAGAAATATATTTCCAATGCAAATATTTATCGAATTAATCCAAATGGCCAAAATAAATGTCCATGAGCTCCTAAAAATATTGTTTTGATTTTTATCTCTGTCCAATATTTTCTGAGGGCAACATGAGCATTTTCTTGGACCCTTTTGGAGAAATTTTTATTTGGGTCATTTTCAAAAATGATTCTGAGGGTTCCACCAATCCTCATTTCAAATTTAAATGAAATTTAAATATGATGCACAAATGGCTAGCTAGTCTAAGTCATACCAGACTAGGGATGTGACAACTCGCCCCCACTTGACAGAATCTCGTCTCGAGATTCAGGGGTCGACGGAAAGAAAGCGGGGTACTCCAGTCGAAGACGATCTTCTCGCTCCCAAGTAGCTTCTCTCTCGGAATGATGAGACCACTGAACTTTGAGAAACTTGACGTTCTGACGTCGAGTGACACGCTCTGCTTGATCAAGAATACGAACCGGGTACTCTCGGTATGTGAGGTTATCTTGGAGATCGAGCGTTTCGTGGTCCACTCCACGGATAGGATCCGAGAAGCAACGCCTGAGTTGAGAGACGTGGAAGACATCATGAACTCGAGAAAGATGTGGGGGTAGTTCCAACTGGTAGGCAACCTCTCCTCGTTTAGCGAGAATACGAAAAGGACCAATGTGACGAGGAGCCAACTTGCCCTTGATACCGAAACGATGGGTACCCTTCAAAGGAGTAACCCGAAGGTAAGCTTGGTCGCCAATCTCATAAGTCATATCCTTATGATGACGATCGTACTGACTTTTCTGACGAGACTGGGCTGTTTTCAAATTCTCACGAATGATGCGAACTTGCTCTTCTGCCTCCTGGATCATGTCTGGTCCAAAGAATTGTCTTTCACCGGTTTCTGACCAGTTCAAAGGTGTTCGACATCTTCGTCCATAGAGAACCTCAAAAGGAGCTTTCTTGAGGCTGGATTGGTAGCTATTGTTATAAGCAAACTCGGCGAAAGGAAGACATTTCTCCCAATCCATACCGAATGAGATAACGCAAGCTCTGAGCATGTCTTCGAGAATTTGATTGACCCGTTCCACCTGACCACTCGACTGAGGGTGGAAAGCGGTACTGAAGGAAAGATGGGTTCCCATGGCAGTTTGGAAGCTTTCCCAGAAGTGAGAAGTGAAAAGACTGCCAGGGTCTGAATTGATCTCTAGTGGAACACCATGGAGTGACACTATTCGAGAAATGTATAAGTCAGCAAGCTGACTAGCAGTGATACTCTCTCGAACAGGAAGGAAGTGAGCCACTTTGGAGAGACGATCAATGACTACGAAGATAGCATTATTCCCTCTCTTGGTCCTGGGAAAGCCGGTGATGAAGTCCATACCAACTTTATCCCATTTCCATTCAGGAATAGCTAAAGGCTGAAGGGTGCCAGCAGGTCTTTGATGCTCTGCCTTAACGCGACGACAAATGTCACATTTAGCAATGAACTCAGCGATTTCTCTCTTCATCCTAGTCCACCAGAACCTCTGGCGTAGGTCCTGATACATCTTAGTACTACCGGGATGAATCGTGAGAGGAGATTCATGCGCCTCCTTAAGAATCA